>NC_135566.1:2502500-2837500 GCF_964340395.1 Glandiceps talaboti
ATGGTTCTATTTGCAGCTGGTGTTACGCTTTCAGTAAGTTTTTTTTCGTCCCCTTTTGTGCAATAGGTCTGTCTACCGCCGATTGATACAATCTCCAAGAGATAGTCGCTCGGGATAAAAATTAAAGCAAATGATAGTACGCGTGGTTGGGCAATAGTTTCACGTTCTAATGAATCCATTCATACGCCCTATTCACTCTTTTTGGGCTAGCATTTACCAATTGTGTTCCTTTCACCGCCCGCTCAATCTGACTTTTCCTCTCTAACCCCTATCTCGAAATAATGAGTGTTTTCAATTGAAGGGAAAACAGGAGGGAGATGTGAAAATGGTCCAATTTGGCACTTTTGATATCAGATTTCCTCTGACTTTACTTTATCGATTTGTTCTCTGATGTAGGTATAGTTGACAAACCCCATACGCATCAACTCTGTATATCAGACCCTTAGACCAACCAACAGAAGGGACTGGCATCAACGTTTAGAAATAAACCTTTTATTCTGAAAGGAAACCTTGTAAACTAGCCTATGCATAAAGCTTTCCGTCACACTTCGGCAGTTTTCGTGGATAATTTTCAGTCGTAACGGTGTCACGGTTCTATAAATGGCGAGTCTGTTTTATTTCTTAAAACTTTCATATCGCAAATTACCATGAGTGAAATTGACATTACATTCCATTTTGCACGTCGACGATTTGATCAAAGATGAGTACATTTCAAGATCATTGTATGATTTGAGCATTACTCGTTCTCAGGTGTAATCAACAGATCTACTCCGTGTGTCTGCTATAATATGGTATGTCATTTCAACACAAGAAACAGTCAAGAGAAAAAAAAGACCCTCGACCGCCTCGTTTATGTTATAATGTTATGTCGGCACTGAACACACCTCACAAAAATATCCCCAAGACTATCAGACTCAACGCATCGGTAATCTGCTGGGCTCTTAAAAAGTAAACCAGCCTTTGTTTGCGATACATCATTTGTTTTGGGTGTCAATCTCAACCTGTGCCGTACACTGTTTAGATTGCTCACACAACCGAATCGTTAGTCGCTTGAGCGCGTTAGCTTGCGTTTCACCCGTCTGGCTGGCCAATTACTAACGGTGGGCTTTGGAAGTTATTTGTTCGGTGTTACAAAGCAGTGTCTTTTTCCCCTTCCCGTACGGAATGAAACAGCATATTCTCAATACAATATTTACACCACTTGAATGTCAGTGTAGTGGAAAAGCTGTTTTTACAACAACCTACTCTGTTCAGTATCATGGTTTTTCTTATCCCTTGTTGTTCTGATCAATAAAATCGATATGTGCCAAGTTTACTTTCCCCTCCCTCAGATGATCACACAATCAAACAAGTTTGTGTAGACATCATAAAGAAAATCTTCAATGAGAATTGAGCTATACCCCCCCCCCCGATACCTATCTGGACCTACCCTAGTTTGTATCACATTTGAGACTAGGATGCAAGAGGCTAAACATTAAAATAAATTCAAAACATTTAAAGTAAATTCAAAACATTTAAAATAAATTCAAAACTTAGTAAGATTTATATTATACTTATTAGAATGTCTCTCCTGTTACTACCTTGAACTTCGCCTTCAAATTAAATAACTTTTATCATTTCAATCAACAGTATGGTGATTACATCCTAATTTTATACGAGGGTGAGATACTGATTATGCTTCCGTATGTCTTGACAAGTCATTTCGTCATGGTATCCCCCTCACGACGTGTCGCTAAACGCGTTGTTTTGTGGCAAAATGTGGAATTCCATATCACAAATTATCGTAAGAATAAAGATTGGCAAAATTCTTTGTTTTTTCCAATAACTTACACATCAACTTTATTGAATACAATTCCATCTCTACAATTAAAAGAAATACTAACGGAACAAACAACATCGGATTCTTAATATTTTATCCCATTCTCACTTTCGCAAAAATGATGCTTTACCGATGATACCATAAAAAGGTCAAGTGCATGTACGATAATAATCTTATCCTAAGCTTTTCCCTGGTCCGGGAAAGGGGGAGGGGGGTTGTTTAATATGCGAGCCGTGGGATAGTCCTGGTTCAACGCCCTACGAAAAAAAGCACACGCCCCGTTTGACATCTTTGTGGTTGATGTAACTAAAAAGTTTATTCCTGTGCACTGAAGTGAAAGTCAGCGACACCCTGTGATTGTTTCACCTTCGGGCATGGCACTTTGGTATGTTAAAAGCAACAGTGGTCACACCATCCCATTGTTCATCTCGAGGATCACGCTCCTGGGACATTTTTTGGAGTCTCACAGCCTTCTAATAAGAGTACCTGGACGTGAGAACTATGAACACACCACGTTTCAAAACAAACCCAAACTACTCAAGATTAAAGGCACAAATAAGAAATCTATAGTTTGCGATATCCTAATCTATTCAAATGTTCATATAAAACTGTGCCTCAAACTTTAGAAATCAATAAACCATTGTTAGTTACTATTATCAGCTCAGCTTAGCCAATCAACTTTCAGTAAAATTAAAGTAAGGTTACAGGTGATTTTGTCGCTGATAAAATTGATTAAATGACGTCATACTTCAGAACCAAAAAAAATACGTCATTGCTTATTTATAATATTGTGAGATGAGGTTTTTACCCGTGGGTGATGCCTGTTTTAGCTACTTGTTTTACTGACTTGATATGACAATGCTCTGTTAACAGGGCAAAAGCTAGTAAGAACTTTTGGAAACTCTTTAAGTTTAGTTTTGTTGAGACCATCCAGTTTTCATTAATATTGTGTTTATGTAGTCTTTAGGTAGTAAAGTAGCAATTGATCTTGTTTTAAATTCTTGTTGTAATGTTTTAAGGATTTGATCACAAGGCGATCATACATACTTCAACAAGTACAACAAAATAAATACGTCAGAACTTTTTTAAAATGTGGAAAAAAATGGTTACAGCTAGTGAAGCTTTCAAAGAAACGAAATTTCGAAAGTTGCATGTTATCTGTGTATGGACTTATTCCATAACATTACTACTGCAATGCATAGAACAGTACAAATGAAAACACAGCCGCAAATCTGGGTAGAATGTCACATATATTTGATATATATTAGTTATTATCTAATGTTGGTTTTTATTTTCTTACACTGTTTTGATACTTTGCTGATAAAAATGTAAAGTTTCAAAAACCTTGCATAACAATTATTGTTTTGCAGTATTTTCATTTGTAAAGTGTAAGTTTTCAAAGAGATAACCAAAACTTGAAGATTATGATTGAAAATTTGTCACTTTTACTAAGAAAATAAACACCCAATTAGATCAGAATGTGTTACATGTAATCAGTTCGTCTTGCAAAAGATCAAATTTACTATCAGTCATTTATTTATTAAAACTCATGGTGTGTTTACTGCCGAGACTTTTGTCATAAGAATCAGTTTTAAAGTTCAAATAAAGTTCTAGTTCCGTTTTGCCTCTCTGTGCAAACTTCAAGCGATGTAAATATATCATTGATG
This sequence comes from Glandiceps talaboti, assembly GCF_964340395.1. Lineage (NCBI taxonomy): Eukaryota > Metazoa > Hemichordata > Enteropneusta > Spengelidae > Glandiceps > Glandiceps talaboti. Next base: position 2,505,987 of record NC_135566.1, read on the forward strand.
TTTTACAGATTAAAGGATAAAGAGGCCTCATTTTTCGTTGAAAAAGGGCATTTACGGAGGGGATTTGGTAAGGGACTTTTAGTCACATGACAACCACGTGATATCAAATGTCTAAATACAGATCTTCAAACCACATATCGTAATTTTTTGAAAATTGAAACATTTCCTATATGCAACCATTTTGCCAATTAATCAAGTGAACTTTGGAGTGTGTATATTTATTGCACATCATGTCCGGCATAAAAGTGATGTGTATATTTATTTTCATTTTATCTCATACAAGGTCTGTGACAATCAATGAAGTGTTTCAAAAAGAAAGTAAGTCTCAACAAATTCGTCATCACTTATGTTTTTGATACATTTGATAGTTTTTCCAGGTGAGAATTCTACCATTAACTGCTACTGATCTTATAGAGTATTTTCATTCAGTAAGATAGTATACAAGTAACTTATTTTTGCTGAAATTACGATTCAAACAAAACTAATGTCTGGCATGTGATGCGCTTTTTTAAGCCGATGGATGCCCATTTCCTCTTTAGCCCTTACAAGGCCAACATGTTTATTTTACGTGGATACCGTACTTGCCGACGAAGTATTTCAAAGAGAAAAGTATGTCTAATATCCGTCTGCTTAGCAGATAAATACTGTTATTGTTCGTGCCTGGATTTCGTAGTGACGTCTCCACCATTGGTCTATTAAACTCCTATAGCCGAAGCATTGACGATTTGTGATCCATCATTGTTCTTTGTTTGGACTAATTTGACGTTACCAAGGTTTGCCAATTTACGGTTTTTGTTAGATTCCAGTGGTGCAAATGTCATCGATAAAAAGTGGTGGAGGCAGCGGTGCAAACCACCTCACTGCTAACACAATTAACGTTTCCTTAGATATGGGGCGTCTGCAGAACCACAAAGGTGAAAACGATTAACATGTCTGTCAAGATATCAAAAAGAAACTATTTTACAACATATTTCGGTAAGTTTGCCTAATCTTTGAGAGAATAACATATGTTTCACGACAGAGTGGAGATAGATTGATGCCAGAGTTACACCCAATAGAAGAATCCTATATTTAACTTTAAATAGTGGACAAGGTCACTGCTTAAGGAGACCATCAAGTTTATTTTCGTTATTTGGCTTTTAATTATAACAGCAACCCCCTAAAATTCAACGATAAAAGTACTACATCATTGGACCCATCATTGAATGAATCATTACATCGTATGCGCACAAACCTAGAGCTTCATTACATATAACGCACATCACTCGGCGAGTCAAAAATGACGTCATCAGAAATAACGTACATGACTCAGTGATTCATCAACAACGACGTACATTACTCAATGATTCAAAATCTTACGTCATTGTGTGTACTGTTATTATAATGACACAGGTACAAGTAGATTTTCGGCACAAGGCTAAAAATATCGAAGAAAACATTGTGAAATTGTCGGAAAATGCCAGTGTATACAATACTCGGTGGATATACACATAAATACATAAAAGTACTATGGGGGTGTACATTGCAAATGTTTACTTTGAAAATTGACAACGAAACTTGGAAGAGTTAACCGAACACAATACAGAACATAAAATGAAAATTGCGCTCTAACTTTTTTTAAACTTATGAATGAGCCTTCGTGACTACTTCTACCGATTAAAGTTACACACAGCTAACTGATACAAACCATGCTGCAATTAAAAGTCGGAAAGTTGTTATACGTACCCCTCTCTTCAACCTAACTTTAAGACTTCAGAATCTGTGTACTTCTGACAAAGAAACTTTCATTTTAATATTTATATAACGTAAAACACGCGGAAGACTATTATCTCGCGTATAGCAATGACGTCATCAAACTATTGAAACGTTTTATCAAGACATTGGTACACTTGTCATTATTACGAATAGAATAATGACAGAACATCCCTGAAATACGATAACTTAGAAAAACATTAATTGTGGATTACAGTTAACGTTTTGAGTGTATGGGGTGATCTGATATTGCCATTAAGTCTCCAGAGTCTCAATTTTCCACTAATTGGCTTTTTTTTTACTCGTATGTAGGTTATCACACGTTAATTTGTTAACGTTTTCCATATAAATATTTCTTTCGACTGTAGACGATTGAACACGATAGAAAATTAAAAGTATATATATGTGAACCTCGAGATCAAGACATCTAAACCATATAATATTTTATATCGTAATGTTGTTATATTTCAGGAGAAAGTGGTACCATTTGAGAAAGTCGTCACGTGGTATGATTGGATATTAGGTGAAGAGGTACGAATGAGGAACAAACGCCCCGGTACTTAGGCGTGGGAACAACTTCATAACAACAGCCTTGCAATCACATGCTACCTCACATAAGGTACAAACTGTTTCATCGTATGTCATCTCACATCCCTGTACAACCACCTCAGTAACTAGGCGTGACAGCAACTCCATAGCAACAATTGTGTACACCACATGTAGCCAAGACACTTGTATCTTTATAATACACATTGGTGTACAGAGCTAAAGTAACACCAAAACAAGTCGTTGGTCAACATCACATGCTATCTAACATAAGATCTTGGTGGACAACCTATTCATGGGAACAACCTCTTAGCAACAAATCACATCGTGTCATCTCACATGCGGTGCAAACATCCCGGTATTAAATATAACTAGGCATTGTAGCAACGCTATACCAACAGCCTTGCAATCACTTGCTACCTCACATGAGAGACACACCGTTTCATAGGATGTCATCTCACATCCTTGTACAAACATCCCAGTAACTGGGCTTGGCAGCAACTCCATAGCAACGATCGTTCAATCGCATGCCATCTTACACCCCTGTACAAACATTCCGGTAACTAGGCGTGGCAGCAACGCCATAGCAACGATCGTGCAATCGCATGCCATCTTACATCCTTGTACAACCATCCCAGTTACTAGGCGTGACAGCAACCCCATAACAACAACCTGTGCAATCAAATGCCATTTCACATCCTGGACCTTGTACAAGCTAGTAATTAGGCGCGGCAGCTACTTCAGGACAACAACTTTAATTCATTCTTTACAAACAAATGATAAACGTACCACTTTTGTAACACTTTATAATTACAATACACAATTTGGTAGAGATTATGTCAAGAATTGCAGGAAAACAGAAATATTCTTTATCCAAATGGTTTTGGCGGGTAATAGTAGCTGTGTTATAGTGTTCGACAACGTATTACAATGACGTGGTCAACAATTGTAGAACTTGTATCTGAATTACACGTAAAATGATGCACATTACCAAAACATGGCCAGGGATGCTTGCCTCCCTTGATGACAGTATTTCGCTATTCAATACCAAATGTCAACGTTTTCAATAACGAAGTGAAGGGTGAATATACCTTCTAGGTCGGTGAAACATTAGCAACAATATATGCAGCTTGGTAGACTAGAATCTGCCGTTGGCTTCATGCGACCATTACCAAAGAAATTCAAATTGAAAGTGATTCAAAGTGAACGGATAGCCTTTCGACTACTATAGCTTGTTAGTTGTGGGTTGGAATTACAGAGAAGGGTGTTTATTGGTCTTAAATTTAGCAAACGTTCAACACAGTATTTTCAGTTTACATTATCATGAAATGTCGGTTAGGGTGGGGGTAGTGCTGGGAGGGTGACGGGAGGTCACAATAAGGTTACTCAGACAAGCCAATGCAATGGTTATGAACCAAGAATGTCGCATGGTCGAAGTAACCATTTACTCTTTCAGTTTAAATCCTTAAACATGTTAAACGCTTCTACTTAAGTCGTATCGTTTGTTTCTTGTTATTTAAGCTTACACCCTTTCCACCACTTGTTTTGTTAAGGGATTTTAGCTGTACTTTTTCTTAGGCACAACAATGGTCCCTGCTCGACGCTAACGACAGACATCGGCAACCTCAAAGGCTGTAGCATGTTTATCGTTACCGTATCAAAGCGGAACGTTACTGTGTAGTTGTACCACTGTGACAGTTTATTTTGACTAGACCAACATGTTCAGTCATGAATAAGGTCTGATAAAAAGAACTCTCATACTTTGTGGCGTGTTGTTTTGAAATCGACAAAACATGGTCTTCTAACAGAGAAAGAGGGAGCTATTTATAATACGTTATCCTTCAGTGGATCCCTTCCGTCAAAACTCTTGCAGTTCACGTCACTGGAAAGTGTTATTAGTAATATTACTTTCAATTTTTAATGTTTCGCTGGTGTTTTATGAGATATTTTGGACCGTGAGGCAATGAGAGTTGTAAAATGATAAACTAATGTCAACAGAGTTTGAGGAACAAGTACACGTGTAGTGTAGTAAACTACACTATATAGATACACGCCACAATTTCGCTTTGTACGTGTAGCCATATGTTGACACCACACAGCTCATAAAGCTGTTCCATAATGCATCGCGCGCGGTATAGCAGAAAGGGAAAGGAAAACAGAAAAGAGAAAAGGAGGTGAAATTCGTTCTTCGTAACATTTTATGAGAAAAAAAGAATACCGCTATAGTGAGAAAGTACAAAAGCTGTTGACTGACCAACTTTTAAAACATGTTATTTCACGATAAAAGGGTGAACTGTAAAGCAGAGGACGTGCAAATAACACTAAACTGCATTTTGTACCGTATTAGATATTTTGGCGCGAAACAGAGCGAGAGAGAGAAAACGGGAGACTCTCTCTCTCTCCCTCTCTCTCACATACAGAGAGAGAGAGAGAGAGAGAGAGAGAGAGAGAGAGAGAGAGAGAGAGAGAGAGAGAGAGAGAGAGAGAGAGAGAGAGAGAGAGAGAGAGAGAGAGAGAGAGAGAGAGAGAGAGAGAGAGAGAGAGAGAGAGAGAGAGAGAGAATTTTCGACTTGACAAAGCTTATGACACTTTGCTTCCAAAAATCTATCCCACCGTTATTCTATTCATTTGATCATTTTCACTATTTATTTGTTTACTCATATTCTACGTATCAAACACCGGATGAAATGAGAGTGACATATCTGAGCTAGACTCTGGATTTGATACTTTTTACGATAAAGACCACTTGTCTAGAGTTTGACAGCTCGCTGTGACTGGATCCTGAGCAATGATTATGGTGTTATTCTCTGGATACTTCAGGCAAATTCTAAATTTGATAAACATTGAAACTCATTTGATGTCAGATGTAGTAAATATAAACGTCTCCACTCTCTGATTTCACACTGTCGATATAGGTGTGAAAGCACGTCAATTCCAGATTGACCTTTGACCCTCGTTACCTCGGGATGAGTGGTGCCGATAGAAGACGTCGTAACAGTTATCAAGGTAAGGCCATGTGGTTATTTGCCAGGAGTAATTCTTACTATATATGAAAAAAATTCCATTTATTTGAATTTATATACTCAACCACAACATGTTTCTACCGGTTGTGATTAAACATTGAAAAAAGCATACGAGTAAAGTAAAACATACATACATACATACATACATACATACATACATACATACATACATACACACACACATACATACATACATACATACATACATACCTGCCTGCCTGCCTGCCTACCTACCTACATACATACATACATACATACATACATACACACACACACACACACACACATACATACATACATACATACATACATACATACATACATACATGAACACGATTAGCGCTATTGAAAATCACGACCCAACAAAAAATAAACGAACAAAATTTCTTAATTTTGATTGTTTTTGTATATATTATCCTGCTTGAGAGAAATCGCTATAAATGGCAGCAAAACGATCGCGACTGAGAAGTAAAACGTAACCAAAGTCGAATAGTGGAATTGAACGATTGATCTTACTACAGTGAGTCAGGGGCTGGACACGATGCGGTGCGTGACTGACTATTTTAGCGTGTCACTTGCACTGTCCGAAGGGGCCGGATGAGTGACAAAACGTGGTAATTACATGTCTGAGTGTACGTCAACGTTGGAAGAAAATGGACTGCCATTAGCTAAAACCTAAAAGTGTGCGACAGCTTCACCACCGTTTCAATAAAATCAGAGCAAGTTTCGCCCGAATTTTAAACAAAAGTTGCAGCTCGCGGCAATTACCACGTCTCGGTCGAACTCGCTGTCTCCTTAAGACCGAGGGAATACGATGTAAGCTGACAAAACTTGATTGGACAGTCACCCAGACTGGCACCGCTCAACAATAAATCAAAGAATGCCAAAACCATGTTGACAGTAATGTTTTTAGGGCATCTCCCGGCACCTTCTAAGCTGTGAAATCTTAATGACGAGTAAGGCCAATCGACGCAAAAGGGAGAGAATTCATCGACGCACTTGGCTAATTCCATGAACTTGCGTCCTGTGAAAAGTACACTCCCTACTGACTTAAGACAAAGTAAGAAGTAGCTCTCGGGAGAGTCTGAAATTTGAAAAGTTGACGGAACTTGGTGAAAGACGGTCGTACTTTGACTCATTGTATAACATCTCAAGGGTCGTAAAATCTGATTCTACGATACACCTGTGGGTTTTCAAGTATAGTTCTGTTATGATGCGAAAGCTTCACCGCTAAAATTTAAGAGAGAATTCGCATTTGGGACTTATTCGGTAGAAGTTTGAAGTCACCTCATAATTTACAAATTAAGAAATGCATTGTTGTCAAACTCTATGACCAAATTGAAAAATGAAGTTTTCTATGTGTTGTGAATTTTGATAAACGTACGCCCGACTCTGGATAACGGAACATGACAGCTAATTTTTCTTCAAAAGTAGTCCTATATCGTGAAATAAGGTCAGGAGTTTTTTTTAAGTCGCTCCCAGTCACGATATACAGTTGAATCTATTCTGAAATACTACTGAGACCGAATTTCGGAGATAAAAAAATTGTCACAAAGTAAACTAAATATTGTCGTTTAATAATTCCACTTTTTTTGTATGTGACGATTTCAAAAGGGGAACTTTACGACAATATAATCGTAAGCTGATGTGCAAAGTTAAGTATTCCACACATGTAGAGGCGATGTACATCTAGTAAACGACAGTTTCTGTTTGAATCCCAAATTAAATTTGATAACATCTTAACTACAAGTGCATTTATTATGGTCAGAAATTGAGAATTATGGGACGTAATTGAAATAATTAAATCTTGACTGACGATACGTTATTCTTCTTGCCGTCAGGCGTAGTCTGTACGCAATAAATGATTCATGTTTTGGCGGGAGACAAATTTTGTCGTCAGCAGACAATGTGATTTTTCAAAGCCACTTTTTGGGGTGTTTTTATGACTTTTAACGGAAATTTCCATTGTCCCTTCTGTGGATTAAAGGTGTTTAATTTAACTGCATCAGAAAATTCAGAACGTCTGTTGTAAAATAACGACTGTACGATCTCCTTTCTTTTTCACGCTGCCATGTTGAAGTGTACAACGATGAGTCAGATTGCACTGAGTGCGTCTCTTGCGGGTAGAGTAACGTCTGTGATAGAGTGCGAAAAACGGACGGTGTTAACATGGTATTCAGATGGACGTTAGTACTGGCATACTTATTTGAAAATTTCACAAAGTGTGCATCTTTTCCGCATTAAGGAACTTTAATCGGCAATGACTATCAACTTGAGTTCATCAAATCTGCGCTGACGCTGTTGTGACGTACGATTTTTGACATTTTAGCATTGGCGTAGGCGTTGCTATCGCGCCGTGCTCTCTCGCTTGCGTCATTCTATTCGTAGAGACGGTGGAAACGTAGTTTATTTTGATGACCAAAAGACTGAGATAAAAATAGCACGGATCATCTTTTAGGTGTTAATTCATGCCTCTGTAATATTTGTAATCGTATTAAATATATATCAATCAGAACTTGAACTTTTGTGTTTGATACGAACGCAACTAAAATCAAGTCTGTCTTTACTGGATAGAATGTGACAATGTACACGTATTTTAAATAAATTTAGACTGTTGTCTGTCATATCCTATGCTATGACATGTAGTCGTCCATTCCAACGAATTCTACAGATCAAGTAAATTGCTAAGTATTCTAATGTAGTTGTTTTATCTTTTTCCCCCAGATTAATTCTACTCCCTAGTTGAACAGGTATGTAAACCACAAGGTTTGCTGGGTCATAAACAACATTTACAGAATGGTATTTAGCCGCCAAATCGTTACTTATGTCTACAGCATCTCCATTTAATCTTCATATAGCCTTTAGCACGTATACAGGTGTAGCAGATGTATTGGTCTTCGTATTTACAGGAGAAAAAAAACATGTCTTCTCGGACTTTCTATATATCAAACAATGTCGCACAGAAATGTAGTCAAAATTATTGATAATTATAAGAACAGTTTTTGCCTCCAGTGGCACCTTACTGTCGTAAAACCTCCAGGCCCATTTGCGGCAACACCGTAAAACACAAACCCCGTTTTCAAGTTGCAGGGGCGGAAAGATGCTCTGGGAATCTCAACTACCCACAGGAATAATATGTGAAAGGTCCGCGATATTTCACTAGTGCGACTAAATCCTAAATTTTAGTTTAAGTTTGAATCTCGCGGTCCTACAAACCAGTGTTATTCTATCACATACTACTATTGCCTGCAATATGGCCATATAGTAATTACGTTAATACTACATATAGTATATCCGATCTCTAATTCATACCATGGGTTACGAGTGTCTGTGGAACTACCCTTTGTTGTGCTACGTACGCTGTTCTGTACTTGATAAAATTTGGCAATCGGTTGACAGGCAGAATTGAACTGAATATTATAATTTCTTTTTAACTTTAATAGCTTGAAAGTTAACGGAGGCATATAGCTTATATACCTTTGCAGGTAAACTAAGAGATTGAATTTTTTGTGACTTTTCCCACAAATGTCACCGAATCGATATACTTGTGTGTTCTTTCACGGCCTTCATAGAAACCAGTTTACGAGTACGATGACTGTATTCGGTCAGTCAAGTAACTCCGTTTTAATCCGTACACAGCTATAACGTACAAAATTTACACTTTTACGAAGCACGGCTCTTGAAATAGTCCACTTTAATATGCTGGTTTAAAGTTTATGAAGTAACAATGATAATCGGGCTTGTCTTTTAATCATCAATAAAATCATGAAGTGAATTCGACTTGTTTTATCAGATATTTGAATCAGACGAAAACATGACTTGTCGTTTACTGTCTTAATCCTTGTATTTAAACCCGACTCGTCAACCTCCTCTCCAGAGAAACCCTGACAAATCACGGGTTGCTTAGAGGGTCTCATTGGAAATCCCTAAGTGAGTTATAAACATAGTGGTTGTAGGCTACGGGATTTTAATATCGAGTTATATTTTGCCGCAAACAAAATCCATGTTCAGATTTTTAGTTGTGTTCTGTGTATGAAAGGACCGTCCATATTTATTTGTTTACAAAAAATCTATCAAATTATGCGATTTACCAAACATAACTACTCCTGTATCTAATTCTGCTACAAAAACACACGTAAAGTAAAAATATCTTAAATTTGACACATGGAATATCATCTTGTAATTATGGCAATATTTCTAACTGTGGTTGATTTGGAGATGGTCATTTGATGTCCTATTTTTGAAACTATCCTAGGGGGTCTTTTCTTTGCGATGAAATGAACAACCCACTTTCAATTCAGTGGATCTCATCTTTGTTTGGAAATTCAGCAAATGAGACCAAATTGGTCAGGCCCTTAGGGAGATAGACATCCATGTATTACAGTCTGTTGGTGTACTATTACAAACTTGATGTATGTGTTTTCAGGCTCTGTTTTTTGTCTGCTACGAGTACTCTAGCTACGTCATCTTCTTATCTCTGAGCTAAGATACTAATTGTGTTTGTTTCTCCTTCAGTAGTTTCTTTCAATGATATGTCAAATATGACATCCCAACCTAAAAGTCACATGCTGTACTAGTCAATGTTATTATCAGTTGTACTGCAGTTGTTAACCACATCGCCTTTATGCGACAACAATAGTACGTAATATTTTGGTTTAAAGAAAATAAAAATACACCGGTTTGGACAGAATAATGATTGGGAGAAAGTTGGAACATTGGACATCCATATTAGGCCTAATAAAAAATTGCATGGTTCCGATTACACTCAATTTTAGAATAGATGGGGTAGGTAGATTTTTTATTTTATTTTATTATATTTTTGTGTGTGAGTGTCTAGTTCAGGTTTTCCATTGTTTTCCAAATGGTCACTGTGTTGTTTATTTCTTCCTATCAGATGTACAGCCATTACAGATTGGAAGAATAGTTTATATATTGTCTTTTTAAATTGATGTCAGTTTCCGCTTCCACTATTTCTCGTGAGACTTCACAATTTTTGTGATCTTATTTTTTTTCTTGAATACGTAAAAAAGGGTTAGGGTCGGCAGTGAAAAGCTAGGTGGGGTCAGGTAACTGGAACCAAACAATATTTTGTTGAAGCCTTAATGTTCATTTAAAAATTAAACAATAATAACAAATAATGTAGATGATAACAATATTATATAACATTAACTTTTCAATTGTACATGATATTTCGGAAAGCTATCTTTGAATGTTGCAATGAATGTTCAGATTTCAAAAAATCTTTTCGTTCTACTTATAAGATGGTGCAAAATATTTCTGTTTCCAAGTGATGTAATTTCAAACTTTTATTTGTAAATTCAAATTGGGTATTGACAAAACATTCTGTGGTTGAATAAGTTGGTTCAAAATGAAGGAATGATACAATGTAATCTTTAGGACTCCAATAATAAAACAGTACTTATCAAGAGTCTGGGACTGAATTATGGGCCTTTTAAACATAAGCCATGACCATGGGATTAAAACATGGGAGTTTAACCAAAACTGATTTAAATCTAAATGGAAGTTTTACAAGCAACTTGATCACGCTTAGGTTTTTAAGTGCATTTCGGTTTGGTGCTAATCTCTACTCATAAAATAAATATGCCATTGTGGTACAATTGATGTTAGGAATGATGGAATATCTAGGAACAATAGAAATGGAAGATATGTGTTTAATATAATTTGCATAGCAATTAATTGATGGAAGACAGTGGGAATATTAAGAGTACACATTTAGGATTACAATTGGGATGGTATTAGAAATGAAATAGTGACATCTCTACCGGAGTTTTATGATTACTAAAGTAGAAAAACTTGTTCACACTAATCAGGTGGAAAATAATAATGATGAAATGGAAAAGTGGAGGAGTGAAATATGCTTTGAGTATGACAGCTTGGTAAATGAATCTTTATTTGGTGAATTCTCCATAGATGGGGGATAAATTAATCGCCGACAGTTAGTGAGAAGTGATGTATTTTTTGTGACATATTCACAATTTGCCATAGTAGTTAGTTTGCGAGTCCGTACAACAATGTGTAAGTGTTTGTGATAAAAATTGACTAATTTAGTTTATTACAGTTTGTTCAGTACATATTTACATTTACTATCATATCATAAAAGATTGAGACAATATCATCAGATACACATCATCTGTCATTGTTTTCAATATCTCTTTATTTGTTAAAATATGTAATTTATTATCTGTTTCTAACTTTTTTCTCGTTTTCATACCATGATGACATCATTGATGTCTGCAGGGAAAAGTTACCTGAAGAAAATGAACAACGCACAGAATTCAATTATTATGCAAAACAGTTTGACCTCAGGTCAATTACTGTTTCCCGGCAACAACTTGACCCTGTGTATTAGCAAGCCACTTTGGTTGATGTCAGAATGAATAAATAGGAAATTGATTGTAAAATATATAGCGTCAACTTGTTTCCTCTATTTTACTTCTCCTGGTTGTTTCATCTACGTCTTTCCTATCCAATCAAAATGATAACACAGACGTCACGCAGATTTGATTTTGTCACTGTCATCCTTCATTCTCTGAACAAAATCTGAAAACAAACAAATACAGAAAAGATGTTATAACTGTGAAACACAAACATAATGTGCACAATTTCAAAAAAGAATTGTATGTCATTTTGTACATTTCACTACTATTACTGTAAACAACTCACACACTATTTTCTATGATTTTGTGACTTTAATACATGTACTGTTGATATTTTATTTCTTCAAATTTGTGATTTTTATCAACATGATAAGTGAAACATTCTACTCTGACCCCATTTTAAATGATTGGAGATGTTCAACTAATAACAGAATGGTATTTATATCAAGTTTAAGCACATATGACTACAAGAAATATAGCAAACAGTACAAGATGTTTGACAAATACAAGTTGTCAGTAAAAAGCAAGTTGTAAGCTTAAAAAGTGTTTCCATTGATATTGAATTTTGGTGAAAATGAGACACAATGGGAAACCAAAGACAAGAGCAAAGCTACAAGTAAGTATTCTTCTCCATGTTATATTGGTACACTATTTTGATTTACAAACTGTAACCATCAACTTAAACTGTAGAGGCACGTGGACTCGGGACTCTGTCTTACATAATCGTAAAACTAAGGGACTAACATAGAATGTTGGCTATTCACTGTCAATGATACAAAGTTAATTTATGTTAGGGGGCTTAATCCTATTCCTATCCCTTACCCAAACTCCCTAGCTTTACCACAAATACAAATCTATTGTACTGTCAGTCCACTGTTCTACATTTTTGCTGATAAAGTAAAACCGACATAGTGAGTGACGAAGTCTTGTTAGATTATTTTGACTGATGGTGTGGTAAACGAACAAGCTGTCAACATATCAGGACTTTTTGGATGAGTTTTCACCAATCAAAAACAGTTATGTGTCAACCAACCAAAATCTAATATATTAGCCAATCAAAATCTCATTTACATGATGAAACTCTATCTTATCAGCTTGAAGGCTTGAATACACATTTCTTTCTCCAAGTTTCTGGTAATATATCTTTGTGGCCTGCTTTGACATTGAACATTGTGTAATGTGATGAAATGTTAAAAAATGTAATGCAATGAAATATCAATAAATTAAATATAAAATAATCTTATTTGATGACGCCCAAATGGTTGTATTTATTTTTCTTTTTTTCATTTGTCGAATTACCTATTTAGCTGATTATGGTCCTGTGTACTCTAGCTTGATGTCCATGTGTAAGCAGTCATTTACTTGTTTGTTAACACAATGTAAATTTATATATAAATAGGACATCCGTAGGTAGAAAAAGGTTTTGTACCAAGTACTATGTAGAATTTTCCCGCAACTTTTATTTTTGTACTTGTCACTATATCGATCGTGCTCTAGACTAATATTTGTTACCTAACCCTGGGTATGGTGAGGGGGGAGAGGGAAGGGGGTGTATAGTAGTGGAGGAGTACTGTTGATGTGGTATGGTGAGGGGGGAGGGGGAAGGGGGTGTATAGTAGTGGAGGAGTACTGTTGATGGGGTATGGTGAGGGGGGAGGGGGAAGGGGGTGTATAGTAGTGGAGGAGTACTGTTGATGGGGTATGGTGAGGGGGAAGGGGGTGTATAGTAGTGGAGGAGTTCTGTTGATGGGGTATGGTGAGGGAGAGGGGGGAAGGGGGTGTATAGTAGTGGAGGAGTACTGTTGATGGGGTATGGTGAGGGGGAAGGGGTGTATAGTAGTGGAGGAGTTCTGTTGATGGGGTATGGTGAGGGGGGAGGGGGGAAGGGGGTGTATAGTAGTGGAGGAGTACTGTTGATGGGGTATGGTGAGGGGGGAGGGGGAAGGGGGTGTATAGTAGTGGAGGAGTACTGTTGATGGGGATGAGGAAGCAAATAAGTAAGATGGCAATGTTCTACTAATTGTTGCACAACATTTTTTTCACTATTAAAACAGGAATTTTTTTCTCCAGAAGTTTCAATTATAAAAAGTCAAGAATTTACTATTGGAAACATGGCAACACAGTATCCAACCACAGTAACTACATGGCTACAGAGTATCCAACCACGGTAACTACATGGCTACAGAGTATCCAACCACGGTAACTACATGGCAACACAGTATCCAACCACGGTAACTACAGACGATTGCTAAACAGACGATATGTTAGCCTTCTCATATTAACCACATGTAGTGACTTTATGACTACACGGCCATACACCTTGATTCAAACAAAGAAGCCATCACACATCAAATAAATCAGCTTTCCCAGACAGTTTCCACCAAGTTTGTAGCACAGCAGGGACACCCTCTCAGCATTCAGCACCCGATCTACCCGACAGTAAAACGACCATCAAAAGGTCAGGGAGAAAATTAGCAAAGAAAATGAGAAAATGTGTGAATTGTGAGATTTGTGTATTAAAGTTAGTAAGGAGGTCGTGACACGACAGATAAAAACGTTAGTCACCAAGCGGGAAAACTGTTAACCGGTTTATTTTCAGATAATAAAATCTGCTGTTTTCGCGACCTCTCTGACCCTAATATAGCGAATGAAATCAAAGCTATGCTGACACAGATTATCTAAAAATGCAAGCGTTTTGCTAATGATTGTCAATCTAGTGCATAACATTTACTCTAATTATTGCAAAACTGGCAGGACAATTTGTAGGAGGCACTACCTGAATTTCAAAATATAACTTGATTTTATACGTTGTCTAGGGAATGGTTTTGAAACCTAGAATGTAAACGACATTTTTATTGGTATCGTTATTATCATTGGTAGAATAATTCAAACATTGGTAGATTTCAAATCACTGCAGCTCTCTGATGGTGATATACTGTAAACCTGCATATTTTCACAACTAGAAAATTTTGCGATTTTACAGTCTTCATGTAGTTCACAAAGATTAATTTTCACTAATAACCATACTGGTACATTGCATTATGCAGAAATATATATTTTCGCTACTAATTATTTTCGCGTTTTTGTTTTGGAGCGAAATTAGCGAAAATAAATCTTACGCGAACATTTCCAGGTTTACAGTATGGGCTGTGATAGAGCAGTGGAGAGGATGCACTTAATAGAATAGTTTTAGAAGAACCAGGTTTATAAATGGTAAATTTAACTAGGTTAAAAGAAACACAAAACCGGCAAAAATTTATCCATAAATCATTAAAATGTCAAATTTATATATAATTCAGTGTGGAAAATAGACTTTTGGACTTTACCACAAAATGGCTGAATTTACAAACGGCTAAAAGAAACATAATATGGCCAGCAAAAACATGACCAAAAATCACTAAAATGTCCAATTTATCTAGAATTCAATGACGTTTAGACTTTGCCACAAAATGGTAGAATTTACAAATTCTTCACCTCATAATACCCAGAAACTAACTTTTTCAGTCGTTTTTCAGATATTTTTATGCTTGGTAATTTTTTTGGATGTCAATGTAGAAATGATCAGTTTGCTTTCAAAACTGGACAAGATTTGTTGTATTTCATATCATGTAAATTTGAATATTTCAAATCAACCCATATTTCATAATATAAGATTTAGTAAATCTGTCTTTAGAGACATCTTTCAGACTTGTAGCCTTCTTGGAAAGAATACATGAAACATTCAACTGGCCTTTTCCAAATCAATGTATATTGTACAAGTTTGTTATGCCGCTAGGAGCTATAATTTTTCATTGCCACATTAAAACAAAATCTCTTTCAAAAAAAATAAAATATCTGCCAATAAAATTGTCCAATATCTGACATGTTTATGACCTCACAAGTAACCGACATATAATTTTTATTACCACTGAAAAGTTGTTGAAATGTAGTTCACCCATGGGTGATTACCTGCACAGCTCCAAATTTAGCCATGAAAGTTCTCTTTCTCTCTCCTTTTTTTGAGTAATAACATGAATTATTGAACTGAATATGCAAAAATAATCTCAACAGTTGCAAAGAAATACAGTATATATATAACAAATTAACAAAATTTCTTTGTCAGGTCATAATTTTAGTCATCAGATTTTGTTAACCAGTCCACCAAATTTCAAATTTAGTGAACGATAAATTTCATAATTTTATTTTGTTTCACATAAAAAATGTGATTTTCTTTGACTGCTTTGAATTTGCTGGAAAATAATTGTTAGAAATTAAAGATTTTTATGACAGCATTTTGAATTTTATCATAGCTTTTCATTTTTGTCTGAGGTAATACACACAGAATACAAATTGAATTTATGAAGATAAAATATTATGTTAATGAGTACAGATCAAAAGAATACATAACAACCACTAGACTACATCTGTGAATTTAATTTAAAACTTTTGCATGCAAAATTACTACCAAACCAGAGTCACTATTGAGTTTCAATTTGGCAGCACGATGTTCTTTTCATATCACACGTTATATTACTGTAGTTTTTATTTATATTTTACATCTCGGATGTATTAGTACGCCTGTGCTACTTTTTAAACCGAGTATAAATAAAATAAAATAATATTAAATAATATAAACTGATTTGTGTTCACAGTGAGATAAAATGTATCATTTTATATGCTTGCACAATCTCAGTATCTGTATTTTTTTAAATGAAATTTGCACCAAAAAACTGTGCAATGTAAAAAACACAGTGCCATCGAATTGAATTTCTAGAGTCACTCTGGTTTGGTAGTACTTTAGTATAAATACAATTCCTCAAATAATTTCTGATTAACTAAGCAAATATTTCCTGGTTGACATTGGTTATGATGTATTTCATACATACGTATTTATACTGATGATCGAAGTATAAAAACCAAAAGATCTTCAAAGTAAAAAATATTAAGCACAGATATTCAATTTTTGAATTTAATAAAACAAGATATATTACAACTAAATATCGAGTTCTTTCAACAATAATATAAATCATGACTTTTTTCCAAATATCAAATTATTTAAATTTCAGATTGCATTGAAATATGGTGAAATTTCTATTGTATGCACAGCATTTTGTACAGAATATAACAATACACATGGATTGAGAATTTATCATGATGGAACAAAAACAGAAAAAAATAAACAAATAAAATAAATAAATGCAGAAATAAATAATTCAGAAGTGTATTGAATCTGTAGCTGAATAGAAAACTGCAGGAAATTGCATAAAAAAGATCTTGTATAGCAAATTTACCCTTTGAATAGTTTGAACTTTTATCTTTGTTAAGACTGGGAAGTTAGTTTATTATTCATTATGTGGAGGAAATCACCAACAATTGCTCTTCATATTTCAGACCTAATGTACGCTAAAGTGCTCAATATAATTCCGATCTTATTGCCAGTACAGTGTGTATTAAATCTCAACCAGGCCGTATTTCTGCCATGCTAAGACTCGCTTTTAAGCTGCATGGCATAAACGTGAATTGGAGAGTGCTTTATCGCCGAATTTAATAATTCACGACAGCTAAGCATGAGATGGAGAGATAAAGCTGAAAGGCCATTATTTATGTGTTAAATACAGTTACTAGAGCACATATGTTTCCCCCAGCTGTGTGAAAACACTACGATAACGAAAAACAATTACTATCGTCACAGATTTTCCATTGCTGTTTTGAGACACAAAATATGCAACTCAAAATCATATTTGGAAAATTCTGATTTATAGACTTGTTTGAACTTTTGTACCAGATTATTTGTATCTGACTTTACTTTTTATTTGTATCTGAGTGAAGTAAACTAAGGTTTTGTATAAAAAAAAGTGTGATAGAAATTGGTATGTGTTGTCACGTTACTCTTTTACAAGAAAACCATTATCGTTAAAATGGTAAACTATGGCATGGTTAGAATAAACTATTGCCTGAATTTACTTACGTTACTGGTTAGAACAAACATGAAAAGACTCACATGCACTGCTTTCTACTCTAGTCGATTTGTAATATTTGGTAAGATGACAAAACTGGGGGAACTTTTACTGCTATTTTGACATTACATCTATGATAATGAAGTATTGCTCTATATTTTATCTTTAACACATAATAATACAAGATAAAAAAAATCACCAAAGTTTATTTTAGGTGATATTTTTTGTAAATTTAAGACTTGTTACATTGTAGTGTCAGTCAAGGTTACAAACTTCTAGCACCAACGTGGTGACATAAATTTTTTTCATTCTTGTATTCACTCAAAACATGTAACATGTAGTACACCTCGAACGATATTGATGCGATGTCACCAAAATTTTTTTTTACTCATTGAGTACCAATTTTCATTTGTAACTATGAAACTAGAGTCCATGATGTCACCTAAAATTGTTCTCATTGTATATAAAATGTAAATATTTTACTCTATATTATGAGTTGTTGTCGTTTTCTATTTCAACAAATGGCTAATACTGTTCTTTCAATGCCTCAATTCTATGAGCAAAATTACATAAGATATTTATACTCCCTTAGAAAGCACAAATTTTCATGATTAATTCTAGAAGTTTATTTAACTAGAAGATGGATACAGAATGCTGGGGTGGGGTGGGTGGGGGTGGGGTGGGGTGGGGGTGGGGTGGGGTGGGGTGGGGGTGGGGGTAAGGGTAAACTGTTGAGTATCCATCAAACATATAAAAATGGTAAAAGGTCAATAACTACTTAGACAACACTAATCAAGTATTGTTGTCATGCCAATACAATCCTATAAAGAAGATTACAAAATCAGAGACTTTTTGGTGGCATGAATGTTGACTAGGAGACGAGAACCTGTTAATACACTACTATGTTTTCATATTACCAACTCCTGATTTAAGAGTAGGTTTGTTTCATTTCATTCATACATGCATAGTTCACACTTCTCGCAAGGCCCCCAAACTTGTTACAGACACGTACACAAGATTACATTATTGAATCAACTGTATAAGCTACTTAGACTTAGGGTCAGAACTCTGTCAGTATGTACTGTACTAATGACTTCATGTGTCAGTTTGTAGAATTAAGTAAATAAATTTGCATATGGAACAAACCAAGCAAAATAATTTGCATATGGCACAAATCAAGTAAATAAATTTGCATATGTAACATTCAAGTAAATAAATCTGCATATGCTACAAATCAAGTAGACAACTTTACATATGGCACAAATCAAGTAAACAACTTTACATATGGCACAAATCAAGTAAATAAATTTGCATATGAACAAAACAAGTAAATAAATTTGCATATGGAACAAAACAAATATTTGAATATGAACAAAGAAAGGAAATAAATTTGCATATGGAACAAATATCAAGAAAGTAAATTTGCATATGGAACTTAAAAATCTAGTATATTTGTACATGACACACATTCAAGTAATTACATTTGCATATAGAATATTAATGAGAGAAATCATGATGGTACAGACTACATATCTCCATGGCATAACTATGATGGGTGACCTCAATAAACAGTGAGACAAATATGGATAGACATCTATCCATTGTAATACTGTCCTTGATGAAAACACAGCGATCTACGGAAACACTTGACATGACTTGTGAAATATTCTAAAAAGAGAAACATGCATAATACCAATATAAAACCTACAACTGCCTTCACTAAAAGTCAAAGTATCAATTCACAACAAAGCTTTAATTCTCCTTTCGGATTTTTACAAAATCAATAAAAAATCATTACGACTCAATGTTCCTTGGAAAGCCACAAAAACGGACGTTAAAAGCAAGCCTGCACCACCCTGACTGTAATGGATGTTTTTAATAGCATAATAGGACCAGCTTTCGTTGAAACTGAAAGAAAGTGATGTAGAAATCAATTGCTGGGCTGCATTAAAGCTGTAAATGTAGTTTTAAGACCTCTTTTTTGTGCACCATAATTCATCTTACTGTTTCTGGCTGGCATCACCCTTGGGCCCTGATCCCAATTACACTCGTCTCTCTTTGGAGAATCTGTCTGAGGGATGAACACTGAACCTTGTTTATAGCACAACTGAGAGTAGCTTTATTTTAGGCTCCAACTCTCCTCTCTCATCTCTTCTTTGCCTTCCCTTTTACTTCTCTGGTCTATCCATCTTGTCTAAACAGCTTTGCATCATTTCACTTGGGCTGTCATTGTTTATTCCATGTCAGTCAGTCCGTCCATCCACTGGACTGTCTTGTCTGTCCATATCTTTCTGTCTGTTTGTCCTCCTGTCTGTCTGTGTCTGTCTGTCTGTCTATATCGCTTCTTGTCTGTCTGCACAGCTGTCATTGTCTATTCCTTGTCTGTCCATCCATCTATCTTCCATCTGTCTGTGTATACTGGTATTGTTCAGTTTGACTGTCCACCTATCTGTTGTATTGTGTATTCCTTGTCTATCTATCCATCTGTCCATTCGTCAGTCTGTCCGTCTGTCCACCCATCCATCAATCTATCTGCCTGTCCATCTGTCTACCGGTATTGTCCTATCTAACTGTTCATCTGGCTGTCCAATACAAATATCTTCTTGTCTGTCTATTCATCCATTTGTTGTTATATATTCCTTGTTCATCAATTCATCCATCCATCCACTTACTTGTCCATCTCTGTTTAGCATTTTCATGACGGACTCTTTGTTCCTCTGTATCTCTACATCTCTTCCTGTCTATCTACCAATCCATTTGTTATTGTTTATTCCCTGTCTGTCTGTCGGTCTGTCTGTCTGTCTGTCTGTCTGACTGACTGACTGACTGACTGACTGACTGTCTGTCTGTCTGTCTGTCCTTTGTCCATCTGTTTGTTGGTCTGCATGTCTACTCTGTATCTTTCTGACTCTCTTCTATCCATCCTTTCTGTGTCTGTATTTTCTACCCATATTTTTTGTTTCTATATCTGTCTCTTTTCTATCCATGCTTTGTACTTAATTCTCTTTTTCTATATACATTTAAATCAAACTCTTTGTCTGTCTGTCTGTCTGTCTGTCTGTCTGTCTGTCTGTTGGTCTGTCTGTGTGTCTGTTGGTCTGTATGTATGTATGTATGTATGTATGTATGTATGTATGTATGTATGTATGTATGTATGTATGTATGTCTGTCTGTCTGTCTGTCTGTCTCTCTGTCTGTCTGTATGTATGTATGTATGTATGTATGTATGTATGTATGTATGTATGTATGTATGTATGTATGTATGTATGTATGTATGTATGTATGTCTGTTTGTCTGTTTGTCTGTCTGTCTGTCTGTCTTTTCGTAACCCTTCCATTCTGTCTATTTTCATTGCGATTTACAACTGATGGTACCACCAGTGAGATGTCTATTTTTAAGATGGTGAGTTACAAAATACCACTATTAAGGTATCTATATGTAAGTTTAAATATCACAAGTAAGGTCTTTATATGTTAGTTACAAAATATCACAAGTAAGGTCGCTAAAACACTAAACTATACAAACTAAACTGATCATTTTCTGTTGAACATGATAACATTACATATTTTGATCTATGGTTTCTACTTTAAGTAATAATCTTGTGTATCAATGTGTTTGGAAATATAATTCAGCTGAAATGCTAGTGTGTAGAGTTGTCATGGTAACCATTAAATGGCCATGTGATGGTGGCTCAATCTGATGGTAGAAGTCTGATGTATAAATTCTGAAATATGCTTTAAAAAAAATATTGGTTGTAAGTGTTGTTATGACAACAGTAAAATCACCTCATGATGCCCATGTAATTTTTTATTCTTCATCTGGATTTGTAAGGCATAGTAAATAGTGTGTTAATATTACAGTCAGGATGTGTCGACAGGTCCCCTGATGCCCATCTCACAATCGTGAATTTCACTACAAGTCAGAAACGTGTTCATTGGTATTCTACAGATGGTAGTTTTGTTGAAATCGGTGGCCGACACAAAATGATAATTAACGCTCCAGCTTTGCTCATAAAACTTTGTTGTTGCAGGCTACTCAAATTTATTTCTGGAGGCAGACTGTAAAATTCACAAAGTCTGTCGTAAGTTTTCATTCAAAATATGAATACCTTCTATAATTTTCTACTCATTTCTGGTTATATAATTTTACGATCTCAGCAGTAATTTCATAAAATATTATTCTGGTAGACAAGAACGTTGACCTTACTATAATGTTGCTGGTTCATGTGGGTAATATTCTGGTGTTATCATTATTATTCATATGACTGTGGTTGAGTATTAAATGAAGTTATTTAGTGTTACACATTTACAACAATTTGTTGTTGCTGTCATATTAATAACAAAAAAATGATTAAAATAGTTCTTTTGATTAAATTTGCAATTTGTCAAAATTTTCAATCTCAAGCAGCAAAGTATTTTTAATCAAAGTTCTTCATCTATTCATTGTACTTGACACAGAAATCCCTCTCACCTACAAAATTACTAGGTATAAATTTTAACACAATTTGTGATGTTTGCTTTCGGCATTTACTCTAAACTGTTACATCAAACTGAACAAAAATTTTGAATAAAAAGAAAATTACCGACTGACTTTTGACATTTTTGCAGTGTAACCTTTCACCTTTGACCCCTATCACCACCTTGTCGACACGTCAGTTTGTCACTGTCAGTTTGTGTGTAATTAGGAAATTTGAAGGAGAAATGAAGACAGGAAAAATAATAACTATTGGCATGCCGGGGTAATTGACTTCAGACCTCGGCTGCTGCTAAATTGGCAATTTTCATTTAAATTGGTGCTATTTTGACCCTTAGAATTGCTTTCCCTGTTTTGGTTGGGAAATATAATGAAGGTATGCAATTAAAATGTCATTTATTACAACAATAATACTGTCAATTTTTTTCTCCAACAATTGTTGAGTGTTTAGAGTTGATTCCTATTAAAAGTACGACACTAGAGGGACTCTTACACTTACTATGTGTCCTGCATTTATTTCTATGTTCAAAGATTCAGAAGTTTTATACAAAGTTACATCACAAATGTGAAATAACACTAACACTCAGTAAACTCAAACTTTGGCATAACAATTTCAACCAAAAACATGGGTTTCTTTTCTGTAACTTTGAAGTGACGCTATACATGTATACTCAAACTTTGGCATAACAATTTCAACCCAAAAACGTGGGTTTCTTTTCTGTAACTTTGAAGTGACGCTATACATGTATACTCAAACTTTGGCATAACAATTTCAACCCAAAAACGTGGGTTTCTTTTCTGTAACTTTGAAGTGACGCTATACATGTATACTCAAACTTTGGCATAACAATTTCAACCCAAAAACGTGGGTTTCTTGCCTGTAACTTTTAAGTGACACTTTATGCTCAAACTTTGGCATAACAATTCCAACCATGAATGTGGGTTTCTAGTCTGTAACTTTGAAGTAACCCTATACGCTCAAACTTTGGCATAAAAATTTCAAATACACGTTTTTTTTCCCTGTAACTTTGAAGTGACCCTTACACTTAGTATGTGTTGTGCATTTATTTCTACATTCATAGTTGACTACAACTCTAAATTAAACATGCATTATCACTTACAGCTCTGAACACACTTTAGTGACAAAATTTTGAACAAAAATATGTTTCTCTGCAACTTTCAAAAAAGTCTTATCCCGAATTTAGATAATTTTCAAAGAAAAAGCCATTATCTTTTCATTGATAATAAAATTTCAATTAAAAAGGTCCTAATAAAGGACAGAAGAAACATTCCTAATGCTTGACTTTTGTATTGTCTGATGATGCAGAAATGAATCCAGCCAAGAGATTTTTGTGTACTTACAGCTAAAACTGGGAAAATTCACCAGAAGACTGTACATAACATATACATTACAGCTAAAACAGGGAGTGTTTACAGAAGACTGTACATAACATATGCATTTACAGCTAAAACAGGGAGTGTTCATCAGAGTTTAGATAGTTGATCAACTTTGACTGGAAATGTTTATGTTATATATAGTCTTTCGGCAAACACTGCCAGTTTTAGCTGTATTCACAAAAAACCTTACTAGCATTCTTTTCTAACACTATAAAACTAGAGTGTTCTTACTAAACATGTGACAAAAGTGTAATTTCATCGGTGCCTTTCATGAATATTTTACATTAGATCTTTTCCTCCACTTCCCCTGATTCAATTTTACACAGGAAGTTCAAAGCTGTCACTCTAGTACAAATTTTAACCTTTCTTTTGCATTCTGTGTCCCATTACATTCAAGTTCATTCTTATCTTTATTAAACATACATGGATCTGTGAATCTGACTGGAAGCAGATCATAAAATAATATCTTTTAGCAATATGGTTTGTATGTCAGCTTATTTTGTTTGGTAGGTCTACTGCGACTTGTTTTCTAGGTATTTGGCAGAGTTTCATCGCATCGCAATGTGCATGATTCTTTTATTCATTTTGTAATTTTACTTTTAAATGTCTCTACTCACTCTGATGAAATATTAAAGAGGTGCAATACTCTAACTGTGTCGTTTTCCTCCACCATAATTGCATTTTAGGAGAAATCTTCCCCAGGTCAAACTCAGTAAATGGAATGATATGAGGCAAGATAGTACAGTTAAATGGTCTCAGACGGTCAACGCTCAGCTGTTCATCGTTGACTCAACTGATAAGAGACAGAGAAAAGCTATATTGTCTATGGTTACTGCTGCATTGTGTCTTTATCTGGTTTTTTGGCTAATAGCGGCAAATAAAAAACACACTATGCATATCACTGAGAATCAGCATTTTGGAAAGACGATTAGGAATCATGATCATTGATGTTTAATGGTGCTGCTTGATGTCGCAGCATTTTAACCGACATCAAGGACGACGGCCCTACATACAGAAATATCAGTGGAAATCTACGATAACATTACATAGAAATCTGTGACCATGCTGAAATGGAATAGAATGATTGCACACATTAGGGGGTTTATCACAGTTGTAATACTGCTGTTAATGTCATATTGCTAAACTAGTCTGTTCCTTTATCTAACACATCACTCTCCAAATCTTGATGTAAACCTTCCAAAAGTAGCATTTGGTGTCTTTTTTTGACAAATGTCGCCCATTTACAGTCTAACACATAATGTGGAACTTCAAGATAAGTTGCTTGAATCCATGCCAGTGAAACCACACACAAACATCGTATATCTTGTATCCAACTATCACTGTCACTAAACTGTCTTTTTAATCTCTTTCATGAACATTAAAGCAAATTTCCCTTCAGACTCACATTAGTTTCAGTAAGATAAAAATAATCGTGAAACAGATATTCATAAAAATTACGCAGTTTCAATGCTAAAGATACTTTTTTTGGTAAATTGTATTGAAATCAGTAAAAGATAGGGTTAACTATTTATTTAATAAACTAACTTTTCTTTTCCAAGTTTGTAAATTACTATGATCATCACTTTGTGCACAATTTGGCAACCGGCCATCTTGGTTTAAAATCTGGAAAACTTCATTCTCGCAAACCAGACCTGTTATTTCTTCTGCCATACTGCGAAATAAGGAACTCTGGCATCTTAAGATGGACGGACGGGTATTTCAAATTAGTAATAAATATTCATGAGTATTGATGTAGTGACGACCCTTATGTTCTGGAGTGCAAGCATGTTCACCGACGTGTGTATCTAACACTGATCGGTGACTAATTATTACTTACACTCAGACTTCTACCTGACCAGTCATTCTGAACGAATGTCAATGTGACTAATTTGTCTGTTTATAGGGATATTCTCTTGAAGCAGTGGTATATTCTGACCATATCAAGTGAGTCCAACAGGCAGACATAGCGTGAACAGCAAACGTTGACAGATGCATGCACTGAGTAAATGTGAGCGGGCGATTCAAAAGGCCCTTGTAAAACTTACAACTAACTAGTCTCATTTAAAACCATTAGGATAACCAATATATGACGGTGCTAAAGAGTATTAAGTAAGAGCGGGGAAAGATTCGTTGAAAATTTACATTAACGGCTGAGAAACAGGTACTGTACAGAGTATTAGTAGTACAGGTGCCCTGAATGCAGTCCCAGTGTTCTGAAATCCCAAAAGAACACTGTGCTAAAAGATCACACTTATAAAGCATTCAGCCCAGAGTGTGAAGGTATAAATCGTAAAGATACTGTTCCTTGTAAAATCAAGAGTATGGTAAACAACACTTCAATATCGTACAGGTTGTGAATGGAATTATGTTTATCTCGAGTGAACTCGCAAGAATCAGAAAATCTTGGCTTGTTGTAACCTATTTGTACTAACTTGATTCACGATCGTACCTGACGCCAAGTTTGATGGTACAGCAAATCTATGCTCTCACAAACCCTATTTGACACTTTGAAGCAAGATTTATAGGTCGTTATTTTCTGTTCATACAGGTATCACTCCAATCTTGTCCAACGGATGACAAAAATCAAATTTCAGCAACCAGAACCCAACTTGGCCAAGTCAGTTTTCAGTGTACGTACTAGTATCTTGTCAAGGCATTGTATATCACATGGTATGCTTGAGGCAATCTGATTGGTTGTAGTGTTGATGTACAAAGCCACAGGGATAAATACCTAGATTGTATATGAATGCTGCCACGGCCTTTCTGGACGGTGTGTTTTGGACAGTGTCATAAAAGAGGCCATGGTTTGTGATGATGGAAAAAATTTGACAGAATGTAGGCTGTTATCTGACAGCTAAAAGATTGTAGGAAAGGAAAGAGTTTCCTGTCAGATTTTGCTTGATTTCATTTGTGAAAATTCTGTACACACTGAGGTACAATGCTTGAAAAGATTACATCCTTTTCTACTAGCTTCTGTGGAAAAATTCTTGTCTCAAATAAAATTTGAGCAAACTTCAAAGTTAATACGTTTTACACCACAAATACCACTAAATGTGTTACTATTTTTTCATCTTGGTTCTCAGTAGTCAATGTCAAAATCATTAAAACTGAAGTATGAACTTGTTGGTTATAACATCTATTCCTGTTTGAATGGAATCTGCCATTTTTGATTTTTGTTAAATTTCTGATGCCAAAAACTGTCTTCTATTACTTTTCTAAGATTCAAAATAACTGACCTTGAAATTTGGCATTTTTCAAGAGCGTCCTTTTTCTGGTGACACAACTTGGGATTAAGTAAATCATTGCTGAGTTGTATCTTGGTAATTACACTTTTAGTCAAATTTCAAGTAAACACAGTGTCTTCCAGATTATCCTAATTTTTCCTTTGGTTTTGACATGATTGCAATAAAAGAAGCTTATTCCCATTTTAATACACCCTATTCCCAGTGTTGTCATGGTAATGTAGAAGTCTGGAAGGAAAATATCAACTTTTCTTCAAAACTTGAAAATCATCTCTTAATCTACAGTATTCATTTTTTAGTAATGACAAAGGTCAAACATCACCTTGTGTTTTGACAGTCTCACAAACGACTCAAGACAGTTTTCTTCTTCTTAAAAAACTAAATGTATAACTATCAAAAAATGTGCGAACACCTCTGTCAGGAGCTGACGGTATGATTGCAATAAAATCATCAATTTTTGATAAAGTTAATACCCACAATACTATCATCTAACATTATGAGCTGACAAAACAAAAAATAAAACTGTTTTCAAGATAATACAAAATTGATACATACTTCAGGCCAGATCATGAATATTCATAGCATTTTAATTTTAGAGGATCTTAAGGATGGTCTCACAATATCACAGAAACTGAGGAAGCAAAATTAACTCTTTTAGAGGAAGGAGGGGTTTTTGATTCATTTTGAATGCTGAATGTCATTTTTGCGTAATGGTCATTGGAGAATTGATCCCAATCATTTGATCATTAAGACGTACATGAATGACAATAACATTAAGGGACCCAACATCTTCACTTGTACTAAGGAATACTTTAGCAACAACAAAATGGATTTAAAAAAAGGAATTCATTTGGGGATTTTTTTGGCACGTACACATCATTCCTGTCATTCCAACTATGCTGAAATGAAATTTCATAAATGAAATGGCCTAAAATCCAATCATGTGTAGATTTTACTCTGCCACTCTCAGTTTTCCCCACCACACCTGGCATTTTGTTAATGGGCAGAATCACATAATATATCATCAATGACCAACAACAAAATTGTTTTGGAGAAAGGGTGGGATTTTGACTTTGAAATTTTGGTTTCCTGAGATTACACGACATTTTGAGATGGTCCCTTTATACATCATACCCTGCTAGGTGTCACTTTGTGTCTTTCCATTATAGTCAGTCAGTACATTTTGTACGTATTTGTTAACACACTCTAACAGATTGTCTGCAGATACATTTATTCATGAAAAATGCTTTAAGGGGATACAGCTCAAGAACTTTTTGTTCTGTTCTTAGGAACGATGGCACAATGTCACACAAGCTAAATAAGGGAACTTTGTTTGTTGGAGGGGGGGGGTCTGGGGTTGGTAACACAATTGAAAAGAAATGGACACTGCGGCTACAAATAACTCATAACAAAAAAGTGTTATGATATGCAAAGAATGGCTTGATTTTGATAGTTGACCTTGTTTGTCAAAGTCAAAGTCAAAGTCAAAGTCAAAGTCAATCGTTACAGTCTTAAAAGAAACTTCAAAGCTTGCACCTGATATTGGAAAGACACTCAAATGGTGTCTATGTATTATAGTTTTTTTTACCTAATAATGCAATAAATATTGAATTGCAAAAATAAATATGGCTGTCATTGTGTCAAATTTGCAAAGTGACAAGCATATGTACCAAATGATATCTCACTGTTGTGCTAGGTTTGAATGAATTCAGATATTGAATGTTAGGGAAATGATGTATTATGAATACATGCCCGCACAGATGGATGGACAGACGGACGGACGGACGAACGGACGGGCGGACGGACGGATGGAGGGACAGACGGAGCCCACTGTAATAGTCCCCTTCTTTGGTGTTTTATTAACAATATAGAATAATGTTATATTAATTGAGACTTGTCTAATTATCATTAGTAACCATGACATCTAGAATTGTTAGTTAAACAAACCAAAAGATAATATAATGTTTAGGTACAACCAGAAATTGTCATTGCTGTCTAGATCATTGAGAAAATGGCAAACTATGCATAAATCTGTCAAAGATGTTTGGATATCTGATACACTTTCCAAGGTTCAAATTAACATAAATAATGACATCAGATAAGTTTTATTGAAGGCGATACAATGACATGTGTTTAGCAAGTTTCATTTCCTAAAAATACTGTAGCTCAAATTGTGGTGATGACTTTTATTGATGACATCTATTCTACCACTGTATCCTTATATTATGTCTTTTCACAAATATGCAACTTACGGAAAAAAACAGTGTTTGCACTTGCTTGTTTGTGGTAAGCAGGAATGAAACAAGGTTTATGCAAAGACATACAATGTAATTAGTGTTAGTAACTTGTCAAAGTATAAACACCACAGTAGCCCAGATCCCATGACTCTGTTTACTGATAGAACACTACAAGTTATAACATTGAACAGGAGTGCAAATGATAATGAGAAGAAGCCGATGATCATGCAGTATAGGGTTTGTTATTATTATGTTTACTAGAAACTTTCATAAAAATCACACTGTGCGATCATGTGATTTCTAGTACAAAGAATGATTGGGTAAAGCCTTCATTTGCATATAATTTGCATACAGGTTTGCAACGATGTGTCAGTACTGCACTGCAGTGCAAATACCACTAGTATGCACCAATGTAAGTATAATCACTGGTACATACATAATAATCTCTATTGTGCATTAGCGGTTTTGATTTTCTCCTAAATATGCTTTAATATTATGTATATGTTATTTACACACAGACTTTAAGCTGAAAATAGGGATTCAGTTACATACTGTATCACTTGTGCTAATAAAGATTGAGGTATGCTTCAATGATAAGAACACTTTTGTTGTTTTTTAAATAAAACTAAAACAATGAAAATATCATGATAGTGGCCATTATATGATCTAAAAAAAGTACAAGTAGTTCTCTAAATATTATGTTCATTGCGTTTCAGCAAGTGTGTTGATTAGGTAAATACAATCTACACCATATTCAAATTTCATATGGCTAGAAAACTCCTTAAAAACTCTTTGTGAATGCCAACGAGGCACTATAACTTTAAACTAAACACTGTTATGGGAGTTAATAACATGCAAGTATGTCTGCCGTACCTTATTGCATTAATCTGTAAAGTTAATTTCTAATTTAATAATTCAGTTCTGAAACTGTCAATATTTGTACTGATTTCAACAGGTCCCTAAGGACAATAGATATATCACACATTATTGTACTAATATTTCTCTTTTGTTTGGTCCGTTGATAATCTCTAGCACCTGAGCAGTAATGTAATGAGGAAAACAATATTTTGATCAAACGACATTTCTGTTATCGGCTCTACACACACACACATACACGTCTGCTTGAGGTTCTCTCTTCACAAGTGTTTGAAATTATTGTCAGCATTGTGGGAGCAATAATGGTTTTCTTTATGATGCACACAGGGTTCAGGAATAATTTGTACTAAGACTTCATGACTGCTTGGAAACCAAGACAGCCCAGCGGAGGGGAGAATATGTCTCAGAGAAAGCCTGACATCCATTTCATATTAATTACAAACATGGTGGTATCCTGGGAGACAGGCTGTCGTTTGGATGCAAATGAAGTCGTCGGTTTCTTCATCCCGTATCCAGGTGTGGGCTTTGCATGATATATCTGTCATTTGTGAAGAAATGACAGCCTTACTCACATAATTGATGTTGATTTAAGCTGGTAATGACTATCCGTACAACAAGTGACGCCCTTGGAGGACTTTTGTCTTAACAGTGATAAATGAAACCTCCTGACGTGGACCCTGGGGACCCATCAATTTCCCTCGTAGCTGTCATAAAATTCGGAATTCATTTTTCACTTTTGGATGATTTCTTTTCTCTTCTTTTCTCTCTGCTTACTATGTAGGACGTTGAAAGCATTAATCATGTCATGATAAGTGGGTGAATCAAAACACCATGGCTAAATTCAACTTGGCAGACTAATTACTGTATTAACAATTAGCATTTTCTAACTCAACACTCAAGCTTGTCATTGCTGAGGACATAAAGTTCACTATGACAACCACTGTAGAATTATGCTTAAATTATGATGGCTAGATGTGTTTATTATTGCTGTAGGTGTGTGTCTGCCTGTCTTTGTGTGCCTGTCTGTGTGTGTGCATGTATGTGTGTGTATGTGTACTTGAGTTATGATTGCTAGAGATGTAAACTGCTGTTGTATTATGTTTGTAGGTGTGTTAGGTGTATGTCTGCCTGTCTGTGTCTGTATTGTACTTAAATTACAATGTCTAGAGATGTTTATAAGGACTGTTGTGGTATGTATGTATGTATGTATGTATGTATGTATGTATGTATGTATGTATGTATGTATGTATGTATGTATGTATGTATGTATGTCTTAGTGTGCATGTGTGTGTATGTGTGTGTGTGTTTGTGTGTGTGTGTGTGTGTGTGTGTTTGTGTGTGTGTGTGTGTGTGTGTGTGTGTGTGTGTGTTTGTGTACATGCATGTGTACATTTGTATGTGTAGTTTTAAAAGTGTATTATTTGTGTGCATGTGAGTGATATTTTCCAATCTGTCATCAGTCCATGCATGAAATACACTGCTGTCAAATAGTTCAAGTCAATGCATATCAGAACGTCTTATTACCTGTTTTACCTGTAAACCTGTTACAAGGTTACCAACCTGGTCATGCCTCGACGTGCTAAAAAATGACTTTTATTGCTGATTTGTTATGATAACGGTCATATCTTATTATGCGTTTCGAACCTGTTACGAGGTTGCTGACCCGGTCACGCATCATGACCAAAAAATTACTATTACGCAGAGCTGATTTGCAGAGATAACTGGTCAAATCTTATTTTACATTCGTATTTTATGTTTATTCCCTGTGGACAAATAAAACAATATTATCGAAATATAGTTATAACTGCTTGTGTAACACAATGGATGCCTTTCTTGTTATGAATATTTTATCAAGTTGGTTTTAGTAGTTACCAGAGCAACAGATTCTGCTCGTACGTTACTGTTGTTCTACTTATTTTATCACAATGCGATATGTTTCTGTTTTGACATAAAATATAAATTCAGTTTGCTTTTTTACAGCAATGAGAACCAAAATGAATGCAATTCATCGACCAGCTTTGGGTTTGCAACCCACAGCTGACCAGGTGAGAAGTGTTAATGTTAAAATCATCACATGCAGTATTCTGTGTCTAGAACTCTTGTACACATTATTGCATTTAACAGCTTATGCACTATACATTATATTGGGAAGTCCCGAGGTGGATTTTTAGTTCCTGTCAGTGTTTTGAATAATATTGTTTTCCTGCAACTTTTTTTGTTGTTACAAATATCAAATTTGTTTTGATAATATGCCAGAGTTTTCTGCCAAAAATATTGAAATAAATTCTTGTTTCTCGGTCACCTTTTGACAAAAATCAACTTTGTTTTAGATAGGATATTGAAATAAACCTTACTTTTGATAATACATCAAAGATTTCCCACCAAAAATATTGAAATAAATTACTCTTTTCTATCACTTTTTTTTTTTTTTTTTTTTTTTTTTTAGCAAATATCAAGTTATATTTTGACAGGACTCATAGAAATAAGAATTAGTGATGAATAAGTATTTGTATTAATGTAAAATTTATGCATATTTCAACAGATTTAATCTTGAATTGACAGATGGGTGTTGTCATGAGGTGGGGAAACACTCAATGTAGGTCAGATGGTAGTCTTGCTGCTAGACGTTCAGGCTTTCTTTCGATACTATAAGCGAACGAAGTTCGCAGTGAGGGCTTGCCCGAACAGTCTAGCAAATGTCATTTTCAGACCAGACATTCCATTGAGATTAGTTGGTTGGGCCATGTATGCATATGTATACTTTAATATATTCAATCTCTGCATGCAGGTGTTGACAAACACATTTATGTCATTACTATGTCTTATCAGTTTATGGTAATTATGTTTGATGAGTGTGTAGACGTTGTCATTCACACATTTTAGTTAATGCATTGGTGGTTATTTTTACAAGCCCCTCCTTAAGATGAATATGCATGAAATATTAGCTATTGTCCTCTATTTGTGCTTGTCGCTAATACGGTTCTCTGATTGGCAGTTATTTATATCCTGATGACATTTGCTAGACCTTGGATGTTCCATCCTCGATAGTGATGTTCGGGCGTGTGTCGTATTCTATCGGAAGAACATCCGAGGTCTAGCAGATAGACTAGTCAGATGGGTGTTGTCATGAGGTGGGGAAACACTCATTCTAGGTCAGATGGATGTTGTCATGAGGTGGGGAAACACTCGTAGGTCAGATGGGTGTTGTCATGAGGTGGGGAAACACTCATTCTAGGTCAGATGGATGTTGTCATGAGGTGAGGAAACACTCATTCTAGGTCAGATGGATGTTGTCATGAGGTGGGGAAACACTCATTCTAGGTCAGATGGGTGTTGTCATGAGGTGGGGAAACACTCATTCTAGGTCAGATGGATGTTGTCATGAGGTGGGGAAACATTCATTCTAGGTCAGATGTTACTAAAGTCACTTTCAAATAAAACAACATTTCAGAAAACTTCAGAAAACTTCCATTATTTGAGATGTTATCGACAAGTTTATTAGTTACTAATATAAATTTAAAGCCATGCATGGGTACATTATAAACACATCGTCTCAATTTCACCGTTTGCCGTGTAATGTCATTTCTGTTTGACTATAAAATTTCATGTATGGAAACTTTGTTTTTTTAAGTAAGAAAATCATAATGCTTGACTATTTAAATTTCACTTATTCCATGATTAGTCATGCTCTAACAAGGAGAACTCATGTAAGTTGAGAAATCGATGTTGAACTATCACATAAGAGTCCAAAATCATAGCTATCCCAATCTTTTCATTAGCGCGAGATTTCTCTTCTATGAAATTCCTGAAAAAACAGCTGAATCTGTGGAATATGTGTCAAATTGTACATTTTGGACTAGACAGGAAATATGCATGCCACAAACAGACGCCACTTTCCTCCAGTGTGCACTCAAACAGAAAGCATTCATCTATTCATTGTTTTCAACTCCAACAAGTCAGGCAGAAGTGAATCTACCATTAAACATGTCTCATTTACTGCCAATATCTGTCAGCCCTTTTGTTTTTCTTTTTGATAGCAAAATTAAAATGGCAATCCACTATAATTTAGGAGGGCGATTATTGCGTTTAACGCATGGCTGCACAAATGGCTCAGTTAAATCCAACATTGTCCATTTTTTATTTTAAATAAAATAAACTCCTCAGGTTTAATTTCGCTAGAATTATGTCAATGTTATATGGAAAATTTTTCACAAAGCTTCAGCACAAATATTTTCAAGCCAAAAATATTTCACAACATTCATGTTGAAATTTCAAAGCCGTAATTTGCTGACAAATTTCAGTTATATGCTCTTTTCCATTTGATGATATTATTTATTTTTAGCTAAAAATGGCTGTAATTTTTGCCTATATTATGGGATATCAGAAATGCTGCAAGGAAAAATAACTGAACATTTCTAGTTACTGAAAGTAGTCACCATAAATAGTGGTAACAACAACAGACAGGCCTCAAATTTCAAAGAATTGTTACAATTCAAATATATATAAATATATATATTAAAATAGATCATTTTTGAACCCATTTGTTACATTAAAATATAGACACTGTAATTTTCCATTATTTTTTTTCATTTTCCTGACTGTTGAAAGACTTCTTCTAAAAGAAATAGATAACAATTCTGAAAGACCAGGTAAAAATTTCAAATAATATTTTGTGCAAAATCTTCCTCTTTTTTCTCCTTTCACATAAATTTTCTTGTTTTATTTTAGACCAAAAATGAATATAGCATGAATATACTTTTCGAATAATTGTACATTTTGCTCTAAATTTAGAAGAAACTGTTAGAAAATGTACAAATTTGCATTTCTAAAACCTGTAAAAGTAGTTAATTCTGATGTTGACAGCTTGAAGTAGGGTTATTAATAAAACTAAGAGTGACAGTTTGGCCAGTTTGATGTCATAGTGAATTTGTAATATTGAGAAATCCCATCTTTGTTGATGGCAAATTTAATGTGTGTTGACTTTTGTAAGAAATGATGAGTTCCTAAGCAGTGGTTAGTATTTATTGATGTGGAAATATCTACCAGGTGGTGTGGGATAAAATGGCTACCATCAAACCCATTAAAAGAGGCTGACTGATTCTCACATGACAGAACTTTTTATTTGCTGTCATTTTGGAGAAAAAGTGTGCTGTAATCCTTTAAGTCAATGAACTAACAAAGAATCATTTCGACAAATGAGTGCAAAGTCTTCCATCAGAACAAAAGAAGCAAGGATGGTTTATATTTGACTTGTTTCCAAATAGGCATTAAAATGAGTATGCAAATTTAGATGAATGTGTGAAAAGCATGGATTATGCTACATTTCACACACTTTTGCTCATAAATTTTTATGAAATTTCAAAAAAAAATTCATCGTTTGGCTATGACATGTACATTAGAAGGTTCAGATGACTGACTGATAATCATAACAAAATGTTCGACTCTACAGCACCAAACTTTAGATCGTCGTTTATTTTTTATACACATAAATTTTAGTTTAAAATTATTTTTTTCTGAATCAACATATAAATAATATAGACAACATACTATTAGAGTGTTGAGGAATACGATCAAAATTCAAAATTTGGAGAACAATTTTTTGTTATGGGGAAAGTGAGGGTTTTTTTAAATACAAAAATTAGCATATGCAAATAAATTGCATGTATTTACAGATATAATCAAGCGGTCAAAGGCTATAAAATCCTTGTGTCAAACAATGGTCTGAAAACCAATTCATCAAAATAAATTTACAGAAACTACTACAAATGGTAATGTGATACTTTAGTATAGCAGAAATGAGGTAGATTTAGAGAGAGAAAATTAGGCAATAATTTTATCTCACTGTAAAGAAATAAACATAATTCAGATTAGAGAAACAAAATGTAATATTTTATGTGTGAGTATACTATCAGTGTCTGTAGTTTGTTTACGGAACTCAGGTTGTTGGAAACATAAAAAATACTATCCTAGCTATTTGATTCCCTGAACCTACCGGAACAGAACAAACGACACAAAACAATGGAAATAGAGTGAAATAAAGACATCTAGCTGCTTTCACCACACCAGATTTTAATCAGATTGGTTCAAACCCAGACTACAGTGGTAAGAGGCATACGAGCTAACTGCTCGGCCACCAACAACCCTAAATTCTGAGAAGTGTTGCATTAATATTACCACTAGCAAGTACAGCTATCTGTATAGAATCTGTTATATGTATGGCGTGAAGGGATTACCTTCACTGAGAGAGAGAGCGAGAACAAAGTTAATTATCGGTTCTAAAAATTGACTTCATTTTAATGCAAATTACAAAACAATACTGTCATCGACATTGAGAAGATCTAGACCATAATACCTCTATGTACTCAACTCTAATCAAACGTTAATTTGTATTTAACACTGACAAGCTGTATCACCAAATGACAACTTGTCAATTTTAGAAAACACAATAATTACTCGTTTTTTCCCCCCACTTTGGATATTTAGAGTACTATAATTATCATTTTAATTTATATTCAAAGAGACATTAAATGAAGGTTTTAAGGCTGAATTACGTCCAATGAATATATTAATATAGATTTCATGTTATTGTTATTTTTAGAAGATCATTTCTGTTAGTATTAAATCTCATTTGAATGTAATTAACAAGAGACGAAAAATGTTGTCAATTTCTCGTCAAAATTACTCATCAAATATATTATATTTTTAATCCTTCTATCACTATTTTTAATCATTTTTAGTTTTTTCCCCCAGAAGCAGTTTCTCACTTTGTGGTATTTTGTGGATTTTTGATACCTTACTGTGAGTGAGTAATTAAGTCTCAGTACCTGTATATATGTTAACGATTTTTATTCATTTTCATTTAACTGAAAAAAATACACCAAACTTTATCACAAGATGATTCTATGTTCCTTATTAGAGAGATGACTTGTCTGGTTAACCTGGTGTATTTAGTCTGTAAGCAATGACATTCATACCAAGCTATCAACTACCACTCACTTTAGGGTACTGTGTACACTAGATTGATGCCCCTATGTAAAAAGTTGTAAAAGTACCAATTATTAGTTTGTTAAATTTGAAGGACACTGATATGGTTTGATTACTAGACAAATATACACACTACTACAGTAAGAAGTCCAGCAATATAAATGTCTAAATATCATGGCAATCGGTTCAGCGGTTTTTGACTTTAAGTTGTTTACACACACACACACACACACACACACACACACACACACACACACACACACACACACACACACACACACACACACACACACACACACAGACAGAGAGAGAGAGAGAGACACACACACACACACACAGACAGACAGACAGACAGACAGACGCCGAGTGATGCCTGTAGCACTACTGAACCTCCAGTTCAGTTGTGCTAAAAATCAAAAAGTTTATAGTTTACAACTACTGAGATGTTAATTACATTAATTAGAAGAGTTAATTACAAAAGTGAGGATACAACCAATTCTTGATTCAATGTATTTTACTTTTCCTGCATGACTTTACAATTTGCAGTGGTTTATTAAATATACCAATAAAGCTATGTTTTAATATTAGTTATAAGAAAGATATCATTTCCATACTTCAAAATGAGAGTTGTACAACAGTTGCAAAACGATTAAAAAAGAACTGAACATCTGATGACTCTTTTTGTCTATATATCCAGCCAGGCTTAATAAGCTGAACGTTACCCTAGTAGGTAGACAACCAATAAATGTATAGTGTGAAAGTATAGACTTCAAAATACTACTAGTAATAGTACTGTACTTAGTCTTGTCATCACTGTTCAAGGTCTCAAATCAACACAAACAACAATTTGTACACTTGTTTACTCCATTGTTTAAGTACAATATGTTCAGATATGGACCAAGAATTATTATTTTAAAATTTTAAAATAAACTTTCAATGTATGTATTGCATTATTGCTATTTTATACTCTAATATTATAATTTATCTCTTTACTTTTCAAATACTTTATTGCGTTATTTTCTATAATAGACTATATCTCTTTATTTTCTATTTACATTGTTTCTATCATTTACTGCATTATTAAACCTACATTATTTGCTGTGTGCTATTTCTTTTTTTTATCTAATTCAGTGCATTATTTTTCAATTTTTGTCAATCAAATGATTTATATCAATATTTTCACTCTAAAAATAAACTCTGAATATATAGAATATTTTTTATATGCTGGGCAATCATTTCATGATAAATTTAGCTTTGAAATAGTTTGTTATAGTGAGGTCAAAGGTCATGGAAATAGTAAGTTACTGCTAGGTCAAAGGTCACTTTCAGCTGTAGTAATTATTTGTAATAAAGTACCAAACCTTGCAGACTATCATGTTACAACTATGTCACAAAACTAAAATTGAAATTCTGTATGTAATAAATCAAAATATACTGCTATAATCTACATTCAGTACACAGTATTATTTTACCAAAAATTTACAAATTGTTGTGTTTTTCATAAAATATTAGTACTCTGTAAAACACAACAACAGGTATTGAAAAGTTACTCACAGCATAATATTGGTTGGCAAATCTAGTGAAATGATCGGGAAATTCAAGAAGATTTTACCTACTTACTTTCCCTCACACAAAAAACAACTGAATTGGTCCTTAAATTGTTAAATGATTATATGGTCTGAGAGATAAATCTTATTATCACAAAATCAGTTTGTAAGAAACCTGTGAGGAACCTCAAGTTTTTGAATATTTGGTGTAGTGAAATTTACACAGGTAAAGTAACATATTGTCTATATACACGTGTATATGCCAAATATTTGTATCATTTTTAGCTGGGCAACTTCCATGGAAACAGACAAACTAGTGACACAGCATGTATTGATAATTTAGTAACAATTACACATGGTTGATCTACATTATACACAGTACATATGTGGACATTTAACCCCTTACTGAACTTGATCAAAAACAATAAAACAGTGTCAGATAGTATCAATGGGAATACTGTATATATAGTCTTCACTGTGTAGATGTAGAATGAACACTGCCCTCTAGAGAGACAATAACTGTAGGACTGGGAAACAGCCAATCACAGTACCCACATTGTTTGTAACTGAGAGTAAAGTTTGAGAGTAACCCGGCATGTTAAAGTACAAGTTTCTGATGTATTTTCTGAAACTTAAGGGAAATTTGCCTTTATGTTATTTACTTTCAATTTTTTTTTTATTAGAATGGCATTGGATACTGGTTTGAATGTTAAAGGTTTATTTCAAAGTCCAGTTATAGTGTTGTGTTTGCAACTAGAGTTCCTATATAACAGGGGACATGACTATACAAAACCAATCTTCATGGTTCTATATTGAATATTTACAGGGAAAGGTTACATGGCAAAGACCTGTGTGAATATACCAACCATACAACCTATACTGTGTCTGCAAGACTGAACATTTTGATTTGTAAAAGTTGATACACAATATACTGCATAGGTAGTATATTGTATTGTTCTATTATGTGAACTCTATCTTTCGAGTCGATAGTTTTTTCTTCAGCATGCCTATCTTATTTCTGAAAATCTTGTCTAAAATCATCACCTCACTATAAGCACATTCTCAGTGACTTTTGACTCTTGGAATATACTAAAGATGATTTTTGTTGTAACATGCACTATGTAAAGTCAGTGATTTTGTTCCGGACCTATTTTACTTAGGAATCAACCTTCACTGATCCCAATGTATCGACCAATAGAAATCCTCTTAGCTCATTCCCAATGTATCGACAAATAGAAATCCTCTTAGCTCATTTCCTACAATTTTCTACTTCATGACAGGGGTAAGTTGAACAATGGCTTATATTGGCGTTATCAAATCTCCAACATACTGACTACTAACATTGTAGATTTGCAACACTGTTGCATATCAATTTATTTTATGGGCCCCTGAATCACAACCTTAATACTGTGATACTGTCAACAGTCAAACTGACCAATGGTTAACTTCTAAGTCGGTTAGAGTTTGAGAAGTTCATGGATAAATTGGCTCTGCTTCTCCCCCCCTCCCCCAACTACTCCATAAAGATCTCTTTTATCGAACTCTAACCTATACTGTCAAGGGTTCCTCACCAAAGTTATGGTATGATTCATATATTGGGGAAGTATCTAATTTTACCAGCTTTCCCCTCTACTCTGTTTATGCCAAAGTTTCCTAAACAGTAAAGAGTACCATACACACACAATGTGACAATAAAATATTGATAACATATGCATTTGTTTAAACTTGTCACAAAGATAGACTTGGGAGAATACAAACTTGTCACAAAGCTAAGATGACTTGGTTACAAACTTGTCGCAAAGATAAGACTACCGGTTTACAAACTTGTCACAAAGATAAGACTACCGGTTTACAAACTTGTCACAAAGATAAGACTACCGGGTTACAAACTTGTCACAAAGACAAGATTACAAGGTTACTAACTTATCATAAAGATAAGATTAATATGTAATGTGTACGGATTGAGTAGCCATTCCTTGCCTACAGTCATTCTGACAGCCCTAATCTGTACTGATGTAATCACAAGTTATATCGTCATCCAAGTGAAGCAAAAACACATCAATATTGAGATGATAACATCTCTATAATTACTGTACATTGTCAAGACTTGACCTTGATCATTTCTACATTTATGATGAAGTCTTTCTTTCAAAGGATTAACTTTCCGATTCTAAATCATCCAAAGCGAACATCTTTGTTATTAATTTGACTTTGGAACTGTCTGAAAACAGAGCCTTTCACTGAATTTAATAGTAGTTTATATTACACTAAAATGTAGGCCTATAAAAAAATTGTTTCGGTTATCCGACCCCACCTAGTTTTTCACTGCTGATCCTAAACATTTTTTAACGTATTCAAGAAAAAATAATAGAATCGTGAAAACTGTGAAGTCTCACGAGAAATAGTGGATATGGAAACAGACATCAACTTAAAAAGACAAAAGACAATATATAAAACTGTTCTTCCAATCTGTAAATGGCTGTGCATCTGATAGGAAGAAACCAATAACACAGAGATGATATGGAAAACAACGGAAAACATAACTACCTGAACTAAATACTCACACATGAAAAAAAATTTCAAAAAAAAAATAAAATAAAATAAAAAATCTACCTACCCCACCTATTCTAAAATTTAGTGTAATCGGAACGACACAATCTTTTTTAGGCCTAACAAATTCAAAAGAAATATTATAAGCAGTTTTTTTTCATGTCTTAGGAGCTTTCTTGACTATCTTAGTTTATTCAACATTAAGAAATGCTTATAAGTGTATGATACAATGTCTACCTAGCCATTCATAGTGTCATCTCTCAGTGTTTGATACAATGACTACCTGGCCATTCATAGTGTCGTCTCTCTGTGTTTGATACAATGTCTACCTGGCCATTCATAGTGTCTCTCTCAGTGTTTGATACAATGTCTACCTGGCCATTCATAGTGTCGTCTCTCTCTGTGTTTGATACAATGTCTACCTGGCCATTCATAGTGTCGTCTCTCAGTGTTTGATACAATGTCTACCTGGCCATTCATAGTGTCATCTCTCTGTATTTGATACAATGTCTACCTGGCCATTCATAGTGTTGTCTCTCAGTGTTTGATACAATGACTACCTGGCCATTCATAGTGTCATCTCTCTGTGTTTGATACA
Organism: Glandiceps talaboti; assembly: GCF_964340395.1. NCBI lineage: Eukaryota > Metazoa > Hemichordata > Enteropneusta > Spengelidae > Glandiceps > Glandiceps talaboti. Next base: position 2,547,547 of record NC_135566.1, read on the forward strand.
ATGTCTACATCGCCATTCATAGTGTTGTCTCTCAGTGTTTGATACAATGACTACCTGGCCATTCATAGTGTCATCTCTCTGTGTTTGATACAATGTCTACATCGCCATTCATAGTGTCATCTCTCTGTGTTTGATACAATGTCTACATCGCCATTCATAGTGTTGTCTCTCAGTGTTTGATACAATGACTACCTGGCCATTCATAGTGTTGTCTCTCAGTGTTTGATACAATGACTACCTGGCCATTCATAGTATCGTCTCTCTGTGTTTGATACAATGTCTACCTGGCCATTCAGTGTCATCTCTCTGTGTTTGATACAATGTCTACCTGGCCATTCATAGTGTCGTCTCTCTCTGTGTTTGATACAATGTCTACCTGGCCATTCATAGTGTCGTCTCTCTCAGTGTTTGATACAATGTCTACCTGGCCATTCATAGTGTCATCTCTCTGTGTTTGATACAATGTCTACCTGGCCATTCATAGTGTCATCTCTCTCTGTGTTTGATACAATGTCTACCTGGCCATTCATAGTGTCATCTCTCTCTGTGTTTGATACAATGTCTACCTGGCCATTCATAGTGTCATCTCTCTGTGTTTGATACAATGTCTACCTGGCCATTCATAGTGTCGTCTCTCAGTGTTTGATACAATGTCTACCTGGCCATTCATAGTGTTGTCTCTCAGTGTTTGATACAATGTCTACCTGGCCATTCATAGTATTGTCTCTCTCTGTGTTTGATACAATGTCTACCTGGCCATTCATAGTATCGTCTCTCAGTGTTTGATACAATGTCTACCTGGCCATTCATAGTGTCATCTCTCTGTGTTTGATACAATGTCTACCTGGCCATTCACAGTGTCATCTCTCTGTGTTTGATACAATGTCTACCTGGCCATTCACAGTGTCATCTCTCTGTGTTTGATACAATGTCTACCTGGCCATTCACAGTGTCATCTCTCTGTGTTTGATACAATGTCTACCTGGCCATTCACAGTGTCATCTCTCTGTGTTTGATACAATGTCTACCTGGCCATTCATAGTGTTATCTCTCTGTGTTTGATACAATGTCTACCTGGCCATTCATAGTATCGTCTCTCAGTGTTTGATACAATGTCTACCTGGCCATTCATAGTGTCATCTCTCTGTGTTTGATACAATGTCTACCTGGCCATTCACAGTGTCATCTCTCTGTGTTTGATACAATGTCTACCTGGCCATTCACAGTGTCATCTCTCTGTGTTTGATACAATGTCTACCTGGCCATTCACAGTGTCATCTCTCTGTGTTTGATACAATGTCTACCTGGCCATTCATAGTGTCATCTCTCTGTGTTTGATACAATGTCTACCTGGCCATTCACAGTGTCATCTCTCTGTGTTTGATACAATGTCTACCTGGCCATTCATAGTGTTATCTCTCAGTGTTTGATACAATGTCTACCTGGCCATTCATAGTGTTGTCTCTCAGTGTTTGATACAATGTCTACCTGGCCATTCATAGTGTTGTCTCTCAGTGTTTGATACAATGTCTACCTAGCCATTCATAGTATCATCTCTCAGTGTTTGATACAATGTCTACCTGGCCATTCATAGTGTCATCTCTCAGTGTTTGATACAATGTCTACCTGGCCATTCATAGTGTCGTCTCTCTGTATTTGATACAATGTCTACCTGGCCATTCATAGTGTCATCTCTCTGTGTTTGATACAATGTCTACCTGGCCATTCATAGTGTCATCTCTCAGTGTTTGATACAATGTCTACCTGGCCATTCACAGTGTCATCTCTCAGTGTTTGATACAATGTCTACCTGGCCATTCACAGTGTTGTCTCTCAGTGTTTGATACAATGACTACCTGGCCATTCATAGTGTCATCTCTCAGTGTTTGATACAATGTCTACCTGGCCATTCATAGTGTCATCTCTCTGTATTTGATACAATGTCTACCTGGCCATTCATAGTGTCATCTCTCAGTGTTTGATACAATGTCTACCTGGCCATTCATAGTGTCATCTCTCTGTGTGTTTGATACAATGTCTACCTGGCCATTCATAGTGTCATCTCTCTGTATTTGATACAATGTCTACCTGGCCATTCATAGTGTCGTCTCTCAGTGTTTGATACAATGACTACCTGGCCATTCATAGTGTCGTCTCTCTGTATTTGATACAATGTCTACCTGGCCATTCATAGTGTCGTCTCTCAGTGTTTGATACAATGTCTACCTGGCCATTCATAGTGTCGTCTCTCAGTGTTTGATACAATGACTACCTGGCCATTCATAGTGTCGTCTCTCTGTATTTGATACAATGTCTACCTGGCCATTCATAGTGTCGTCTCTCAGTGTTTGATACAATGTCTACCTGGCCATTCAAAGTGTCGTCTCTCTGTATTTGATACAATGTCTACCTGGCCATTCATAGTGTCGTCTCTCTGTATTTGATAAAATGTCTACCTGGCCATTCATAGTGTCATCTCTCTGTATTTGATACAATGTCTACCTGGCCATTCATAGTGTCGTCTCTCTGTATTTGATACAATGTCTACCTGGCCATTCATAGTGTCGTCTCTCTGTATTTGATACAATGTCTACCTGGCCATTCATAGTGTCGTCTCTCTGTGTTTGATACAATGTCTACCTGGCCATTCACAGTGTCATCTCTCTGTGTTTGATACAATGTCTACCTGGCCATTCATAGTGTCATCTCTCTGTGTGTTTGATACAATGTCTACCTGGCCATTCAAAGTGTCGTCTCTCTGTATTTGATACAATGTCTACCTGGCCATTCATAGTGTCGTCTCTCTGTGTTTGATACAATGACTACCTGGCCATTCATAGTGTCATCTCTCTGTGTGTTTGATACAATGTCTACCTGGCCATTCATAGTGTCGTCTCTCTGTGTTTGATACAATGACTACCTGGCCATTCATAGTGTCATCTCTCTGTGTTTGATACAATGACTACCTGGCCATTCATAGTGTCATCTCTCAGTGTTTGATACAATGTCTACCTGGCCATTCATAGTGTCGTCTCTCTGTGTTTGATACAATGTCTACCTGGCCATTCATAGTGTTGTCTCTCAGTGTTTGATACAATGTCTACCTGGCCATTCACAGTGTCGTCTCTCTGTGTTTGATACAATGTCTACCTGGCCATTCACAGTGTCGTCTCTCAGTGTTTGATACAATGTCTACCTGGCCATTCACAGTGTCATCTCTCTGTGTTTGATACAATGTCTACCTGGCCATTCATAGTGTCGTCTCTCTGTATTTGATACAATGTCTACCTGGCCATTCATAGCGTCATCTCTCTGTGTTTGATACAATGTCTACCTGGCCATTCATAGTGTCGTCTCTCTGTATTTGATACAATGTCTACCTGGCCATTCATAGTGTCATCTCTCTGTGTTTGATACAATGTCTACCTGGCCATTCATAGTGTCGTCTCTCTGTATTTGATACAATGTCTACCTGGCCATTCATAGTGTCATCTCTCTGTGTGTTTGATACAATGTCTACCTGGCCATTCATAGTGTCGTCTCTCTGTATTTGATACAATGTCTACCTGGCCATTCATAGTGTCATCTCTCTGTGTTTGATACAATGTCTACCTGGCCATTCATAGTGTCGTCTCTCTGTATTTGATACAATGTCTACCTGGCCATTCATAGTGTCATCTCTCAGTGTTTGATACAATGACTACCTGGCCATTCAAAGTGTCGTCTCTCTGTGTTTGATACAATGTCTACCTGGCCATTCATAGTGTCGTCTCTCTGTGTTTGATACAATGTCTACCTGGCCATTCATAGTGTCGTCTCTCTGTATTTGATACAATGTCTACCTGGCCATTCATAGTGTTGTCTCTCTGTGTTTGATACAATGACTACCTGGCCATTCATAGTGTCAACTCTCTGCTGTAGCAGTGATCTCATTTGTTTTATAATTTTATTCTTTCCTGCCAAAACCTGTTTTTTTTTTTCATTTTAACAATGTTCACTATTTTCTAGGGGATTTGAATTGACTTGAAGTATTGTAAATGTTGATTTCCGGGGGGGGGGGGGGGGGGGGGGGATGGGCAAATCATATGAAAATGTGTTGCTAAGGTGTAGAGTATTATAGTGGTATGTATAACCAAAACAATTTTGTTGTCAAATCCATGTGGTGTCAGAGAGTTTGATAGCAACCTCAGTGAAATTATAGTCATTTCATTTCAGCAATGAATAAACTGTAAGCTATTAAAGAAGGTATCTTATAAAATAACTTTTGAAGTAAAAAAATATTGTCTATGAGTTTGATGACAGGTTGGCATTTATACTGTTGTCAAAAATTCAATTTTCAGGTACCAAGACAAAAAGCATTGATGTTAATGTACAAGGTATAGAATTAGATAAAAAGAGAATTTAAGTCTAATCGTAGACTCCTATACAATAGATTATGTATGAGTGGTGATAATGACTTGAGATTGTACAAGTTTTATATGTTGTTATATTCAGTTAAAAACCTTAGCTTTGGTGTATTGAAACGCTGCTACAACTAAGTGAAAATTCAGCACCTTACATTAAATTGCTATGAAAGTAGCTACAAAATGCCTCTGGCACGAGAAGTTCCCAATTCACAAGACTATGAATGAGAATGAGCTCTCTCTGGCAGCGATTCCCTGGGACGACACGGCCGCTGGCAAAAATTGGTTAATTCAGTTTCTGGAGATTGCCTCGGTGGCGCGGCAGATGTTAGCATTCTGAACACAATCTGTTCAGTTGTGATTTCTGAAGGCACAAGCACTCATGGAAAACAACCATAGGAATGAGTGCAGGAGATTTAGAATAGATACGACCTGCAAAATGTAGTCTGCAACTTGTTATCAATGAAATCAAGTATTCATGACACAGATTTTGAAATTTTTTGAAATTTTTTCATAAAATAATTGTCTATCCTCTATTCCTGATGTAAAATCTGCATGTGAAATATGTTACACACAAGAGATGAGACCAAAAATTATGAAATATTTTGAAAAAGTACAATAACCCAAAAAGTTGTCATAAAAAATCGTAGGATAGATTTTAACAGATACAAATATGTCATTTCTCTCCGTACCCATTAACTAAGCACTTTACTATCAAATATTTCCAGAATTTTTGTTGTTGTTGTAATTTTCCCCATTTCAAATAATCTCAGAATAATTTTAGACAGCAACTTGCAAGAATCATTGCAAGAATCATTTTTTATGAATAAGTATCAAAATGAAGTGATCCCTTATAAAATACTAGAAATTCTACTACAACTGAAATTGTAATCATTACGCAACAAAGCATTTCAATTTTTCACCATTCTACAATGGCTTTTACAAAAATAATCATTCACTATAACAACAAAAGCTAAATTTCCTCACCAAAGAAAGCGCATTTCCAGATGACAAAAATGAATTTTCTCACCCATCTGACAAGATACTCTACTCTGAAACAAATCATTGAAACTGAACAGAAAGAGAAGAAAACATTACCAAAAGGACTTTCTGAAAGTGTATCTTTTGGTCAAAAAACTAGCTAGTTACCATGCTAACTACAACGTTGTAAACTGATACCTTAATATTTTCATTCTGATATCAAAATTGTAGTGCTATTGAAGCAGATATAAATAGCCTAGTACGATTAGCTTGAAATGTGTAATGCCAATTTTGCATTTCAATTACCCCAATGCTGTTTTCTTTACAAATATGTGCTTTAAAGGGTTGTCACACTCTCAGTACTTTAAGCTAGGGTTTGATACAAGTGTGACCCCAATGTCAAGAAAAAGATTTTTTCAATCAGAATCCTTGAGACGGTTTTTGGAATTTTTGCATGTAAATTGGAATCTCAGATTTTGCCTGAGATTGTATAGAAATTAGAGATGGGGATTTAGCGCCATAGCAAGTGACGCATTTTGTGTTTTAGAATGCCAAGCAGGTTTTGTAAGACCCTATGTCTCACATCATGGAAATAAAAGCGTTTTGTGTGATATTAAAAAAAACACAACAAAGTCATTCCCTATTTGTATGATAATTCTGTACCTGCTTTTGTTGCTTCTAATCTTATAGATGACACCGCTTTGCCATGATTTCAACAGAGAGACAGCTGAGAAAAAAAAATCATTTGCATTTGAGAATTCCCAGCAGACTTGAACAGTCATGTTAGCCTGAGGCTTAACTATTCAGAGGAAGGTACTATATTTACATATTTATTACAATGTAAATTTCTGATTTCTGCCCAAAACGAGACATCATTCCCCAATCATCCTTGTAATACTCTTTTAAAGACATTGAATCAGTTTGAACCAAGTACAAACAGAACTTTTGGCCTCCTGAATCTTCATTCCTTGTCTATGCCAATACAAATAACACTAGGGACGTAGGACGGCAGATGCTGACTGCTGCTACTGCTGCCGTGGAAACAAGTCACGTTGGAAATTCTATTACCCTAATTCATATTTAAATGCAATACAACAGGGAGAAAATTGAAGTAATATAATAAGAATAGTAGAAAGTGAGGGAAGTATAAATTGTCAACACTGCCCATGGGGAGGGATGAGTCAAAATTCCGTTATGTCAGAACTGCAAGTCATTCATAGCAGGATTCCTACCAGTGAAAAATATCACTATTGTTCCAGTTATAACACAAACATGACCATGACTTTTTGGTGAACTTCCTATGATTACTTTCACTTCTTGACTGAAATATTTGAATTTATTGAGTCACACGATGGTAAAAGTGGTTATTTATGATCGCTATGCCACAACCACCAATCTTGCGATGCTATGCAATGTATCTGCTACAGTTGGGGAACCCTAGTTAAACAGAGGCTAGAGAGGAAATCTGGTAACACTTGCATAGATTTTCACACCATGACCCATATTTTGGGTTGAGAACCCTGGTAATGTGACTGGGAAAGTCAGATACAAGTTATCTACTTACCACCCTCAGTAAAGACAATGCCATGCATGTGAACATTTTTTAGATAAAATTGATGGCAAGATGGGTAAGAGAACGACAGTGATAGTCTCTGATATCAGACTCACTATCTTATCGTACCAATGTAGACTCTACACTATTATAACACAGGAGTTCAAATACTCTTCTCTTGTCTCTACTGAGTCATTCAACTTCTAAGCCTGTAATCACTTTCACTATAACAAACCCTATCTCCATACCGACATTGCTCCCATTTCACCTTTCATTTCATTTCATCCCATTCTCAGCTTTTCCTTCCCTCTCTACAAAAGAGAACTGGGTTAGAATCTTTTTATTCAGGCTTTGCCTCAGAAATCTCTATGCTAGAATTGGAATTTAACATTCCCCCCTAAAATGTCTACTTTTGGTATTGTAGCCTTTAAAAAGGTTTCTAGTTCTACACTCATCTCTTTGGTATATTACCCTGTACAGTAATGTGGTTCTACACTCATCATCATTATCATTATTGTCACACAATAATCGTGATCATCTTCACTGTTGTTGTCATCATTGTAGTCGTCGTCGTTGTCATTATCATCATCATCATCATCATCATCATCCTCATCATCACCACCACCACCACCACCAATTGTCATCATTGTAGTCGTCATTGTCATCATCATCATCATCATCATCATCATCATCATCATCATCATCATCATCATCATCATCATTATCATCATCATCATTATCATCATTATCATCATCATCATCATCATCATTATCATCATCATCATCATCATCATCATCATCATTATCATCATCATCATCATCATCATCACTTAGGTTTGTGACTTGTGATTGTTTATTTCATAATTTAGTACAAAACTAACCATAACCATCACAAATACAATTCTTTCAACTTTCTTTTATCATGAATAATTAACCATGCAACATAAAAACATATTAACACCAAAATGACTGAGTACTTTATATAGTACACTACTGAGCAATCATTTCTAGCATATCTCCATCCTTGATTTCACTGGGGGATAATCGTAGATGAGGAAATTTCTATTACCAGTGTTGTATATATATCTATACTACTGTTGACAAATTATTGTCCCTATAAATCACTAAACTCAATCCATTTTAATCTGAATTTGAGTCAGCACAAAAAAAAATACTACAATAAGTCATGTTAAGAGTGATATTTTATATCAAACGGCTATAAATATTTGGTAAAATACTTGCTATGAATACATAATTACTAGGATACATTTCTACACATACTTTCTGAATGACTTCTATTCTAACTTCATCACTTTACAATACACAAATCTCCATGGGCCAATAATTTTTAATGACAAATACTATTTTTCAGTCCAACATTCTTCCTTTGATACATTGGATTTTTATTGTCAGTCCAATATTCTTCCTTTGGTACCTTGAACATTTATTTTTAGCCCAACATTCTGCCTTTAATACCTTATTTTCAGTCCAGCCTAGTGCCTACTGCCTTTGATAACTTGGACATTTATTTTCAGCCCAACATTCTGCCTTTGATACCTTATTTTCAATCTAACTTAGTGCCTACTGCCTTTGATAACTTGGACATTTATTTTCAGCCCAACATTCTGCCTTTGATACCTTATTTTCAATCTAACTTAGTGCCTACTGCCTTTGATATCTCGGACATTTATTTTCAGCCCAACATTCTGCCTTTGATACCTTATTTTCAATCTAACCTAGTGCCTACTGCCTTTGATAACTTGGACATTTATTTTCAGCCCAACATTCTGCCTTTGATACCTTATTTTCAATCTAACCTAGTGCCTACTGCCTTTGATAACTTGGACATTTATTTTCAGCCCAACGTTCTGCCTTTGATACCTTATTTTCAATTTAACCTAGTGCCTACTGCCTTTGATAACCTGGACATTTATTTTCAGCCCAACATTCTGCCTTTGATACCTTATTTTCAATCTAACTTAGTGCCTACTGCCTTTGATAACTTGAACATTTATTTTCAGCCCAACGTTCTGCCTTTAATACCTTATTTTCAATCTAACTTAGTGCCTACTGCTGTTGATAACTTGGACAGTTATTTTCAGCCCAACATTCTGCCTTTGATACCTTATTTTCAGTCTAACCTAGTGCCTACTGCCTTTGATAACTTGGACATTTATTTTCAGCCCAACATTCTGCCTTTAATACCTTATTTTCAGTCTAACCTACTGTCTACTGCCTTTGATAACTTGGACAGTTATTTTCAGCCCAACATTCTGCCTTTAAGGCCTTGGGTATTAATTTTTAGTCCAAATTTTCAAAAGTACAAGTGATAAAAGTTGAGTCTGTTTTCTCTCATTTGCATAATGATCTCCTTATTTGCATGTGATCTACTTTACCCAATCACACTGCACATAACATACATAATTATTTCAGAAAATACACATTTCTAATCATGTAGATAAACATACAGTTTTGGTGAAAAAAAAAGTTGCTTTGACTTGCTTACCCACACGGTAGCTTTAACTTGATAATATATGAACAGTGTATCATGTTATGGAATTACAATAATTTTGTCAGGAAGTTTGCCTACGGTAAAAATCACCGTACTATATCTTTCTTACAAATTGGTTCTTACTGAGGATAGCTGTAGGCAGTTAAGATGGACCAAGTTAAAGCTAACCGTGTGGTAGAATTTTATGATGGCGAACATTGAAGTAGACCGATCCATTTTCCATAGGGTAGGTTGCATGACTGATAATGTTGATGTTGAAATACATTGATGATCTGCACACCTGCAGCAATGCTTGTCAATCAAAAGTTTGTACGGTGACATTGTGTAAGTTTGGGTTTCAGAAGTAGCATATACATTCATTTACATGCATTTGAATACGATGTTTAGTTGAACGTTGTGTTTATATTCTAGATGCAGTGCAAGCAGGAGATTTGTGGTAAGTATAGAGTTGTGTTCCTTGGTTACAAACTACCACAAATGGAGTTCACAGTATGAGTCTAGTTGAATTAGACATCAAAGCCTTACATACAATCATGGTACAATGTGTTTATATACCTGTACCAGTGTTTCATATACACACAGGTATACAGTCATGCATTTCATAGAGTGAACTAGTATAGTAGTACTGGTATTTCATATATACTGATATCACCTTGTTTTTTTAAAGGTGGTAAGTTGGTAAAAATCTACTTGAGTTTCCTAGGTACCTCCACCAAAATGACAGTGTACCTTTTTGATAGGAAAATTCCACCGAAAACATGGCTTCATTATGATGTTCCATAGAGTCACCTGTAATACTATATTCTTTCATAATTAACCCAAATATCATGTACATAGTAAATTAATATCACAAAGTTCCTGATTCAGGTATCTGCTGAATTTATTGTACAAAATATAGAAAAAAGACAGAGAATTCAAGAAAGAAAGACAAGCAAAAGCAAAATGAAAAGAAGCTGTTAAGACAGTAACTGCCAATGACAACTAATGGAAATGTCGACTGAAGAATTACAGTACACATTCTTTGCTCTTTCTTGTGATTATTTTCAAAGTGTGTTAATCATTCTCTGAAATTCTCGGTAAAAATGCCAAGTGATGTACATATGTCTAGACCTGATGAATTATCCTCCCTATATGCATCGCAAAGTGCAGCTCCACCAAGCTGTGTGTCGTCCCAGGAGTATTCTAGTAAATCGCTATATGCACCAACTCAGTGATCTGAACTGACAAACCAGATTTAGCAGAGGTGGAGAGGTCACAGCATGGCTTTCCCTTCTAGTTCCTGTCAGAGATTTATCAACTTGTGGCTGGCTATATCCATCGTGATGTATGGCACCAGTTTTGGATCGTGTCACCATGTCAACATCAATCACTGGACTTTTCACTATATGACCTCTGAACTATGACATTTGACCTCTTATTTTAATACTGTCATCATTTTATTGGATCAATGTCCTAGTATTGGATTTGTTATTTTCACAGAATCAAATGAATTAATTAAGCATGATCAAAAAATAAATGAATTTGACACTTTTTGCTAACATACATGAGGTTTCAGGTGTAAAATTACTAAATATGGTAATTAATACAAAAGAAAGATTAGTATGAGACTGCTATGATTTAACCAGACACTGTTTGTAGCTGGATTTTAACAGTTGTTCAATACTGCTAGTTTCTGGTACACTTTCACAAGGGTCCATGTCTGATATGTTGGTTTTTCTACTGAGACAAAACTTCATGTACTGACAGTAACGGTAACGATCTTGAGTATTATGATATCAATCAGCTGTTTAATGTACCTGGTGTTTTATACATGGAACACAACTGTACCATATATTGCTAGTGTATTCACTGGTAGTTCACTCTAACATGTACTGTTTGCCATTATCTATGTGGCATGTAAACCCAGGTGTTTGGTATCCAATGTGAAGCACCTGCTGGTGATCAACATCATCAATGGATGGCACTAGCTGGCGTGTGGCATAAACTGTGTGACATCACTGGCATTTGACATGAACTGTGTGGTATCACTGGTGTTTGGTTTGAATCATGTGATTAGGTGACTTATATTTGACACCAGCTACAATCAACATCACCTATCCCTGACAGTAGCAAAATGGTATCAACTGCATCACATGCAAGAGCTGAACTCTACAGCTGGTCTCACCCATTCTCTATATTTTAACTATATAGAGTAACTTGTGTTTAGTAAATATTCATACATCAATGGTACTGGTCTGGGATTATTCACATTTTACGGTATGTTCGTAAAATAAAGAATTCAATTACGCAAAATAAAATATGAAAAAAGTGACTTTTAGATCTTAGAATCTGAATTCAATTCCTCTAGATAGCTACCAAGAATCCCCAATAAATCTACTTAAAGGGGCACGATTCAATCCCACGTTCTTGCATTAACGTTATCTTATCATCTTATTTATAAAACCACAATCCAAAGAAATCAAACAGGATAAATACTTTTGTTGCGGAACAACTTTTCAAACAGCTTTTCTCTTAAAATTAAACAACTATTTTTCACTCCAAAAGTCGAATCCTAATTAGACATCTGTCTTTAAATAAATTCACTATTAATACTGATTTTCATGTCATTTTCTTTCACATCAGGCTAGATCATATTTGTTTTTACAAACTAACCATGTCTGTGATTTCCTGTCACCAATGTAGAATCATTAATAGCTTGATTTCTATTCATACATTTGACATCAATTTTGGCCAAAGCTATGATGTGTCAATTTCCTGTCATTCTGTCTAGATTGAGTCTAAACTACGGCTAACATTTCCCCAAACATAGTAGGTAATAGGAGGACTAAAATGAGATAATAGTTTCATCTCTCTGTGTCGCCGTCTTACTTTTGTGTGTCAATCATGACTCCACTTTTCATGCCCTAAATGCCTGAAATTGATCTTCTTGTATATTTCCTGATGGGAAATTATAAACGAAATGTCCCTAATTTCCATCAACAGTCAATCTTTGTAGGCAATAGTGAGGCACTGAAAATATCGTCAGCGATGAAATGTACCACATATGGTCAATTTCACTGAAATCAATGAGTACAAAATTGCAAATTAGCCCCTATTAGCTACCAATGATGGAAATACAAGAGGAAGAGTCCAACTGTAAGATTGAGTTGTCAAGTTTAGTTTTGACTTTTCTATGGGTACTTGGTATTTTCACACTGTTTCAATTTACACATAGATGTATTGGACACAGTGGGAGACTTTTCACATGAAATGAGTTGGAATTGACTGTGTACTAACATTCAACACCTTTTGGACTACTGTATTAAGTTGAATGAATAGATTATAGTATGCTGAATAGTATATCCTATCTCAACATGTACATGTAAGTTAAACAACAACAGTTGACTTTTTCTCTATTTTTCTCTCTTCACATTATTTGAAGAACTTTTTATTCTGTCATGGTGTAATGTAGGTGCCCTATACATTTCTACAAAGTTTGTATTCTTCAGACAAAGTATACTGCAAAAATGTACATGTAGTTTTTAAAATAACTTTTGCATATTTTCATATAAACTTTTTTTTTACATTCGAGATAGATTTTGCATTTAATGACAGCACGAAACATACATAATCTATGGACAATATGCAATTGATAATATTTGGATCAATAGCAATATTGCACACCAGAGTAACAACAGCTCCAAGGGAGTGCAACAAAATAGGGAGACATCATAACATATAAACACACAATGCAACACAACACGACATGGCATGGCATGACACGATACAACATGACATGACACAACACGACACTACACGGTGAGACACAACACGCCTTGTCACGACATGGCACGACACAACACGGCATGACACTACACTATACAACACAACACAACATGGTACAGCATGGCACAACACAACACAGTATAGCATGGCACAACACAACATGGTACAACATGGTACAACATGGTACAGCATGGCACAACACAACACGGTACTGCGTGGCACAACACAACACAGTACAGCATGACACTACACAACACAACACAACACAGTACAGCATGACACTACACAACACAACACAACACAGTACAGCATGACACTACACAACACAACACATACACAACACAGCATGACACAACACATGCAACCTAAGAAGACAAGACAGACCAGTGCAATGGATAATACAATTAAGTTCAATTTAAAGATTCAACTATGGTTATAATATCTTTTCATATACATTTTCAAAGTTCTAAATATCTTTTTACTGAACATAGACTGTATCTCTACTTCAACATTACAAGTGATCAAAATTCAAACATTGCCATCACATATTAAAGTGCATCAACAACTCCTTATTGTCGTCACCCCAAACAAACTGCCAGATCAGTGCTACTAAGCAACGCCATAACAACATTTCATCACAAAAAAATGGCTACGGCTAATGAGTCAATTTCAGACAGATTTTGTCAATTCGTGTTGCTAGGCGGCCGACATCTATCCAAACAAAGCAAATCTCTACCCTGCAGAGATAAATAGAATCTATCTGGTTGTTCATTTCAGCAACCAAATACACATGCTCCATTCCATACATTTTTGGTCCGTCAAAGTCCTTAACGGAACAAATTGAATTCGCCCTCTTAATTTGTCAACTATTAGACTGCAAAGCTGAGAGAAATAGAGCTCTGTGTTGTAAGCCGCTGGAGTGGTTAGCGAAGAGTGGGGGGTTCCATTGTGTACGGAAACTACATTAGGACCCTATGATTAGGCTGTGCAGCACTGAATATACGACACAAGAAATTGGATTACACATGTCTATTTCACAACATCATGCCTGGTTGAAGACGAAAATTGACCACCCTAGCACCTTAACAGGAAAACAAATCAGATTAGATTCACATAACCTTTGTCAGTTGATAGCATTTTTAACTCCATCAAAGCAAAAGTATAGCCACTCAGCCATGTTCTCCGGCAAACATGAAATACACACTCTCTCAGGGCAAAAAACATTGTCGTTTTGTCAATATTAATTTTGACACCTCCACTGGTTTGGAAAAATGAGAATTTCACATAAAAAAGAGTCTCAGTATATATATGAAGACCAAAACTGTTTTACTCATAACTTTATCCAAATTAGAATCATGAATGATACTATTTCTATCAACAGTTTTAAAAAAAAAAAAAACCTGCTACAATTACAAGTTTGGAATTAAAAATTGATTCAATGAATTCACATGAGAATCACAACTCATGGTCAATTAGTTTATTTATTTATTTTAATTTTTTTTTTGGGGGGGGGGGTACAGGAAAAAAACAAGTGTGCAAAGATCCAGTTGTTTAATCTCTACTACAAATATTAAAGAAATATGACATTTTCATGACAAAGAAAAAGTGCAAAGATGTAAATTACTTAATTACATTTCTATTTTTATAGCAGTCTTTTTGTTCTATCTCAACAATACACATTGAGAGTTGGGACCAGGTTGGCATTTCTATTACAATAGAGATACCGTGTTGTGCAAGTCTTAAATGTCATTTCATTCAAGCTGTGACGTTTGACAGCAAATATACCATTCATCATCTGACTTTCATATTGGTAAATAGAGAATCAGGGGAGTTGTATGCAGTTATAAATTTGAAAAATTTTGACTGCTGCAAAAGTCAAGGTTTCTACATAAATGTTCTCTAAACCTAATGTTACGACCAAGTGTGCAGTGGTTTCTAATTTTACAGAAAAATCCAGTCTTTTTAGAGACAAGTTCAGTTTTTTTTCAAAGATATTCTATTACTAAAGAGATATAAATTCTTGCATAAGGGACATTTGGGTATCTAAATTTGTTGAAAACATGTTAGCCACTACAAGATCTCTCACATGCGAGTTTGAAAATCAAATGTATCATGTTCAGTATTATTTAATGTAAGAAAATGTTCAGTACACATTGTTGTTAAAATCATTGCCAAATACAGATATCAGGTTTTGTTGACTTTCAGTGCAGTTGAGTTTCTTTTCACAGTAGTGGGACTGTCTTTATATGAATGTATGGGAAGCTATCAGAACTTGCTATCACTTGGAGGTCCAGAATAGAGGAAAAGATCTCCTTATCCTCATAAAAAATGTCACTTTGTAAAAGGGTTAAAATTGCTTAGAAGTACAGATATACCATTTTTACTTCTGGTTATACCTCTGAAATAATATAGATAACAAAATCATCATTTCTATGTATGTCAAAAGACCCCCAAAAACTATCTGATGCCTTCATTTTTGCTCAGCATCATAAAACCGTATGTGGAAAAGTACCATTATAGTTGACTAGCTTTGGATACCAACAACTAACCAAATTAAGAGTCAACCAGATAGACGTATCAGTGTCTCCTTTGTCCATGGAGTATATGCAATGTAAGCAGCCCTTAGCAGTCTTAGTAATTATATTACTGTACACAGCTAATATGATTTGACTATCTCTCAAATTACATTTTTGGCTTTTACATACCACTGTTGCATGAACAATTACATTGTCTCTATCTTTTACACATATTTTAAAGCCCCCCCCCCCCCCAAAAAAAAAAAAAAAAAAAAAAGGTGGTGAACTTTATTCATTTTTGAAGGCTTTGTTGAAGTCTACGATCTGAAAAGTTTTTAAAATGAAAAAAAAAATTATACAAAATGTTTAATTTCATAAATACTTGTACAAGGACATACCAGTGATCCTGATAAGAGATCATTTATAACATCACGAAAAAGTGTAAGGTTGATGAAAATTTTTGAAACTAGGTCAAAATATTAGATCCCAATTTATCACAGTTGATTTTTTGTTTTTAGAACTACAGAGTGTGATTCTCTGCATGTTTGATGTATGTTGCAGCAATTTTTGAGAAAATTTTTCAAAAATGTGAAATTTGTGGAGAGAAGCGTAAGAATAGAATTCAAAGGTCAGGACACTGAACATGTTGTTGTGGTGACAGGCAAGAGAGTCAGACGGTGAAAGCAGCAGATGTTGATATTTGAATAGAATTGTGAGTGGACATCATCAATGTTGTATTATCACTCACTCACATGTTTGTACAAATGTGTCCATTTCAAAGCCCAGGTAAACCTAGATATCTATACGTCTCCTCCACAGATGTTACAAGGCCACAGCCGTCACCTCACTATTTACAAAGTCTTTTAATTCATTTATCAGTGAGCTGTGTCTTAATTCAGCTGGTCTTCATGTTTTATGACGTCCAACGACGGAAATATAATTTTTTACACTTTTATAGTTGTATGTCTAAGTAATTTAAGACTCTCGAGTGACATAGGAAGTAAGCTATTATCAAATTAACAGAAAACCTTAATAAAAGTATAGTTTCAAGTTGTATGTTCGAAATTTTGGAATGTTGATCATCTGACAGTAAGTTTTTAGCCCTAGTCTTTCATCACATTTCTCTTTCCAGTAGAACTTTTCCAGGACTTTCCCCAACCTTCAAGGCATGTTTGAAATTCTACAACTTCAAGGAGTATATGATCCGTGCCTATTAGGGTCTCCATAACAACCAAATTTAGCAATAAATAATTAAGAATTCTCAAACATTTCACTTATTTTAATTCTGTTTTTTATATAAGTAACACTTGTAACTAGACTAGAACCATTTTCTGTTTTCAATTTACTGCATAACTGTATGGGTAAACCATGACCACAGTATCTACAGGCTATCTATTCTTGTACACAACATTAATTTGTCCATATTCACACTGGTATATTTTACTGTTGCATCACAAACACTGATGGCTCAAATGTCGGTCGTCAAGGCTCAAACATTGGTTGTCAAGGCTCAAATGTTGGTTGTCAAGGCTCAAACATTGGTTGTCAAGGCTCAAATGTTGGTTGTCTAGGCTCAAATGTTGGTTGTCAAGGTTCAAATGTTGGTTGTCAAGGCTCAAATGTTGGTTGTCAAGTCTCAAATGTTGGTTGTCAAGTCTCAAATGTTGGTTGTTAAGGCTCAAATGTTGGTTGTCAAGGCTCAAATGTTGGTTGTCAAGGCTCAAATGTTGGTTGTCAAGGCTCAAATGTTGGTTGTCAAGTCCTCAACAGTCATTCATCTCTAAATAAATTCATGATCTGTTTCTGGAAAACAAACTCAAAGGAACTAAATTCTCTCTAAACTAAAACACAAAGTTTCTTTCATCATACAAAGCTTCTGATGCAGTAAAAATAGTAAAAAAAAAGCATAAATTATACAAATCACTGTGAAAGAACAGAACATCAAAAAAGGAAGACTACAGTTACTTTGTTTAATGGAAATCAGACTAATGACTATCATTCTATTTAAAACAGTTTTATCATTCTTGGTATTTGTGCTAAAAAGTAATTCTAAATAAAGTTAATACAATCTAAATGAATTCAAAAAGTACAGTTAAACTGGGTTTCTCATAAAAACTGTAGTACGAGGCATAGAAAATGTACATAGATTTACCCGTGTAACAGGGTTCAAAACTTTCACAAAAAACACGGCTTATTGCAAAAGTCAAATTACAGACTGCCACCCCATTTATAACAATTCTATCACAATTACTATTCCCTAATTATCGGACTATAGTGTTCCACAAAAATGGTACAATCACCCTCAATTATAGAGGACAGCGTTTAACCAGGCCACATGAAAATCCACACATGGCCTTCAGATAAAAGGGGCAAGAATTGGCACTCACCCTTGTATTATCGGATGTTACCTACTCATTACAAACAATAGAAATACACTTGCCGCTAATTGTATTCAACTTCCCAAACCCTTGTAATTAGGTTTTGAATGCTCCCTTTTGGGACTTGCCTTCTAGTCAACAATAATCAAATTTAGTAGGATAGTGTGTGGATTATGCATTTGCTCTATTATAACACATTGCAAGTACACGTAAATGGTTTCCGATCTTTTAGTTTGGCTCGTAAACTTGGCATACAAAGACACATACTACCAATATGTCTATTGAATACAAGGAGACAGTTAGACTGGCTTGTTTCTAGGAGTCACATATGAGGAAACGTCTGTCAATGTCGGTCAAAACTTTGCTAGTTTTTTTTTTTGAAAGGCTAATCATAAAAGCCAGGAAAAGTAACTCTTTTTCTCTTTGAGTCAGCGCCAGTAAATTTTAGTGGTTTTTATTGAACCAGACATAAAGACTAGACTAATTAATATTTTGCAGTTCAATAAATTGACATTGAATTAAGAGAACTATGATTTTACAAGTTATATATAGTGAATAAAAACACTCATTTTTGTCTGGTGGACAAATACTCACATTGCCAAAGTTACATTTCAAAAGTTGAATTTTGAAAACTTCCTTACGTTCAAAAAGTAAATAATTTTCAACATGACAAATGAAACTATTCAGCAAATGTTAAAAATAAATGGAACCGATTGACATCTTAAATAACCCAATTAAAAACCAATCAATATCATTTGATGTTTCCTTGACAATAAATTTATTATTATACTATAACAATCTGAATGACTTAGAAATTACTATTAAGGTCAGAAGGAAACTTTGAACAAGTCCTGAGTTTCAGCAATGAACATACTTTTCACCCAGACACATGCTTTTCGGGTCATCATCTTGATGTTGTGAATTCTTTTCTAATCCTGTCGTAGAGGGCATAAATTTTTTTATTATTTGGGATTGCAGATAAAGAGAGAGTTGGTTGGGTCATGAGAAATATATCAATATTAAAGTAAGGTTGCCTTAAAACAGACTGCATATATTGTTTGGTTGTCTCTATGTCAGTATAAACTATTGTCTATTGCATATCATATATATGTCATGGCCGTCTGCTTTAAGGCCAAAAAAAACCCAAACCAGTTTGGTTCCGAAAACCAAACCAAACCTATTTTTATTTTTACTGATGAACCTAAACTTTTTTTTTAGGTAATTTGGAAAATCGAAAAAATTTGCAATGTTATATGAGAAATAGTGAGATTTGAAGACATAATCACCTCATGTGATCAAAACAACATGGTGGAATACAGTGTACTACATGATGTCTTCTGTGTATCGCACAGATAGTGTGATTATATCAATGATTTCAAAAACTAAAATCTTTCATACTTACCCTATTTTGAAATTGGGCACTATTGGAACCACATCATTTTTTTCTATTTTATGTCAAGTTAATGTACAAGATACAGTATGTTTTACATGTAGTACAGTATTATATGTCATCTATTTTGGGTCTGTCAATGTCACTTCTTTCCATATATCCATTATCAATTTCACTTTTTTTTCTTCATCCGTCACTTCTTTCCCTACGTCCTGTCAGTGTCACTTCTTTCCCTTCATCCGTCAATTCTTTCCCTACGTCCTGTCAGTGTCACTTCTTTCCCTATCCCTATATCTGTCACTTCTTTCCCTTCATCCATCACTTCTTTCCCTACGTCCTGTCACTGTCACTTCTTTCCCCGTCCCCATACCTGTCACTTCTTTCCAAACATCCAAAAAATTCCTAGGTCTGGCATCGATTCCAAATCACTAATTCTTGACAGTAGCTGAATATGAAGCGTAACTGACTACTATGTCAATTTCACTTAAACAAAGTGTTTGGCTTGAAAATAATATATGACACAGATGGGACTGAGGGAATTCTCAACTCTGATGTACAGTTGTTGCCTACAAACAGAGCTCTTAAAACTAGAACTGTCACCAGGGAGTGAAACTAAGCCCCAGTGACATGGGCTGGCTTATTGAGAAAAAAGGGGCGAGATGAAATAAAACAGGCAAACTGTAGGCACCTTTTATTCCAAATCCCCAAAGTTTAATGTGATTGTCTTCTTTCTACTTGCCTTCTGTGGACTTTATATTTGACATCAGTATGTCCCTTTTTTCTTTTCTTTTTTTAAAATTCTCATTTCTGTACATGGTACCTCATCCTTTATGATGTCATTTATGGTTGCCTACGCAACAGGCACCACACTCACATCTAAAAATCATTGGATTTCTTTTTTTGCAAAAATTTTCAAATGTGATTTTTCTCTAAAAGTAGTTGAATTTTCCCTCATCATTTTATTTGCGTTCCTAAGTAATAAGGATTTTGTATGATGACACAAAACTAACTTTTTCAAAAAATTAAACAGGTTTTCCATGCCTTTGTGCCAGGGGTCTAGAAATGATACTAAAATGTATAGAATACTGAAAAGATCTCTACAATATTTCTGTTCCTCTGTTTCTAAGCTTCTATAAACTTGGCACAAACAGCGAAAAAATGATGTCAATATATTAGAAATGTATGAGTGGTGAAATTTTAACCAATTCACACAACATACTTTAAAGCTGAGAGCTTTTGATCCAAACAGTCAGTCTTGTTCACTCATCATATCAGAAACATCGGTTAATATTCACCATAGAAAAATTGTAATTTCTAAAACTGTTTTTGATTTTTCAAAAAACAATACTGGATGCTGAAATGGTTAAGAATTATGTAAATGTCAATGAAAGTACCATTGATTATTTCCACAGCTCATAATGTAAGGTATATATTATAAAACTAAAACCCTCTTCATCTTAAAATACTTAGAAATTTGTCCTAAAAGTACCGCTAATTCTTTTTACAGTTTATGTAAAAAGGTGTCCTTTATCAGTGAATGTTTTAAACTTGGCCGATAGGCATTCAGTAAAAGTGTTGTTAAGTGGCAAAAAGGCACATAAAAAATTCATCTCTGACTGCGTGAGTTTCAAGTTAATACAAAGGACCTGACGGAAGAGATTGCAATTTTGGCTCACAGCACTTCTCAGATTGTTAGACTGCCTATACATATGGTCTTGGCCCTACGTCTCAACAGACGTGCTAAACAATAGAAGACGTAAGTATGAAAGGAGTGTTGCACGGGTAAGGTTGTCAACATTTAATGATGTACTTTCAGAGAATAGCTCTCTCAATAAACGGGAAAGTACGGTTCATCTAGGGATATGGAAGGGTTCCTTCTTGCATAATTAATGTCACCATTTTAGAATTTACAAATCAGAGTCCAACTGTATCTATATTTGGCTGGTGTACTGTTACACATTGGAAATAGAGTCGAATGGTATGGTAATTAGCTTTTCAAGAAAACAATACATGAAGTGATGTGTCACAAAATTACTTTCAAGAACTTCTGAGTGTTTTTGTCAAATACAAGATGTATTGTGCTATAGAAGTTTGACATCTTGCAGTACTTTAATTGCACAATTGATTCAAAGAAGTAGAGTTCAATTGATAATGTGAAGTTTTTGCACAAAAATGTAGCTTATCCTAGGGGAGGAGAACTCAGTGAACTGTACTGACATGACTTTGACAGCATGTTTAAGAAAAAACACAAGAAAAGACATGCTGTATATGTTATGACTGTACACATTAAAGGACTTGAAATGAATACTTTGAGGAAAGTTGTCATGTTGTTTGGAAAGGAGTCAAGTGTGACTCACTTCTCACTTTTTGTCGCAACGCTTGCATCTGCTGGAACTAACCTGGTTTAATTAAGTTTCATAACACATGATGAGCGAGTGCCATAAAATGTCATTAAAAGCCATGATCATACGATAAAAGGTTATTTTGTTGAGCGCAGTAAATGCCTAGCTCACGCTTTAGGAGGAAGAGCCAGTGTTTTGTAGCATTCTCTAGTGATTAGTAAACTTGTCTCTGATGGCCGCGTCAGTTGGACATTTCGGCAGACAGTGGGATCAAAATCCATCGTCTCCAAAAACCTTTAAGCCTCATTAAAATTTAAAACGCTTCCTCGGCTAGGCATATGCGGCTGCTTTTGCTTTCAAGGGGGATTTTATCTGACTGAATATAGATGCATCGACTAATCTTTTCAAAGTGGAAAGAAAATGATGGAAAAGTAGCAACAGGAAAAAGCAGGTGATCCATTCATACCCAAGCCATCGGGTTTCACTTGTGCTGTTTTGTTGAGTGTCACGCTGTTTACAATTTTTCAGGAAATCCTATGAAATATTTTATGAAACTGACATTTTTAAGTACAGCAATGTTCCCTTTCACAGAACAATTGCTAATGGCTCCTCTATTCACTGTTATACTCACAAACAATGACTTTCTTGTACTATAAAATTTTTTGGGAATATATGCACAAAATCAAATTTTAAAGACCCATCTTTATTGGTACAATGGAAGACTTCCTGGCGCATGGTATTCAGACATGGTTGGATAGACAGAGAGAGCTGCTAACACAAGTCAGCTGTCTCTGTGAATGTATACACAAGGGTGGGAAAACACCTGACATCAACAAAAAAACTGAACCGACTCGTACAAAAGTATCTAGCAACCTTTCGATGATAATGACTGAGTTATTACTTCCATTCCTAATAAAGTCATACTGCTAACAGACTTTAAATTTTCATTTTCTAGTCTTTGTCTCGGACTCAATTTTTATTTCCTTTTTTGTCTGAAAATTTCAAATTTCTCTTGAAAATAATTTTCCACTAATAAATAATATTTGACACACACGATTGCCGACAGCCATCTGACAATCAGTAAGGATCAGACGAAATCAACATTAAACCTTGAATTTCTTTGATGTACGCTTTTCCAACGAAGGTCACACCATAAATGTGTTAATGACGATTTTAAAGTTGTGACGTCTTAATATTATTTTGCAAACACATTGACAACAATGTACTTTTATACTGAAAAATATTTAAGGTAGCAGTTTAAGTCAACAAAAAGATAAACACAGAATGTTTGAAACACTAAAACCTGTATATATTTCTTATACTTTGGCAAGTATGAGGACTTTAATAGGCACTTTGATAGATTAATCTCGAAATACCAGCTATATTAATTTGAAACTTTTTTTTTGGATTGAAGACATTTTTTTTATTGTAAGAAGTTTTTGACCAGTATACAAGCACTTTCTATCCAATGGTAACTAACAATTTTTTCAGTTTTCCTAGAACAATTTGGTCAGGTTCAGCAAAAGTTTTTGGATTTATTATAAGTGAAATGATTGAATGTAATATCTTCTACTTTTATATATGAAATTGAAATCAGGCACTGAGTCAGATTCCTCAAGTCATAAAAACCTTGAATGTGATTTCTACGCTTCTCTACTCATTTTACTATGTTTATCATATTCTGTACACTTGTATTGGACCAGGTGTGAGTTCATGAACTGCTTGATACATAGAGTTGTCTGTCTAATTAAAACTAATGTAAGTTGAGTTAAAATATACAATACAATATATTTTATTCTCCGAAATTGTTACTATAGTTTTTAAAGTGTATTAAAATGTGTGCATGGTCATGATAGTCGAAACACTTCCAGTGTAACGTAATTTAACAATAGTAACAAAGTGTATCACTTATTAAAAACATACATATCCAGTGTAACTTATTAATAAAACAGACACAAATAATACTAGATTTTGGAAGACTTCTGAAGTAATGGTGATAATAGTATAATATATGACAATAGAAACTGTTTATAAATGCAAACGTGATCTGAATATTTTCCAATTTCTTTTGACTCTGTGAGATATTTGAATGAATTTACTTTCAACTCTTCATCTGTCAAATGTCTATGCCATGATTTTTATTTACAAACTGGTTATGATTTGATAGATGTTTTCTTTCATGTGCTGCATTAGATATGCTACATAAGAATTTTAATGTACTTCTATAAACCCTGTTGTAACAGTAAGCTCCTAAAAACGTCCTAAATCTTTATTTTTCTACATAAAAAACATAAAATTATACAGTGCCTCTATAGTTAATTTTCAAGCAATTTCGGCATTATATTCAGAACTAAATTTTATGATTAAAATTGTGAAATAATAATACAATCATACAAAAAACACAAAAAAATCCTGTTTTCGAAACCTGTATCTAACGACTGAAATTGAAATTTTTAGTTGTTTTCAGAATTGTACATTTCATGGACAAAATTCTAAAATATAACTAAAACTTGTCGCAATATTTATCTTAGAAATCTAAATTACAGGAGAACAGAAATGAAATGTTGACATCTCTAAAAATCCTAGTGCCTTTATGTGATCATAACTTTCAAAGCAAAAAAAAATTGAACGCGAGGTTCCATTATTTTGGAAACATATGTACAAGCGTAGAAACTGTGCAGTATTAAAATTCATACAATAAATTATCCATGGACACATTTTGCATGAAATTGACACTTGGTGACTGTCACAATGAAATAAATATGATCAATCAAAATAAAAAATGCCATCCCAACTTTCTTTGTGCGCGGGATAATCCCCGTGAAACATACGAGTCTGAGTGAAAGGGACAAACAATAGAAAGGCGTCATTTGGGGCATAATGAAGTGTGAAATAAGCATGACTACTTGAAAAATTACCAAATGTCAACAGAGAAATGGACAGAAATTTATCATAAAAATTGACAGTGTTGGTTTATGGCGATCAGTATGGTAAGATGGGAGATCTCTAGAATACTAATAAGGGTTGGTTCTCAAAAACAGGGTTTGCAACTTGTGTGGTCATCAGACATCCAGTTTACAGTTTGTTGGATTAAGTTAATAACTTATCTCATAACCACCATGGTATCTATATTTCTACAATGTGAAATACCTTTGATGTTCAATCAATCTTTTATGACGCTACACATACTACCAGAAAGTGTGGTATGGTACAAATTTTGATAAAAAGTATATAATCAACTTGCTGCATGGAGCTACTGGAGAGTCAGAAAATATCAGTGTTTTTTTTAAAAAAATAAAGGAAGATCAAGATAATTGTGTTTCATTATCATTTTTAAGATTGTTTCTTTTCATGATTTTGTGAAAAAGAAGAAATATTACAATTAAAATTCTGGAACAATATAATTCTTTCAGATTTGTGCGCCTTACATGAAAATAATGAGTGAAACTCATCATCTTCATTTCAAAGTTACCTTGGGTTACTTTTTCTTCCTATTTCTATATCCAAATAATAAGCAAAGCCAATAGAATTGACATTGAACTTGGTCTCAAATGCAAATAACAATGTACATTGATCCTTCTGTTGCATCACTACAATCACGTGAGCCATGTTATGGTCTTAAATTTACACAAAATCAAATCACTGATCAGTCTTTTGGTTGAAACTTTGCAATCATGTGTACAAGGAATGTTGATGATCTGATGAATGGTTGCAAGACATCAGTCTCAAACATTAATTTGACATTTTTTTATAGTCATTGTCTGATAAACTGACATATTTTCTTTGACTTGGTAAGTTGGAGTGCAGTTGTCCAGGAAGTACAAGACATTGAGAAACACACAAAAAGACTATATTACTGGATTGTGAATTGATAATCTGGACATATTGTGACTATGCCTTCAAGAAATTTGTATAAAACATGATGACTTATAGTTTGACAGGGCATTGCTTATCAACTAATGTTGTAGCTGACTGACTTTGATTATCTTACATTCATTTGTGATTCCATTGATTTCTATCTGACGTGATTGTACAACTGGAAGTGATTCCGGATGTGCCATCTCTACGTTGGCTTTGCTTACAAATATTACACAGATGTACTTCAGTTTTGTTATCTACCCTTTGGGAAGTAAGAGAGAGGTAAACTCTGGTAAAGTTTAATTAGTGTTAGCACTCACAGTAAAATATCAACCGAACTAAATTGTAAAGTTTATCTACTTACTGCTATTATCTATATTTTCTTTTCTTGGAAATATTTTTAATGTACCTCATTTTCATTCTGAGGTCATGAGGTCATGAGGTCATGAGTCAAAGGTCATTATCAATCATATGCAATTTAGTCTGGAGGGGAAAGGAAAGGGGGGGGGGGGGACTTTGCTACTATTGTGGCCAATATGACTTTCCAAAATTATAATTTTCTGATAGCTGTTAAAGTCCTTAAACAATGCTGTGTATCATAAAAGTCACCAATTTGACTTTTAAGGCCAACAAAAAGAAAAGAATTGTTTCTGGTCGGTGACAACGTGAATTTTTTTTATTCTCAGCAAATTAAACCTGTCACTCAGTCTACTATTTATGGCAGTTACTGTTATTTTTATTTAGTACATCAGAGCAAGTATGGGGCAGATATCATTTGCTAGTTCATGACTGGCTCTGCAGTTGTCTTCACTAAAGTAGGGAGGGTTATTTTTGTGTTTCCCCACAGATATGCAGACTGCATTGGCTGGACAAACATACACAAAAAAATGATGCGCGTGCTGACTGGAAACAATTTTTTTTTTTTTGCCTAATAGTGAGAATGACAGATGTCAAAGGTAATGAAATATCTGTATGTGATAGCTTTATTCAATGCAATACAAATCTATAATTAACAAATTCACCAAATGATATAAAATGGGAATTATTTACTTATGGTGTACTATATCTGTCATTGACGTCATATTTTTCATTTTTTTTCTTTTGCTTTATTCCGATCCCGAAGTAACCTGTTATGTGTGGTTGAAATGCTGGCAAATAAAGTTGTTATCAAATACTAGATTATGACTAGGACTGGTCTCTACATTGAACTCATAACTGTACGATGTAAATTTATATATGGTTTGGGGCAAGTAGGAACAGTCTGTCACTATATGAAACTAAACTAGTGACAGAATTACCAAACATTAGTGGCTATTTGGGCTTTCAATTTACAGCTGTTCCTGAATCTATGGAATAAGATGTACTAACATTACCGTATCTACTGATATGTTGAGGCGACACGTCCAAGTTGCCAATGACCTAGGCAGGAAATCCTCCAAGCTGAAAATCTAACATTAACAGGATGCCCCGTCTCCAACAACCGACAAATCAAACTCATGAATATTCATGAGTTAAAATACAAGAAGCGATGCGTGTACTCAGATTGTACGGAATGATGATGCGTGGTGGTATTAGAGTACCCAACCGACTTGTCCCTTACTATCCCCCATCCATCAACTGTCAATGTCGTTTAGCTCGCCTATCTTACAAGCTTTGTATTTAAGATGCATATCGGTAGCCATTTTATTAGCCTTCATTAAGACAGTGCAAGGCTAATAGCCCAGAAAGATAAAGCTGTGAATGGGGCCTACTCTTAATGTCCTGTATGTTCGAGAAAGTGGAAAGAATGCAGAGAGTACGATATAATTGGATGAATTGTGTTGAGTTGTGTTCAGATTGTTGCAAACATGTTGTCTGTTGTTATTGGCTGTGTTGTCATTGTGTTGTGAGTCATGTAAAAACTATCATCACATTAGAGGCTTAGCTGTCCTCATCCACTGGCTGGCCATGTTTCCACTGTCTATCACTACATTAGACTTGCTATTTCACTTCCTACAATGTTATTCTGGTTGACTAATCAAGTCAAACTATCAAAAGTTACTTTGGAGACTGATACAACCCAAAACAGCAGAAGTTTCAAGACCTTATCTACTGTTTCAAAATACCCAATAATAAAGTTTCTACACCTCTCAACTATTTGATAATTTTGAGAGACTCACAAACATGCCATGACTTGAGTTGGACAACCCACAACGGGTTGTCAAGACAACACCATATAACACGGATCTCAGAACTCCCAATAATCCTACAGTCAATTCCACAGTAGAAGAAAGAGATTTAGGAATCTCAACTATAGGAGCTTCAAAATACTCCAATATTATAGGTTTTGAGACACCCCCCCCCCCACCACACACACACACCTCCCATACTTCAGAAAACATTTATAATTATAGTGCCAGAATCCACAACATGTGGGGGAGGGAGGGATGGAATAGACTGAATAGACTCTTCAGTAATATGGATCTCAAAGCCCTCAGTAATCAGGATATCAACTATACTACTTATTAGTCTGGATAATATTAACAGTGGTTTCATAACTCCGGACTGTTTGGGTTCTGAGTAACAATTGTTTTGCAACCGTAATAACTTGGATTTCAGTCGCCAAACTTATCAAGAACCATCAGAGACTCAGTTTGAGAACCAAGGCAGCACAGATGTATAATATGAAGGTCTTTATTAAATGTCAAATGAAATTCTACGATTTTCTAGGAGTTTTTTATCAGTTTTCCCAGAGTATTCTTATCAAATATGGTTATTTTCCAGGAACTGACCCACAAAATATGTCACAAATACATGAAATACACGTCACAAAACATTTATTTTTTGACGATCATTACTTAATTTTCCAAGCGTTTTTGGGAGTCAATCACATTTTTCCAGTTTTGAAATTCTAGGATTTTCCAAGAGTACATAAACCATGTGTTCTACTTTGTGTCCATACAAAGATATGAACAAATGAATGAAAGTACACGGTCACACGGTATCAAAGTTTTCTATCAACAGAAACAAAAATAAAGTTGGAACAGTTCATTGTAATGTTGACTGTTCTACTGATTCATAAATATGTCACTATGTATGACAGATTGTTTGATTTCTTCGATAACTTGTAAAAATATGACACAATTTATACCAATGATGGCATTTGAATTAATGTTTTATCAGAAGACCTTCAAAAAAGACATGATTACAATCATATGGTGATGACAAACTATTATTCAAAATATGATAAAAGTCGTAAAAAAAATCACGTGACTAAAAATCAATGTAGTGATCTTGTACATTTCGTTCTTTGTGATATGGATTGAATGATATATGATATATACAGATATGGTGACAATTGCATGGTGTAATGTGCAATGAATGTATTCATACCGTAAAAGTATCTATTGGCAAATAATGAAATCTTTACCATTTGAATACTTAACTGTTGCTAGGACATTGCTAGGCAAACATTGTTACCATGACAACAAGTAAAATTCGGATATTGTAGATGAAGTATGAGATATGCGATCTATAAGCGTAACTTTCACAATTTTTCAAAAGTTTGTTTCACAATGTTTTTTGTCGGTAAAACTGCCGACAGTCCATTCATGTTTTATGGAAGGAGATTACAAAATTTGATTCGAGAAATCATATGAAATTATGTATGACGGGAAAAAGGTATGTGAATATATGTCATGTGTGTTCATGTCGTAAGGTACCATCAATTAAATTCTTTGTTTGCGGTCTGCAGGCAGGTAGGTTCATTTGGTAAATTTAGAACAAAAATAATTTCTTTTTGCTCAAAATTTCTGCGGAAGGCAGTGTTTTATACTATTGTAAATAGAAAGACCATTCATCGAATACCTTCAGAATAACTACATATATCTCTACATAGTTATATTTCACCAGTGCAGTTGATTTAGGTACAAATAGAAAATGAATCAAGTGAATTTTACTAGACGCGCTAGCATTGTGGTTTTTGGTGTGTTTGGTTTTTTATCCTGTCTGCCTGGTAGGGGAAATTTATGGACGGCAAACAAAGTATTGAACTGATGAAGCATAACATGTTACTATTACTATTGCAATGATGGATGCAAAATTAATGGTAAAATTCAAGAATTCGGTAATTCATGAATTTAGAAAAACCTGCTATCAACCTGAAAGTAGGTAATCTCATGCAGACAGCTATCCTTTGTCCTGACTCCACACAGACTACATTGATCACAAGAATCACATTTTGTTGACATAATCTCTGCAAGAATACACCGAGAGGAAATGACACAACATCTTGCACAGGAAAGGTGTTCAAAGAAGATCATCACCGAGAAAGCCTACACTGTCTTTTAAACAAATGTGGAATTATTAACGAGGAGCTTCAAAGCATCTGACATCAACTGCTCTGCTAGAATACTAGAATCACTTTACACAGTACCGAGAAACAGGCATAGTTTGCATATTTGATACAAACAGTCTGTTTACAGCCGAGAATTTATACATATTTCATTTTCCAGTGCCTAAGCAAATAATGTATACATACTAGAATGTAAGTGAAGGTGGCTAGTACAGAAGTCAAAGACAATGGTCATGTAGATTGATTACAAATCACCCTCTGGTTACCAAACACCATCATAAAACCCCAATCAACTCAATTGCCTGTATCTACATAATTGCATATTAATTATTCATGTCCCGCCTGAT
Organism: Glandiceps talaboti; assembly: GCF_964340395.1. Classification (NCBI taxonomy): domain Eukaryota; kingdom Metazoa; phylum Hemichordata; class Enteropneusta; family Spengelidae; genus Glandiceps; species Glandiceps talaboti. The sequence goes on from NC_135566.1 coordinate 2,577,924, forward strand.
ACAATTGACAAATGGTAACCCTTTGCAAAATCTCAGCAATTGTGTATTGTTAAGTGAAAATAAAAGAAAACGTTTGACGTGTTAGACACAAAGTAAAGTTTCACCTCTGTTGGACTTGCAGCTACTCAGATTGTATTGGTGCTTAGAATTGCTCTTGTTTGGTGGATTCTATCCCCAGGGGTTTTCCAATAAATACAATGTTTTTGGTACTGTTACTGTGTGATTAGCCTTAAACTGAACCCAATTCGGGCAAAAATCTATCATTTTGCATTTAAAGACTACTGTCAAGTTATCAACTCTAGTCATGTAAAATGTATAATTTTGCTTTCCGATAGTTAGTGACGAGAACTGCATAATTTATCATTTTTCTCATACTGAATCGGCTAAATTTGAGAATTATTCCTCTTAGCTACATTTAAAAATTGAAATTTCATCACCTCTGTACTCCTAAACCTCATTTTTAATGATAATCACAATGCTAAGATTCAATGCAAGTCAAGTTTCTTAAAAGTGGGTAAGTATATATTATTATGGAGAAATTTCAGACCATGACCTCTGAAAACTTGAACTGGGGTGGTAAATAGGTAAAATCTACCTGAGATTCTATAACTCTCCATATGTAACTTAAAAACCTCTCTATAAAGACAAAGCATCTAATAAAGTGTTTAATGATCTCTCAACAAAGGTCTCCACAGTTTCTTTGTCGGTAATCATGCAGAATTCTGAAACTTTATACACAACACAACACAACACAACACAACACAACACAACACAACACAACACAACGCAACGCAACACAACACAACACACAACACAACACAACACAGCACAGCACAAAACTGTACAGCACAGCACAGCACAGCAAACAGCACAATGCAACATAACGCAACACAACACAACACAACACAGCACAATACACCACACACACATTTCTCATATGCATACACACATGTCCATTCTAACCAAAACGAATTAATCACAGTGCCAAATACTTCTATACAACTATCACATCTCACAACCACCGCACTGTATAATTCTGATACATAAACTTTTGTTCTTACGACTAGAAGCACCTATCACATTTTAATGCAGGTGAACTTTGATACAACTCTATTAAGTCAGTGTAGTTGCCAAAGGATAATCAAGGTGAAATGGAATAGATTCTCTTTCTATGCGACAGGAAATGTACACCATGTATATTTCAGGAGATCGGTAAGCGGAAAACTTGGTGATAAATAATGGAAGTTACGGAATCAGAGTACAGACAGTACTACCGCAAGGACTCCCTTATTTCAAGATGGTTTGGAAGGATAAAACATACTGAACACAAACTTGTAGTCTTGACAGGACTATCACTACAGATTGAGAAGAATTTGTGTTGCTGTGTTTTTCTTATTCACAGAATGATTTGGATGTAAAACAGGTTACACGGGAAAGAAATGGTGTTGATATCTAAATCTGAGATACTCATTGTACACTCAAATCAAATTCTTGTTGCTTTTATTCTGTTATTTAACGGATGGTTTGTACAATAAACAGTCTAAAATGAAAGCATCACTGCTGATATCTACCTCTAAGACAATTATTACAAACTGAAATGAAATTGACACAGAGCTACTAAAACGACCCGGGGAACGCTCATAAATGTTGAAATGAACGTTGTGTCATTTGTACCTTGGCCTGTAACACGAGATAAAACATGATGCAGAAATTGATGATAAGCAGCGAAATAGGCGATCAGATGTGAGAAAAGTGTACTCTAGGTGGATTACGATATTTCTGCTTGGGTGGGCACATCATTGGCAACATAGCCCTTATCTACAACTACACAGTCATTTGTATTACTGCAAGAGATTTCACAAGAATTGAGTATGACATGAACACTAGACTTTGAGCACCTTTTCAGCTATTTATGCAGTTAACTATACGCATGGAGTAATTGAACAATCGTTCTCAAGAATTCACCGAAATGTACACACAGTAAAACTATCCACCTGCATCATATTCTGTGTATATTTCCCAGCGAAATGAACCCCTGTTTAATTTCATGCATGGATGTCCACATCCTTGGCATTTCATTACATACTACAAAGCTATTTACTAACTAAATTTGCTGACCCTGTTAAGGAAGCAGACGGGGAAAACAAAATAATCCTTCTAAATGATGTTAGATTTAGCGCTGATATCATCTAAGGGTCATTTATCTGACATTATTGCACACTTTGCCCACAACCAATGCTCAACACTGTTGCCAACATGCAATAAAATAACCTTGGCTTTCGGAATATAAATTATGACTCTCGCCATCAAAATTTATGTTCACCAATAAAGAATAATAAATAGGGTGTGTGACAATGAATAGGGTGAAATTACTACCAGCAGCATTGCTGAATGTCCCCTTTGAGACTGTGTGATACGTCATCAATGATTCTTTCAAAATCACCCATTAATCATACCTTTCCTGGCATTTTATGACTCGATCTTTCAAATTCTATGGTGCTTTGATATACTGCCCTCTAGTGGTCATGCTCCTGATGTCTTCAAATTTACAATAAAGCAGTAAATATGACAAGCGCCCTCATTGTATGACATCAATATGTCAATCATTCACATCATGCTCAAGTCACATTACTGATCCTATTAATACTGCCCTCAATGACTACGGTACCACACCTTTTGTTTTTTTTGTCAGGAAAGTTTTTGTATCAACTGCACAATTCCTAAAACGGTTAATATCTGTCTCACCAATAATGCCTCCCTTTCTGCATCGTGGGAGACACTTTGCAAAACATAGCTTTTATCTTAGACATACAAAGACCTGAAAATCAGTATGGAGATATAAATACACTTGCTAAAGTTACTTATTGGAAGTAATTAAGTATATTTCCATAACTTACTTTTCTGTTAGCTTTCATTCTTCTCACTGGCTTTCAGTAAATCATCCATGATGGTAGATTTCTTAAATTTCTTAGCTGGTCCACCTGAAAAACAAATATGGCTGACTTTACACAAAACAATCCACAGAGACAATAATACACAACAGCAGGTCTTACTTTGCCACAGAATATCAAATACAATATATATATATATATATATCCAGTATCATGGTAGTCAGGGTGATTGCTTCCATGTACGTCTTTTCACGATCCTCACCTGCTGAAACCATTTGTTAAAGTTCACTTCGCCTATATTCCTTCCAAGCTATCAAGTAATTTGACTTAAAAATGTAAGCCCATAAAACAGAGATCGTGGGTTGTACCTATTATATTTTAGACAATACAAACATACATAGAATGGCAAATTATTCAAAAGTTTGTTGAGGGGAGGATTCTATGACTTCAGCAAACAACTAATAGTAAGCTACATCTAGGAATACTGGATCTCTGGAGTGACATGGTAGGGTATACATACCATCATGGAAGTGAGCGGCTGTCTTTTTCCGGAGTGCCTCTATGCTATCATCATCCGTGTCAGCCCATTCCAATACAAGTCTTCTTCCATACAAATGAGTACTGTGACAAAGTGCATTGAAGGCTCTCTGTTGAAATGAACAAATTACAGTTATCAACCAAAAGATTCCTATATATATCTCTTAACAAATTCCATACCATGCAATTTTACAAATAGAAATGTTTGTTTAGCTAGATTTTTAACACTACTATATTTTATTTTAGGATTGCCAGATCTCTGTGGTAATATTCACTTGGTTTTGGAAACCAGCATCTTGTGACTGCAAGGAGATAAGTTTTGATAAACATCTCTATAACTCCTGGTAAATGGAAATGGATGAATCCCTCCTTCAACATGTTAAGATGGAAAGGTCTTCTAAAGTCCTAATGAGATAGTTCTCCAAGTCAAACTGTCTCGTTTTTCTACATATATTAAACTGAAGTTTATATATATAATAAATATATTCTACTCATTGTACAACAGCTTCCTGTGATGAGTAATGTTTTTACTTTGGTTGTTCACTGATAAAAGTTAACTTCATCATAACTGTCACAAAGTTTGGAACATTTGTGAGAAGTTTGAAATCTGTTTATTTTATTTCTTACCATAGCATCTAGTTTTGTAATGAAATCTGATTGGTTTATTTCCTACCTTAACATCTAGTTTTGTAATGAAATCTGATTGGTTTATTTCTTACCTTAGCATCTGGTTTTGTAATGAAATCCACAAATCCAAAACCTCTATGCGTACCAGTACCAGCTGCTTTCTTAGGAAGACGTATTGATTTAATTTCACCAAATACACTGTGACAAGATAAGATCAAAAATATCAACATACTGAACACAACGATATAGGTTATACTAGTATTCACTTACAATATCTATGACATCATGTTTTGAGTTTGAAGTGTAACTCTAACATGTGAACAAAACTGTTGCCATGATCAGTGAGTTTTACACAGTGAATTGATTATTTTACATCATCACTTCGTAATACACTATAACAGAACCCCCATGATGCATAAGTGCCAATGTGGCATACTCTACTGCTGTATTTCAGTAAGACAAACTGCACCAGAAAACATTGCAAGGATAAGTGCAGTAAGACAATTTGCACCAGAAAACATTGCAAGGATAAGTGCAGTAAGACAATTTGCACCAGAAAACATTGCAAGGACAAGTGCAGTAAGACAAATTGCAGCAGAAAACATTGCAAGTACAAGTGCAGTAAGACAACCTGCAGCAGAAAACATTGCAAGGACAAGTGCAGTAAGACAAACTGCAGCAGAAAACAATGCAAGGACAAGTGCAGTATGACAAACTGCAGCAGAAAAGATTGCAAGGACAAGTGCAGTAAGACAAACTGCAGCAGAAAACAATGCAAGGACAAGTACAGTAAGACAAACTGCAGCAGAAAAGATTGCAAGGACAAGTGCAGTAAGACAAATTGCAGCAGAAAACATTGCAAGGACAAATGCAGTAAGACAAACTGCAGCAGAAAACATTGCAAGCACAAATGCAGTAAGACAACTGCAGCAGAAAACATTGCAAGGACAAGTGCAGTAAGACAAATTGCAGCAGAAAACATTGCAAGCACAAGTGCAAATATCCCATGGGCACTCAAGTATCACAGGGTTCTCTTATGTTTATGAAAACAACAAAGTTTGTGAAAACAAAAAAAACACATAACTACATGTTCACACACACACACACACACACACACACACACACACACACACACACGTAGAGCAGGAAATTTGGGAGTGTCTGGGGGTTTAACTAACTGTTGATAGAAAGAATAAATTCCTATATTGATCTCAACATTGTATTTGAAGATTATTATTTACCTGAAAAGTTCACGTATTTCTTTCTTTGTAGCTTCAAATGGTAAATTTCTTACAAGTATCTTGGTTGTCTTCTGTTTCTTGGTAACTTGTTTCTTCTTTGCACTCTTTGGTTTTACTCTGAAAAACGGTACAAATTACAAATGATATCACATATACACATAGTAAGGTATACAAACAGTATCTAGAACTGAATTCTCTGTATAGCATCGTCAACTATTTTTTACTTGTAAAATTTCATAACATTTTGAAAATTTCATAAATTGATTTGGTGTGGTATAAATGTTATTGCCAGTGCATTGCTAAATTTTAATTAGTTAAATACAGTCATTTATCAAATTATGCATATCTGACAAGTTCAGGTTACAATCACTGGAAAGTTTTGGATCTAATGATAGTATCTTGTTTATTTCCTGTATTTTGTTGTCTATTGACAGACATATGTTATATCAGGTTTGACTGCAGTAACTATACGTTATTTTCACAATATCAACCAAATATGCCAAATGTCATTTCTGTCAAAAAGTCTTCAATCACACCATGGAATATAGAATAAATAAGTACAAGTCTTTGGCTAAAATATGTAATTTGATGTTATTCCCCACTATTTTTCTTTGTTCACCCAAGGAAAATATGAGTGACCTAAGGGACCTTTGTCACTACAAGTCACTAGCCTCGTAGTGACAACCCTTAGGTCATGAGTATTTTCATGTTGAATGAAAAAAAATATTGGAGAACAACATAGTTATACCAGTGCCAATAATACCAAAAGAAAAATTGTGGAAAGTAATGGCAATTTTGAATGTTTGAATTTTATTTCAAATACAGCAGAACCAGTGATGTAGACACGCGTTGTCATGATGTAGAATGACCAGGGTATATATTCCATATTTTATGTCCAAATCGGCTAGTGCATGGTATAATTGTTTTTGTACTTATTTGGCACAGATGTGTATACACCATTACTCTTTAGATCTGTAAGAACTGTCTTTACTAGTACATAGGTTCCTGATTATTAGTATTTGTGTACATGTATTCATATCCATAGTGTATAATCATACATGATCATTTACATGTAAGTGACATCACTTGTCATCAAAACTATGGAAAAGTACAGAAATATGACAAATTTGACACTGATGTGTAACAATAATATGGAATCCACAGACTTACTGTACAGTAGCTCTGTTACTAAGTTTATGGAATCGTTAGATTTACTGTACAGTAGCTCTGTTACTAAGTTTATGGAATCGTTAGATTTACTGTACAGTAGCTCTGTTACTAAGTTTATGGAATCGTTAGACTTACTGTACAGTAGCTCTGTTACTAAGTTTATGGAATCGTTAGATTTACTGTACAGTAGCTCTGTTACTAAGTTTATGGAATCGTTAGACTTACTGTACAGTAGCTCTGTTACTAAGTTTATGGAATCCACAGACTTACTGTACAGTAGCTCTGTTACTAAGTTTATGGAATCCACAGACTTACTGTACAGTAGCTCTGTTACTAAGTTTATGGAATCCACAGACTTACTGTACAGTAGCTCTGTTACTAAGTTTATGGAATCGTTAGATTTACTGTACAGTAGCTCTGTTACTAAGTTTATGGAATCGTTAGACTTACTGTACAGTAGCTCTGTTACTAAGTTTATGGAATCGTTAGATTTACTGTACAGTAGCTCTGTTACTAAGTTTATGGAATCGTTAGACTTACTGTACAGTAGCTCTGTTACTAAGTTTATGGAATCGTTAGACTTACTGTACAGTAGCTCTGTTACTAAGTTTATGGAATCCACAGACTTACTGTACAGTAGCTCTGTTACTAAGTTTATGGAATCCACAGACTTACTGTACAGTAGCTCTGTTACTAAGTTTATGGAATCGTTAGACTTACTGTACAGTAGCTCTGTTACTAAGTTTATGGAATCCACAGACTTACTGTACAGTAGCTCTGTTACTAAGTTTATGGAATCGTTAGACTTACTGTACAGTAGCTCTATTACTAAGTTTCAGTTCTAATTGGTGTTCATCCACAGTACAATGCTGTAATTCTTTCATAGCTTTTTGTGCATCTTCTCTTCTTCTGTATTCCACAAATCCATACCCCATAGATAAATACTGACCTGTAGAGAGTAGATAAATAGATAAATACTGACTTGCACAGTGTCGATAAATAGAAAAATACTGACCTAAATATTAAACATGTATATGGTCAAGTTAACTTATGAAATATGGCAATATATATATATGATATATATGATGGCAATATTGATGTATCATGATTCTCTCCATTGCAGGCATTGGAGAGATATTCCCTACTGATTTTTTGTCATCACTTTTTATGCTTGTTTATGTGGGACAGTCAGACTCAAGCCTGATTCAAACAATAAATAAATCATTTGACTGATCTATGCTGTATAAATTACTAGAGGTCCAATTCCTATGAACTCATACCATTGCCCCCCCCCCCCCTCCTCCCCCCAACCCTTCTGATTGCTTAGCATGAAGAATATATATAAATATAGTGTAAATATAAGTAGGTAAAACATATACCTGAGTTTCCTATAAATTTTACTTGGCTTCCAAAAAACAAACATCTAGTGCAAGGTATAGTAATGTATGCAAGTTGTTCTATGTTTCCCTTCTGTTAGTGGAGTTCCCCACTAAGATTATGGTACATGGTTTAAACATCAAAACAAAATTTATGAGATTTTCCATCTCTGTTTCTATCTCTGGCACGTTGATTTTGACAAGAAGCCTTACCAGTGTTCTCAAGTCATAGTCAAATCACAGTGATGGCTTCATTGGGTAGGTATTTACTGACAATGAATGGTAGAACTGTTGTCAGATCTAAATGCAAGCATAGTTAATACTACATTCCATCCTAGGTCTTACCTGGCTGTTTGATATCTTTTTTCTTTGAAATAGATACATTCCGAAGTGGTCCACAAATTGAAAATTTCTGAAAGTAGAACAGGAAGTGTTAAAACTCAGAATGAACATGTATTCAGACATCTGCATGCACACAATATATACTTTTGGTCTACTTTGTCAGTATGAAAAATTACATTGCCACTCCTACCACATCCCAAACATACATTCCTCCCACATACACCCATCCACACACACATGCATACATGCACCAATAACCACGCACACATTCACACACACACACACACACACACACACACACACACACACACACACACACACACACACACACACACAGGCACGTATGCACGTATGCACGCATGCACATACATACATACATACATACATACATACATACATACATACATACATACATACATACATACATACATACATACATACATACATACATACATACATACATACATACATACATACATACATACAGACATGCATACAGACATGGACACACACACACACACTGACACACACACACAGACATGGACACAGACACACACAGACACACACACACACCTACTATATAATATGATATGAATGCTATCACCTCTTTCAGTGTATCTTCTCTAGTTTCAAAGTTGATATTTTTGACAAATAACGTACAACCTTCTTCTGGTTCATCATCTGACTCATCAGATATTTCCATATCACTTTCTTTGGCTTTGGTCTCCTTCAAAATTTTATAGCAATAGATAACACAGAGTGATGTTAATGTGGATTGACAAATGCTGACATACTAACTCACAGATGTACAGAAAGACAGTCAGACAAACAGACAGACAAACAGACAGACAGACAGATGGATGAACACATGGACACAGACAGACAGACAGATGGATGGATGGATGGATGAACACATGGACACACAGACAGACAGACATACAGACAGACAGACAGACAGACAGATGGATGGATGAACACATGGACACACACACAGACATACAGACAAACAGACAGACAGACAGATGGATGAACACATGGACACAGACAGACAGACAGATGGATGGATGGATGGATGAACACATGGACACACAGACAGACAGACATACAGACAGACAGACAGACAGACAGATGGATGGATGAACACATGGACACACAGACAGACAGACAGACAGAGGGATGGATGAACACATGGACACACACACAGACAGACAGACAAACATACAGACATACAGACATATGGAAAGGACTTCAATCAGACTTATGGACAGACATGTGTAGACAGACTATGAGCACCTTCCCAGGACAAACAAGACATCGAAACATTGATTTTAGTAATTTACATCTCATATGTTCATTATACAACAAAAACCTATATACTTCAATGTATAGAGAGATGTATTTGATTGTGCTAGTGAGTAAACCTCTGAAGGTAAAACTGTCACCCAAGAGTTTGCCATTGTATGATTTTTCTAAACTGGTCTCTATTATGAGAGATGTAAGTAAGAAAACATTAGAAATGATACAATAGATAATGCCAGTAACTTCCAGATGACATATTTTATTTTCTGTAAATTATAACTTTTACCTGTGTCTGTTCTTCATCCTCTCCTTCTTGTTCTTGGTCTGGTTTCTTCTTCCGTTCTACAGCAGCAGTAGTAAAGACACCAACTGGTGCCCACTCCAGATACAATGGAACATGCTGAAACTAGACAATCACACATCTCGTATCATAGTCTCTACTTTGTCACTTTGATTCTAAACTTTAAAATATAGTTGTTGACATCAGTCCACAAATTTCACTAACCCAAACCTCCACATATTTCACTAGAAATTCTTATTTTGTACTACAAATTCGACAATACATCATGAAATACTCTCCTCTGGGTATGCTCACGATTGGCTCACTTTCTGAGTGGCAAGCTGGCATCACTTTGTTCTACAAATTCAACAATATCTATTATGAAATACTCACCTTTGTGTATGCTAATTTTCTGAATGCCAACTTCGCTTCATTTTGCTCTAAGAATTCAACAATAGCTGTAGCACCAGCTGATGGAAGTAAAACTCTTCCTAACTGACCAAATTTGGAGAAAACTTTTCGAAGCTCTTCTGGCTTTGTACTGGCTGGTAAGTTTTTCACCAAAATTACTGTGTTACTTCTTTGGGCTGCAGCCTACAAAAAATATGTAAATATTACAAATATATAGAAAAAACAAAACAGAGAAGTATATAAAATAGTTGAAAAAACACAAACAGACAGTGCCAGAAATAATCAGATAGGATAAATATGTTTCATTGTTGAGAATTTATTTTTCAAAGTGTGTTGATATCTATCAAGAATTTAAGAGCAACATCCGACATTTGAAGTGATATGTTTATCATAAAACAGAAATTCAATTTAAAATCTACAAAGTAGAATACTGATTTTTGGTTATTTTGTTTGAAAACTAAAATAGTGCCTGGAATGGCTTTTTTTGGTGCACAAACAATGCACTAGCCCAGTAATTTGCAAAAATACCAGGTACTTTGGGAGCTCCTTGAAGGATGTGAATGGAACAATTTTCTAGTTGTTGAAAATATCTAGTAGGTTTTAATAAATAAAAGCATGTATGTAGATCAATTCGAGTGAATACTGGCTTTAAAGAACAGTATGTATAACTTACCTGACTGAATGCATCTAAACTGACGTGATTGTCCACCAGGAATTGTCTTGTCTCTGATACAATCTGTGTTTCTCCTAAAGCCATCCTGACGGCAAGGCTGTTTGCTGTCTCCTGTAACATACAATCTTACTATTTATAATTTTATCACTAAATGTCTGCAATAATGGTCATCCTTGTCTGCCATGTTAAGATAAGGAGTTGTCTCAGATTTCAAAACTAGCTATAATATGGAATGACTTATTTTTGGTTTCAAATTTTTTGTAATGAAGGATATAATTCAATAAATTAAACACTGACCTTTGTATACATGTACATTGCAGTGTTCATTGGAACTTGGTAATCACAGTGTGTCTTGTCTAGTATTATGAAATTGGATACAGGTATGCAAATGAGTTGTAAGAAGCTACCCACTTACCGTGTCTAAAACTTCACTCTTAGAAGTGTTGTATTTTTCAGCCATTGCATCAGCTACAGCGTTAGCACCAATAAATAAAGTGTTCCAATTGTGAGAACTGCAGAATCAAATAAAAATAAATAAAAGACAATTTATTAGAAAATTGAGTTAGAATCTTATTAAATTACTTAAGTTATATAATGACTTATGATGACTATGAAAGATAAGAACTGGGTTCAAGAGGATCAAAATATTTTTAAAAGTTCAGACAACATCAGAGGACGAGTTCTTACACGTAAATGGGTAAAAAGAAACTGAAGAAATAAAAGTCTGAAATCTTATATTTTTTGTATCTCTTGCTGATAAAGTCAACATCACTATTCTGTTTTAGAAAAGGACAAAAGGTATCATTTTCAACAAGAGTATGACATTTTCTCTCAGCATCTAAAATTTTTAATTTGTTACTATTTACTCTCATGACACTACTAGAAGTAAACGTACAGTTGAAACCAGAACTAGTCTTTGGAAAGTGACAAGTTTTGTGAAGGATGTTGCCATGACAACACAAGATATTAGAATGCCAGTACCTTCCACTCAATGCCTTGTCTTTAGCCTTCTTCTGTTTCTTGTAAGACGTTTCATCACCAGCTACAGTTTCCTCACTCTTCTTCTCTTTGGATGGTAAGATATGTAACATTCTCCCCTACACAGACAAACCATGTCATGTGGTCAGATGGTATGATTCTTAAGATGTTATTCTAAATGCTCACTTTCTCAACTCTTTTCAACTCTAAGTATTACAATTTATATTTATAAATATCAGTGAGTACTTGGATCGGTGCTGCAGGCAATATTGAACCATTATTGCTAATATCTATGCAAGTGAGTGCAAGAGTATTCTATGTACACAAAATCATGTGAATGCACTACTGCTTTTCTAACTAAAATTTTGCTGTTTTGAGTAATCATAATTCTCTGATGATAGCAGGACCCAACAACATGCCATTGTAGTTTACTTGGGGTAAATTTACACTTATGCTTTCACTCGTTTTCTACTGTTCTTTCTTACACTATGCTCATGGTATAGTATGGCTGCACAAATACATGCAAATACATGCAAATACTGCGCACTGGCACTAACAGATCATGGGTTTTATTACATGCTGTAACTATAACTGTTAAAGGCCTACCTGAAATACAGATCCATCTAACTCAGTGTATGCCGTAACTGTTAAAGGCCTACCTGAAATACAGATCCATCTAACTCAGTGTATGCTGTAACTGCATGTTCTGGCATCATGAAAGTGACAAACGCAAATCCCTTAGTCTTCTTTGTGAGTGAATCGATTGGAATGTAGACTTCAGTTAATGGACCTAAAATGAAATAACATTACTATAAATATCATTTCTATTTGAGAAATAATCTGTATTTCCTTGTGAGCCCTGTCAATAGTTCATTTTACATTGCACACTTCTTACTGATGTGTAGTGTAGTGGGTTGGGGTGGGAGTAGGGATTTAGATCAAATGAAACCATTTCAAGAATTGTTAAAAAACTGACAGTATGTTACATGTAAAGAAAAAGGGTTGAAACTCTTTCTTCACATCTCCACTTTTTCAGACATTAAGAAATCTAACATTACCATATTTGTTGAACAGCTGATCCAAGTCTTCTTCTGTACATACATAGGCTAGATTCCTGACAAATAATCTGCCACTCTAGGAAAGAAAATAACATCATTGTCAATGAAAAAAATATTTTGTTATATCTTAATGTTTTCAGAGGGAAAGGTTAGAAATAGAATTCTGAAGTTGGATAAATTGCTCATTGTGAAATAGCACCTCACATGTCCAGAGGTAATAGAATTCTGCAACCCCCCCCTCTCCCCCACCCCAGAACCCATTGAATATACAACTGTACATTAGAGATAGATCCCTCTCTTGTATATCAATGCCCACTGTAATTAGAATCTAGTGTGGTGAATTCAATCTCACACAAAAATAGAAACCAATTATAAAACACCACAATAGAATCAAGAAAAGTAATAGAATCCAGTGTAAGGAAAAGAACCCCATATGAATAATAGAAACGCATATGCCGACAGAACCAACCAAGATAAGTGAGAACTTGTATGGCAAAATATAGAGATGATGTATGGCAAAATATAGAGATGATGTATGGCAAAATATAGAGATGATGTATGGCAAAATATAGAGATGATGTATGGCAAAATATAGAAATGATGTAAGGCAAAATATAGATGTATGGCAAAATGTAGAGATGATGTAAGGGAAAATATAGAGATGATGTATGGCAAAATATAGAGATGATGTATGGCAAAATATAGAGATGATGTATGGCAAAATATAGAGATGTATGGCAAAATATAGAGATGATGTATGGCAAAACATAGAGATGATGTATGGCAAAACATAGAGATGATGTATGGCAAAATATAGAGATGATGTATGGCAAAACATAGAGATGATGTATGGCAAAATATAGAGATGATGTATGGCAAAATATAGAGATGATGTATGGCAAAATATAGAGATGATGTATGACAAAATATAGAAATGATGTATGGCAAAATATAGAGATGATGTATGGCAAAATACAGGGATGATGTACGGCAAAATATCTGAAAACCGTGTGATAATAGTATGGCCATCTGATATCAACATATACAATTTGTCAAAGTAAAAAGTTGAAGGGATGATGAAAAAAAACATATTATACCAAGTACAAACCAAATTATTTTCTTTGAACAGAAAATATGGATTATATACCCTAGTTGTTCTGCATAGTGACTACATCACTGGTCATGCAGTGTTCATACACAAGTCAAAATTTTCCAAATGGATATTATTTTTCACGATTTTTCATAATTTATGCTTGAGGTATAATTATATAATAGTTATTTCCCAATATTTTTCTTCATGTAGCAGGAAATTACTTGTAACCTATTTTGGTTTCTTACTTCCCGTCCGGTGACTCAGAGTGACAAGGTCCCTTAGGTCACTCATATTTTCCTTGACTGAACAAAGGAAACTGTTTGGGGTTAATAATATAATCATATTTTAAATCCTTTGATTATTCAAGATGCAGTGCATCAAGTCGATCATTATTTACCTCTCCTATAAGTTCATCTTCATTTTCTTCTGCTAGCTGTATGTAGGGATAAGACAAAAGATAGAAGTGAACATTTCCAAGTTTAGTACTTCAAAAGCCTTGTCTTGACAAAAAAAAGTGACATTTTTGCTTGAGGTCATAAATTCAGTGTTTATTGAAAACTGTAGGTAGACTAGACAGCAGCAATAAATTCCTCTGACATTCGATAGATAATTTGTTTGATTTATTGTGTTGACTTATCATAAACTGTTTTACATTTTGTTTCTAACCTCAAACATTATCTGAAATGTGAAGTCTACAAGATATGATACGTACTTTATGTCACACATCAGCAAATTCAACTATTAGGAATACATTACAAACATACTATACACATCAATACGACACCCTTCTGGATACTTTTTTTTTTTTTTTTTTTTACAATATTCTGTGATAAGGGGCAAATGATTAATTGTTTACCTTCTTCATCCAAGGCCTATCATCTCCTGTCTTCATTTTACTAGCATCGACGCCCGTTGCCGTCTTGTCTCGTATCAATTCTATGCATCGCCCCTCTGTGCGCAGCCGAAAAAAAAGAGAACGCTGACTTGGGAGACTTTATCGGCCAAGTGATTGCAACAGATACAGTATCAAGATTGCTTATCTGTCTTTGTGTTGGCCTTGGGAGTCTGATGATGATATGCAAATATGCACAGTAGCTTGAGGCTAGGACTAGAATTCATTTGTAATCTATATCATGGCTGGCTTCATAATCACTAATTACTGTTATCTGTCTGTCTACAGGTCCCTGTGGGTTTTCAACCCTTGGTGTCTATTTTATACTGTCTGTGCTTTGACAGCTGTACATCCTCCAAGCCAATTTCTCAAGATTTACTTAATTGTCAAATTCGATTATTTTTGCCTAAAAATAGCCCATAACTTGCCAACCGGGTATTTTTTATTCTTTTTAAAGCTTCTCTCTCAAATCTAATGCTGAATTATTTTTGATGAGGATGAGATGTTTTGAAAAACCTCATTTTATTTTTCCTGATCTATATTTTCATTCCATTTGCTATTCATAAGGACACACTTGTCATACATATTTCAATTCTCTTTTAAATTTGAATAATTCTATTAAGCTTACTCATAAAATCCTTATGTCTCTTCATTGCTTCTTTCAAATCTTCCTCTGAGATGAATTCTACAAATGCTGAGCCTGGTTACAATAAAAATATAAATCACAGTATTATTTACATTCATACGGTACTCAATTTATTATAGAGGTATAGTTCATATCATGTGGGATAGAGGTCATATCATACAGGATAAGAGTAATATCATACGATGAAAGGGTCATATCAAACGGGATAAGTGTCATATTGTATGGTGAAAGGGTAATATCATTTGTGGTGTCATATCATATGGGGTAGAGGTCATATCGTATGGTGAAAGGGTAATATCATTTGTGGTGTCATATCATATGAGGTAGAGGTCATATCGTATAGTGAAAGGGTAATATCATTTGTGGTGTCATATCATATGGGGTAGAGGTCATATCGTATGGTGAAAGGGTCATATCATTTGTGGTGTCATATCATATGGGGTAGAGGTCATATCGTATGGTGAAAGGGTCATATCATTTGTGGTGTCATATCATATGGGGTAGAGGTCATATCGTATGGTGAAAGGGTCATATCATTTGTGGTGTCATATCATATGAGGTAGAGGTCAGATCGTATGGGATAAGGGTCATAACATATGGAGTATAGCATTATATCATATGGGGATGGGCCATGTTTTTGTGGTAGGGGTCATATGTTATGGGTAGAGGTCAGATCATATGGGAGAGTCACGTCATAGTCATATTCTATAGGGTAGGGTATAATGCGTACTACGAGTCATCTTAGCATATTTCACATACGAGTGTTTTAATGGCTTTAGTACATTATATCTATCACTTTTATACTGTACAGAGTAAAATTGTGTATTTTACAGTCCATCACACTCACCCAACTTCTTTCCATGTTTATTCTTTGGTATTCTTACAGCAGTCAGTTCTATAGGGGCCATAAATTCACGAACATCTTTCTGTGTGGAGTATAAAATGAAGAACCATCAAGATGTTTGGTGACACATGTCAAGAAGGACTATTCTACTACTACCCTGACAGCCTTTATAAGTGCATATGATTAAAGCATTCACATTCCACCCTCTATCCTACCAGGTCCCCAATTACACAGTTGTGTGGATTGAGGCAAAGTCGTGCTTCAAATGTTGCCCAAGGACTTTAGCCACTCAGAAACAAATGGCAGCAATGGGGTTCGAACCTGCAACCTGCAGATTCCAAGCCGGCCACTCTAACCATTCACCCATCATGACTCCAAGATCATGCAATGTCATGGACAAATTCTTGACCACACCACAAGTGTCATCACATATAGGTAGCTTTCCAAAAACTTTGAACAGGGAGTACATGGAAAACAAACCAAGCCTGTAAGGTATGCTGTGATGGAGTGCCCTCACACATCGGTCAACCCCTCTCACTGTCTGACAGAGCAGGATGGTGAGGGCAGAGTGACGTAATGTATCTTACAGTATAAAACAAACCCTACTGTAGTGAAAGTCAACAAATTCCAATATCTATATCATATATTCTTATTTTTTGCAAAAATATTCACAAAACATGTTCTTACATTTAGTATGACTGAATAAAAGTACAATTAATTCCTAAGAGTGCAAGAGATCTCTTTACTTGAGCACAAACATGTTATGAGCAAATTCAAATAACTGGATGTCCTGTGGTAGAATGTAACCTTGTTCAACTACTAGCTAACCCTTTAGTTTGTTTTGTGTTGTACAAGTAGGATATTTTATTTGGTAGATTACACTGAAAGACCGTCTTTTTTGTATTTAAAAGATTTTTTATTGGAGTAAAAAAAATTCAGGTTTTTACAGTATCTGGATAACTGAAAGACTGTCTTACCTTTTGTGCACTAAATGGTATTCCTTTCATTTTAACAACAAATTCTCCTTTTGTAAATGTCTTCCTGTCATTGTCTTCACTCTTGTTTTTCTGTGGAAAGCAAGACATGTTTGCATCAAATACTGTCACATTATGTCTTGAAATATCACATACTTCAAAATCCCAACTCATTTTTGGTCAATATACACAAATAGATGATTTTGAAACATGAATTCTTCTACTCAGCTACAATGAATATCCCACAATAATTCTTTCATTCTGCCTCACATCACACATTGTTCTACATATCATTATCAATTTTACTTATTTCGTAATCGTCATAGTAATCATCACTTTTCATTTTAATCCCATAATTAAATATTCTACACTTTTTTTTTCATGTACACATCAATTCATAAGTGAAACACATCCATAGCTTGAGTTGACCAGGTGCCGAAATACACACTGCCCTCTACAGGTAAATGTTGTACATACTTTCTTTTTCTTTTTCTTCTGTTTCTTTGCTTCTTCTTTCTTAGGTGAATCAATTTGTTCATCTTCTCCAGACTCGGAATCATCTTCTAATTTTGATTTTACAACTTTTGACTTCAAGTACTAAAAGAAAGAGATTAAAAACATTTCTATAGAACATCAAAAAGATAACAAAGACAAGCGTTCTGTCATAATTTTCATCACATTTCAAAAATTCAAAATACTCAAAACATTTCTAGATATTTTTAAGTTTATTTTTAAATGTTTAACCAACATATTTGAACTACCATTTGAAGACATTTATAAATGAATAGAATGGTTTCCATTTAGCTTTTTGCCTAAATTCTTAAAAGATTTTGGACAGACAGTGCAGTCAAATACATAGTATTTCCAATGGTGCTTATTCATATTCTGTTTTTATACATTATGTTTTACAAGGTAACAATATCATGTGAAAACTTGATCATCTTCCTATCTATGTGATACTTTACAATTTAAACTTTTAAATTTTGCATACTGGAATCAAAATTGGGCTAAATAAATGAATCTAGCAATTATATAACAAACAAGTTATCACAGACTCACATCCATGTCAGTCATAGCTGATTTATGAGCAGCTTTAGGGGCTGTATCTTCTACCTCTGTATTTTTGGTTTCTTGGTCTTCTTTACTGACATCTACAGATATAGAGAGAACAACTTACATTACACTCAAAATATAAAAACTTAAATAAAGTGAATTGTTTTCTTGGGTCAGGGCAAGCTTGTAAACCAATCGATCAAAATGGCAACTGACAATCTGCAGTAAAAGTAAATATATAGGAAAAAACAACATTGAATGTATGATTAATATTCTGACATGGTCTTTCATATTTGCAATCTGGAACTGTATGTCTAAAGCAAAGCCTGGAATCTACAACAAAATCACATGGTTATATGCATTAGCAAACACTACTTGTATAAAATCCTTCTGGGAAGACAGTGTCCATTCAGATGTGACATGATATGTTGACACATTTACATACTTTTACATACGATGATACCATGCACATATTTACATTATTTATTTTATGTATGACCAGTGCGGACAAAATTGAGATTTATTGAGAAATACCCAATACAAGATATCATCTTCATCAATTATCAAATTATTATAAAACTAAAGACAATTTTCAACAATCACCAAAAATCTCTTCTTCCTCTTCAGAATCATCTTCTCCATCATCTTCAAATTTGATTTCCTTGCTTTTTGTCTTCTTCTTTTGTACAATGGCTGTTTTTACAGTGTCTTCTTTCACAGAGGCATCATTACTCCATGCTTGTACTAAGTTTCTCTTTTTATGTGTGTCTAGAAACTCCTGAAATTCTGGATCATCTTCAAGCTGACAAAAGAAGACATCAAAACTGACAATAAATTTGTGAAAGAGGTGTGTAAAATACATTTATGCTGCTCTAACTATAACTGGAATATTATTTGTATTTGTATGATTTCCTATATTGACGATAATGCTTGATGTCCTGAATAGCCCAAAGCACAGGTAGACTTGAGTGTGTACAGCTGTACACATTTCATACAATGGCATATGATATATATGTTGAAATTTTGGATCCATATCCACAGAGTGCGTCTAATTGTTGGCATATGATGAATGTTATACATCATAAAACTGTTCTTATCAAACCATGGTATGTAATACAATACAAGTCTCTGCTGTTCTAGCATGCTGTGTCAAGTTTCTTTACCTGTTTGTAACAGGTTCCGTTCATCCACAGCAATGTCGGCAGTTGTATTTGTGTGTATCCATTTTGGTGATGTGATTGCAGTCTGCAGTATTGTATTGGAACCCAACTCAAGTGAGACATTTTCTGTCCATAAAATCATGTGACTTCACTGCTACAGAATAAGATGGTGCAGCACCATAAATAATTGTGCCTTCAAACAACATATTATTATTTATTCTATTACCTCTTCAAGAATTGCAGGTTTCTTCTTCTTTTCTTTTTTCTGAAATCAAAATGATATTTTTAATTTCAAAGTGACAAATTCTTAAAACGTTCTCGTTCTCACACAAGTGCTGTCCATATTATAGTTCATCATAAATAAATCATTCAAATTGTTGTTTTTCCCTCCTGATTAAAAGTTTAAATATTTTGTATAAAATTTCCTAAACTCCTTCCTACTTTAGATACACAAGAAAAACATTTATTGTCATGATCTTTTTGGCAAAATAGTATAGTGTGCTAACTTTTAAACTGAAATTTTATCACCAAATAAAATTTGTAAAGATTAATCTTGTGATTCCTATCTAAATTCAATCTAATATAAACTCGACTATAAATCAAGAATTTTTTCAAATGTTGGCCTGAAAATTTTGTATGTCAGGGGCTAAAATTTTGAAAATGGAGAACAAATTTGTTTGATTGCATTTCTCTGAAAACAATATGGTCTACTAAAGATGAAAGAATTATCTTTTGCAGTAATTTCTATCCATGAGAAAATCTCAATGTTTTCACTGACACAAAAATCATTTGTCTGAAAAATTCTCAATAATTCTCACCTGTGTTTTATCTGTGGCACTGTCAGTTTTGTGTATTCCTTTCATTTCTTTGGCTTTCTCTTTGTTTATCTGTTCCTGTACTTTTTGTCTCTGTGAGTACTTACTCCACGGTCTGGCTATCTTGTCATCAGTTAGACTTTTAGCTATTTCAACCTGTTGAAAGAAACCAACCCAGTACATATTATTTTCCGGTGAATCATTTTGAAATTATATGAAGTTTGCAAATAAATATTGGACAATAACATAATATACCAGCGCCAGTAATATTGAAGAAAAATCTATGAAAGTACTGGCAATTTTGTACATTTTGAACACAGCAAAACCAGTCATGTAGACATGCATTGTCATGACGTAGAATGACCAGAGTATATATATTTTCCATATTTTTTATTCAACTTGGCTCTTGTATGGCATAATAAGGATAGAGCTATCCATTCAGTCCACCTCTGACCCTCGGGGAGCTTCATTTCTTGAGCATACTGATACCCAAACAGCCTTACTGCAAGGATACCATTGAATCGCTTCACAATAGCCTGGTCTCGCTGGATATCCACCCGACCGCGTTGAACAGAGACACTGTGCTTGGCTAACAGCTGGGATTAAACTATACACGTTAGTACATATACAAACCTGTATTTTTGAACTATCTATAAAACTATTGTTGTAAAACTTAAGAGCTGCCACGGCTTGGTCCTGTGTCTTGTAGCCAATAAAACCAAATTGTCTAAAAACTCCATTATTTGTGTATTTCAGCTGTACATCAGTCACTTCACCTTGAGATGAAAACAGATTCTGAAACCTTTCTTCTTTGAACTACAGAAATAAATTATAAAATTGTTATCTGTATATACTCACATATATGTAAATACAAATATTATAGCGTCATTTTCTTAATTTAGCTGAGTTAGACTAACCAACTATTAGTTAGTCCACTATGGTCTTTATCATGTACCCAGTGTTACTTCCTATGTGAGTCACACATCAAACCCATGCAATAATTTCCATCTCACGCCCAGCCACACTTTGCCCATATATGGCAAGTGGCATGCTCATCAATATCTGTTTGCTCAGTGATCTGGTTTTGATATTTTCATGCATTGTATAATGTTTCACTATAGTGTGCCCTCTAAGCCAATTTGACACGCCACTGACGCACACAATTTCTAGTGACGCACCAACATTTAGTGTTCCTCTATCTCTTACTATGTGGTGACTCACAAGAAATCCCAGTTTTTTATCATTTTGACTCACAACAACGAAATTTGGCTATCATTAGAGGGCACACTTTTTCACTATCAATTTATGTGTTTATGTGATTCAAATGATGTTCCCATGCCAGTTTACTGTTACATAGGTTATAGCTGGTATGTTAAACCTTTGAAGCTTGGACATGGGTTTTGCATACCTCAGTGGTATATGGCTTGCGGATCGGGCCCTTCCACTGTACGTTACCTCGGTTCACAAAACCTATATCCATACTGTAAGGATTAATATGTCTGTAATGTACTATCAGTACTAATTCAGATACTTTAACCATCACTAGCAAATGGAAGAACTAAAACCAGGCGGTGGCTGGTATTGCATAATGATTCCATAACATGTACCGTATATACTGATATGAAAGTATAAACATGATATATGTCATGGAAACTCCTAGCCTAAGGTATATTGCAATCAGCTGAGTCAGCAACACAAGAAGTCAATTTCAATGTCATTGAAGACATGCATAGAAATGTAAAGTATGAATATATACTCAAAGTACAATGCCCCAACCATCATCCTCATTCATCATTGACGTTGTCATCTTTATCGTCGTTGACGTCATCGTCACCACCACCACTACTACTACCACCACCACCACCACCACCACCACCACCACCACCACCACCACCATCATAATCACCCTCATTCATCACCACCACAACCATCATCAACATCATCATCATCATCATCATCATCATCATCATCATCATCATCAATCACTACCACACACACATTTTGACACAATTGGAAAAATATAAACTATTTTCTTTACTCTTCCTCTTTTTGATTTGTCTCAGATCTCCTTAGCTGTATCAAGTGCCTATGTTGACTACAACCACGATATTGTTACTATCGCTATCCACATATCACCCTTGAAATCTGAACATTAATTATGTCAAATATAATACTATGTTTAATCATCATGGAAACACTAAGATTCATACACAAGTTCTCTTCTTCCACTTTTGATTAAGAAACAGACATGTTTCAAACAAATCACTTGTCCTTCTTCAGTGTCTAACTGGATCTGACAGAATGATCCAAATTACTGGAGTGGAGGTGTTGAGTAACCAGAGGTGTGAAAATGTTAGCAGCAATATATGTAAATTCAGGTGTGAAATTACTTGTCAGTTATATACATCTAACTGTCCACCTTCTGTGATGATGTCACAGTAGATTGGTGGGATGTCATATTTTCCTATATTGGTATCAAAATTCAAAGACAACAATACAGCATTATGATTACAGGAAAATATGATGTGTGTGATTTGCTCCGTTTTGGTTGGACCATGTGCGTGTTTAGGCTAACATTGTGAACTTACCCCCTTCGGTAGGTTTTTAACGATTATTCTGCTCATCGTTATCTGCTAGTTGCTGACGTAAATCCTAAATAACAAGAATATCAAAATAAAAACACCACGGCACGTTTTTACACGTGCAATCGAGTTTTGGTGAATTAAGGCCCTTTAAGTCTTTTAACAATATCAATTTCCGGTTTGGATTTCTTTAAAATATTCAGTATAAAATAAAACAGATGACGGCAACCTAGTGTTTTCCTCCAAAAAAATGTATGCTCTCTTGGGCCCTACAATTTGCTTTATACAATTTTATACCATGGAATAAAATAGTTTCAAAAGAGTATTATTTAATCACCTAGGGAGTCAATTAAAGTACATCCAAAATGGCGAGCTGTCGAGTAGGATGCCTTTACCGAAGATGTCTATTTACAATTTTGACGTAAACTTTCGTAGAAATTGACAGACTTTCTTCAAAACTATAAATCTAAACTTTGTGATCAAACAGGTGAGCTGATATTCTCATGTTGATTTAAATTACGTCAAATATTTATCACGATAAGTGGCAAAAGTTCATTCTTCTATCTCATCCGAGAGATCGTGAGTCGAACCGACGCTGTGCTCAGGTGGTCGCACAAAATAGTGACAGTGCTAGTGGGATCGTGTGAGTTATTGTGATCATTTTCAACGTCGCCTAAAATGTCACACTTGTGGTGAATAATTATAACGATATAATGCCGTGTTCGTACTTCGTAATTAAAAATTATTTGCAATCTGATGCCCTCCTTGGCAGTACACTCATTGTTTGTAGTCCGACAAGGAATCGTGTGGCGATCTCTTCCTCAGTTCCTGGACTGTTCGCCCAGCCCTTCCTGAATGCACGGTTTGCTCCGTACATACTACGTTAGACAGTAGACGTTGCTACCGGGACGTGTACTCTGTATATTCCTCAGTGTACATTTGAATACAAAATCATCATCGGTAACCTTATGTAGTAAATATATTATGCAATCAAAATGTAATGTCAAGAAATAAGTACATGCATGGATGTATTAGGATACATCCATGGTACATGTAAGATTCTTCCAAATCTTCTCAGTGGAACCCAGTACATGTAGTGAATTTTACTGTGGTATTTAGCAGTGAGTCTAAATTCTAATGAAGTTATTTTTCTTCCATATTTATAAATATTGCATTACATTAAAAAAGTTTCCAAGATACATACATCATTACATTGTGAAAGTCATATGCATGTAATGTTTAGACGTTCAGACCTAAAGCCAAAGATAACACATATTCCATACATTATGAAGTGAAATGTAGAAAGCAAACTGCATTGAAATTGACGGATGTTGCCAGTTCACAATCAGTGCTTGAATTCCTACATGTACAAATATAACCTTTATACCATTTCTATTTCCTGTTATTTCTTGTAAATATTCATAACCAAGAAACCTCATGTACTTTTTTTCAGAAATTATTGATTTATTTCATCAAGATCAACAATGTTAATTGTTATAAATGTAATATTTAGTGTACATATACAGTGTATCCTAAGATAAGCACTATAAATGGTATCCTGTTTACATCACAAGTTAGTAAGAAGGCAAAGCCTTCTTACTGACTGGGTATAACCGGTGCTCCTTAATGCCATCAACAACAGCTGATTAATGTTGGTCTGAAAATTATATGCTCAAACAGATTGGTTTGAACAAATGCACTCAAACTGATGGGTTGCAATGGGGAGGGATAATGTTACGTCAGCCCATGGAGGTAGAAGGATATAAGATTCTATCTCCATGGTCAGCCTAATTTGAATGTCAATGTGGATGTGTCCTCATTGAGATGAGCACAAGAATGACATGACATATAGTGAATATTATAAAAATATCTACGAAAACAGGCATGCTGATTACTGCCATTGGGGGATAAATTAGGTTGCTGTTCATAGTAATTAGAAGCAGTCAGTGAGACAGCAAAACAAAGGCACAGATCATAGTGTAAACAGGATATACAAAAGTAGAAAGTTAATTATGTTATCTGATGTGTTTGTATGTCTTTGACAAAGAATTTCGTAATACCTTACAAACAGTGTACAGACGTTGATAACACATGCAAGCTAACTGAAACATTTTAATCAGTTTTCCTTGTCTAATATGAATTTGGATATTATGCATGTGAATGATGTTGATATATAGAACCAATGAGATTGAATGTGTAGAATTGTTACTGAAGACACAGAAAACACTGTGTGAGGGGAAAAAGTTACTTTCATTGCCTACCTTACTTTTGTGGTAATAATAATAGTTGAACTCATGATTTACACTTACAGGTTTCAAAATGTTCAGCAAAGTTGACTCAAAGAAGAAGAATGATTTTCTTGACAAACAAAAAGCAGCACGTGAAGAGAGGGCACATCAGAAGAATAAGGAGGATGCTTCAATCAAAATACAGGTATACCATTAATTATACTTATCAGCTGTTTCTTTTGTAGATAATTACAATATTTAACTTTTAGCAACCCATGTCTTGTGAGAATGGCTAGTGTAACCATGAGTTAAATTGCGTCTCCTATAGTAACCGCATGGACTTAATCTTCAGTTTTGCTATGACACCATTTGCACAAGTTTCAAATTGCAAAATGTTGACTAGATCAATTATGTTATTTCATTCAAATGAGTTACTAAGCTAAATTATTCATGATCAAAGTATAACATCCTCCAATGCAATGAGGTTAATTGATACTAAGTAAGCCTTGTGACATGTATGTAACACTGAGGATCACTGTAAGAGATGTAACTTACATCTAGACTTACAACTTGATAAATCTTTCTCAACATTACCTCTGCGTGTATAGAGCAGTAAGACAGTATTGAACTACCGTAAGACATTTGATTATTTTTATTAACCTTCTGTATGAATATTTCAGTCTGCCCTTGTGAATTCCAAATATGTTAATTTAGAGTAACTTAAGTGTTCTCCTCAGGCCTTTACATTAGTCTTGCTGCTAGACGTTCGGGCTTTCTTTCGATACTATAAGCGAACGAAGTTCGCAGTGAGGGCTTGCCCGAACATACTCGATAGCGATGGTCGGTCGTGTGTCGTATTGTATCGGAAGAACATCCGAGGTGTAGCAGATAGACTAGCCTTTACATGTGATGGGTTCTAACCTGTAATTTCTTTAAAATATCTCAATAACTGATTAATATAATTGTATTATTTTGTTATAATACAAATTTCTGATAACTCTATCATTAATTTCAGTGGAAAACAGTGGTATTTTCATAAATGGCTGTTTGCTGATTTTATTCGTATTGTGTAAGCTTAGGAATTCTTCTTTTTTGCATACATGTTTAATATACGAATATGTAGTTATTGTCTACAGTATATAGACCTCAAAAAAGCCGCACATATTCTATAATTGAGGTCCCTTTCAATGTGCAAAGAAACAAAAAAGTCTAATATAAAATACTTTCAATCTGTCTTCTATTGTAGGCTTTAGTGAGAGGTTACCAAGCAAGACAGAGAATTCGATTAAAGCTCACCACACAGCTTGATGTTATCATCAATGAAATATCACAGAATAATAAAAGTCAAGCAACTCCTTCAAAGTTCAGTCCAGGTAAGCTGACTTCAATTATTGAAGCATATTGGAAATTTAAAAAACACAAAATTAGAAATTTTAGCTGATCTTCACATTTTTATAGTGAAGTGGAACTGAGTGTACAGAAGTCTTGGTATTTTCTAATGATTTCTTAGATCATAATACATCAATTATCATAACGGTTTACAGAAGTCTTGCTATTTTCTAGATTTGTATATGATTTCTTATGTCATAATACATCAATTTTCAAAAGTGTGATGAATAGAAAAAGTGCATTAAGAGCTTTCAAATCTGCACACAGCTTGAGTTTATAGTAGAAATACACAAAATATGAATTACCTATAGTTACCATACATAGGATTTTTAAGTATGCCAGAGAATTAGTATTTGTGTGAGAAACATGAATTATTTTGAAAGTGATGGATGTTATGAAATTCTTTCATAAATGTATCCTTATATTGACATATTTGAAATCTCATCAGTGAAAACTATTTTGTTGTTTTGTGTTGCAGCACTTGATTTCTTCCTAGCAGTAAAGGGATTTTTGTTTGTCTTCAATGAAAAGAAAGATAGGGAGGTAAGAGAATTATCAGTTTAAGAATTATTTTGTCAAATCACGTTTTCATAGCATTTTCATTAATATAAAGTAAGATACTATTGATGTACACACTGTCCTGTTCAGATAGAGTACTAAATAAAGGTTCATGTTAAGACTTGACCCTTTAATCAGGTTTGTTAGATATGTTAAATGAAATACTTCACTCTGTGCATAACCAGATAAATTAAAAGTGTCAAAAGTCTGTAATTGAGATCCCCATTCTTGATTTAAGTCAATTTGCAAAATATACACAATACACATTAAACCTTCCTTTGAGAAAAGTCTGAGTTGACACAAGGTGATAGAGGTGGGTGGGTAAAGAGAGATTTCAAAATGTGACACTTTTTCAAAATTATGGTACCAAAGAAATAATGTCTTTGTTCTATCATATAAGAATTGCTAGTGAGAGCTCTACATGTATATACAAGTTTCTAGACATGGTTCAGTATATTTCAATGGTTGAAATAACACAAGTATATTTCAAAAATTAAATTTAAGTTACAGACTGGGCCATTTCAAACACAGAGAAATGCAATTTCTCTCACAGCAAATGTTAACCTTTTCCCCAGACTATGTAAAAGTAAAAAGTGTTTACTTATTATCATGTCATATTGTCTAAAAAAAGGAGAAGAAAGGGGAAAATGATTTCTTTTTTAAGTATTCATGTTACGTCAAGTTAATAATGTAGAACTGGATTTGTAGGTTGAAATGTCCAACTGGATATGACTTGCTCTAATGTGTTCACAATAAATATATTATTCAAGTTTGTTGTACAGATTTTGAATCACATGATGTACTGTAACTCTTACATTACATGCAATTCTTTACTGTAGTCTGTAAGTCAATACTTCTTTGTAGCATTATCCTTCTACCTGCAATTTTTCCCAGACTACTACATTCATACTCCACTGTGGTTTCATTTGCCAGTACCTGACTTCATTGCTGTCTTTCCCAGACTACTACATTCATACTCCACTGTGGTTTCATTTGCCAGTACCTGACTTCATTGCTGTCTTTCCCAGACTACTACATTCATACTCCACTGTGGTTTCATTTGCCAGTACCTGACTTCATTGCTGTCTTTCTCAGACTACTACATTCATACTCCACTGTGGTTTCATTTGCCAGTACCTGACTTCATTGCTGTCTTTCCCAGACTACTACATTCATACTCCACTGTGGTTTCATTTGCCAGTACCTGACTTCATTGCTGTCTTTCCCCGACTACTACATTCATACTCCACTGTGGTTTCATTTACCAGTACCTGACTTCATTGCTGTCTTTCCCAGACTACTACATTCATACTCCACCGTGGTTTCATTTGCCAGTACCTGACTTCATTGCTGTCTTTCTCAGACTACTACGTTCATACTCCACTGTGTTTTCATTTGCCAGTACCTGATTTCATTGCTGTCTTTCCCAGACTACTACATTCATGCTCCACTGTGGTTTCATTTGCCAGTACCTGACTTCATTGCTGTCTTTCCCAGACTACTACATTCATACTCCACTGTGGTTTCATTTGCCAGAACCTGACTTCATTGCTGTCTTTCCCAGACTACTACATTCATACTCCACTGTGGTTTCATTTACCAGTACCTGACTTCATTGCTGTCTTTCCCAGACTACTACATTCATACTCCACTGTGGTTTCATTTGCCAGTACCTGACTCCATTGCTGTCTTTCCCAGACTACTACATTCATGCTCCACCGTGGTTTCATTTGCCAGTACCTGACTTCATTGCTGTCTTTCCCAGACTACTACATTCATACTCCACTGTGGTTTCATTTGCCAGTACCTGACTTCATTGCTGTCTTTCCCAGACTACTACATTCATGCTCCACCGTGGTTTCATTTGCCAGTACCTGACTTCATTGCTGTCTTTCCCAGACTACTACATTCATGCTCCACCGTGGTTTCATTTGCCAGTACCTGACTTCATTGCTGTCTTTCCCACTGTGGTTTCATTTGTCAAACAGCTAATGTGATAAATGAATTGACAATTAATTACTCTTGTTAGACTCTACTTCAGGGAAAGTTAATTTGATTCTTAAAATAAATATCAATGATGTATGTGTGTTACTTGAATGCTACATTTCATGGCCTTTTTACTCTACACTTTAAGTGATTTATTTTCAAATCATAAACTTTTTCAGTCTCAGAATAAATTTTGACATGATTCCTATTTTTTCCAGAGATTTGAAAAATTATGTCGTTATATTGTGGCATGTATGGAAGCTGAAGGGGAGCCTAAGGTAATATGAC
Organism: Glandiceps talaboti; assembly: GCF_964340395.1. Taxonomy (NCBI): domain Eukaryota; kingdom Metazoa; phylum Hemichordata; class Enteropneusta; family Spengelidae; genus Glandiceps; species Glandiceps talaboti. The sequence goes on from NC_135566.1 coordinate 2,607,315, forward strand.
TTATTATTTTTATTAGCTAATAAATTGCATATGATATATTATTAGGTATACTTGAAGATATTTGATATTTTACCTTCAGCCTGAGGCTGTCAAAAAATTGAAAGAAAGGCAATTCATATGAATATACACATATTAATGTTTATGGTAATGATTTTGAACCCTTTTGTCATGTTCATCCAGGTATAGTTATAGTATTACTATTAGAATTAATACCATGCACAAGCCAAGTTGAACAAAAATATATGGAATTTATACCCTGGCTGTTCTACTTCATGACAACGTATTTCTATGTCATGACAATATGTGTCTACATCTCTGGTTTTGCTGTGTTCAAAATATGAGTCAAAATGTTCAAAATTGCTATTACTTTCCATGATTTTTCTTTGATATTACTGGCGCTGGTATAATTATGTCTTAGAAAAAAAATCTGTGTATTGTGTTTTTATTGTTTGGCTCAGGCTAGAGGCCCAAAATACATACACTCAGAAACAGATATTAAGATATAACCTATACAGAAATATCAAACAAGCTTACAAACAAAATCTGGTTGAGATGGGGAAATTAGTAAAGAATGATTTCAGAATTTCATGTTTCTTTTTACAATCTAAATTACAGATACATGAATCATTATCATTGGTAGGCAAAATTGTTCAAAAGTACTGAAAAATTATATATGTACATTATCATTATTATGTATAAAGAGAAGATAGATTTGCTTGTAAATGCTGCCTGCCCCATTATATTTGAATACAGAACAGTATTAGTTGCTATATTATAGTTTGGCAATGATTTTATTAATGTTGGGTAACCCTGGTAACAGAAAAGAGGAAACCGAAACCAGGTAGAGATGGCATAGTTTCCCATACTATTTACCATACTTATGTTCGGGAACTCTGGTATTGAGTGAAATGGAAACTTGGGTAGGTTTTACCTACTTACTACCCTAGCTAAACACCACAGTGAATGTCTTCATGTCACTCAACTGGCAAAATAAGCTTTATTTGAAATTTTAACTCCGCCGTAGAGTCAAATTACACATAGAATCAATATACTGAGATTCAACCAATATATGTTTTTGCAGTATTCACCATGAATGTATTCTGAAGTCTTTTAGTAAATATGCGTAGCATCATTGGTTATGATTTCATGGTTACTTCCAGATCAATCAATATTTTTATATAAGATGCTGAAAATAAATGTAATCTACTGTTATACACTTTATTCATCTTTTCATATTTATAAAAAATTCTGAAATTATAAAATAACAAATTCAAAACACATGTTTCATAAAAATTGCGTGGGCCATGTATGGCTGTATTTCATGAATTGTAAATAACAGAAAACAAAACCCAATGATAAAAAACAATCTTTGTTATTCTTTGCAAAAATTTTAAAATCACAAATTCAATATTGAAGATTGCATAATAATGACCTTCTTTCATGAATTATAAATTACATACAAGTAAAATACTATGTATGGTTAGAAAATCAAAACTGACTATTTCGTGAGATGAATAGAATCACACACCTCAGTGGGTTGAGATGTAATATCTGACACGAGTCAGGGAATTTTTGTCTCAGGTGAGCTGAAGGTGAGATATTCCAGATATTCCATCCTAGTCTAACCATTGGGATTATTTTACTTGTATCTTCTGTATTCTGGATTGGTTCAGTGTGAGATTGAATTGATCCCACACTTCTTGTCCTATACTCTCAAACTGCCAGGATGTGAGAACATGACTTTTTCAGTAATGAATGCTTTTAGTTTATTCATTAATTTAGGGCCCCCTTTCCATTCTACAGTATGGAAATAATTATACAGAAAAACACTTTGGAGACAGAGTTAGCTGCATTACTGCTAGACTGCTAGATTGATTGTGATGTACCTGTATACTACTGTAATCAGTCATTTAGCATATGGTTACAAGAACCTAATAAAGAATCTTTCACTACTGCCCTTAGGAGAATCCTAACCTTGGCTGTGTGCACTACTTAAGAAAACTTGCTCCAGAAAAAACACTTAAATTTGGAGCATGAACAATAAACATATTTCATACTTAAGAGTAATGGCCCCATCATGTTATGTATAAAAGGTTATGAATAACCTAAAGCATTGAATAAAGTAAACCTGCATATGACATGAAAGACACTTTACAGGTATGACATTCCTACTGGTTTGTCAGGTTGACAATCAATTTTAGTAATATTAATGAGACTTATTATGTCATAAATAAGTAGTTTTATGGCTCTATTTAAAGCCATCATTCCATCACTAGAACACCTGCAATATTGAATATCTAATCATTACATATAACTTGATTGATTTTCATAGCCTTCTAACCTGAAAGATGTGTTTAAGTATTTAAAGCACTGTGTCCAGACAAATATTTTATCATTCAGGCTAAAAAGAAAGTAATTGATAAAATGTAATAACAAACCAGGAATTTATAAAACATGTATATTTAAAAGGTGTATTTATATTGATGTGTTTTAACAGATATTTTATTGTTGAAATTGATTATAAAATTTAATCAAGAAGGTCTAAAAATATGTATATTGAAAGAAGTGTTTTTAAGCTGCTTAGTTTGCACAAATATTTTAGCTTTGAGACTGACAAGAGAGAATGATTGGATGGGCTTTAATAAAACATCAGGAACTTGTCAAACATGTATGTCTAAAAGGTGTATTGAAGTATTTAAGCTATTATGTTTACACAAACCTTTTAGTGTTGAGACTGAAATAAAATTGATCGAATAACGTTGAATAAGACAGCAAGAACTTAAATAAACATGAAAGATGTATTAAGCTACTCTGTTTGTATAAGTATTTTACTGTTGAGTGAAAAAATATTAATTGAAATGTTTTTTTTTAATCTGAGTTTATAAGGTTTTTACTCAATTGAAAATACTTGAATAATAACCTTAATTAAACTATTTAAAAATGATTTTAATGTCAGTGCATACATTGTACTTTCTATAACATTATAATTGATTGCATAGCTGATTGCATAGTGGTATAAATTTCTTGAATTTTTTTGATACATATGATGAATTACGTCAATGGATCGTTTGTGAGTTATATCTTAATAACAGGCTTAAATTCAGTTAATTGCAAGTGGTGGCTAAGTATGCTCCAGTAAGTACAATACTATGAGTACCTGATAAATATGCAGCATAAACTATGCCCAAACACATGTAAACTCAGCTTGCACCCCTTTAAAGGCTTATTTCAGTATTTAAGGTGGTATGCTTTAACAAATAGTCAATGTTTAGGTTGAAAGTAAATTATTAGAAGAAGAAGAAGAAAAAACTTACAAAGCATGCCAGAAAGGTCTTTATAGGAATTTCAGTTAAATATGGCTGAACATTAAGACTGAAAATAAAGTAATTGTATAAAATGTATCGTTAATACAAATGAGAACTGGATGGTCTCAACAAAATTCAACTCAAAGGAAGTGTAAATTTATATCAGTGTTTTGCCAGGTTTTGAAGAATCTCAATAACAGAAAAGATAGAGTCTACAAATATCCCAGTTTGTACTCTTCTAATATTATACTGTAAACCTGGAAATCTTTGCTGTAAAAGACTTATTTGTAAAAATAAATAGTGACTAAAAATAGTAAAATGCCCTCTTGTACATGAACATGTATAGTCTGTAAGGTACGCCAGGATGGGGTGCCCTCGCACATCAGTCAATCCCTCTGAGGTGAGAAAGGAGGCCAGTGAGGGTGGCGTGACATGATGTATCTTATAATCTTATGAACATACTGTACCAGTTTGATCACATAGACTAAGAACTATAGCTGGAGACTGCAAACTTTACTTTATATAAATATCTAATTTAGGTTTACAGTAGTAAACCTCACTAAAAAGCCTCAGACAGTAACTTTAGGTATAATTATAATATGCACTTTGTAGAAAACAAGGGATTTAAAAAACAAAAATGTTGTGCTGGGAATTGCTCCCAGCGATTTCCTGTTATGCAGACATATACACACAAACACACACGATGCTACAGAGATCCATTCAGGTTTGGGAGTACATGACAGGGCTATGTAGCACGCTCCATATCACATTGATGTGGAACTGTCAAGGCTTTCCCAGACAGTCCACAGGCTATCCCAGAGTCACCCAGGCCCCACAAATATAGCACCTGCGGGCTCCATGTGAGTAGTCATCCCCGACTTTTCGAGTCATTACTCCAGGAGTCCCCCCAAAGTCGCACTTGTCTTGTGAGTGAGTCACGGCTGAGTGATACAGCCTACCTATCGAGTCTGTAGAACACTCACCCTGGGTTTGGGTCGGTCACAGAAAAATCCCCTGTTTCCAGTGGGATTCGAACCTGTGACCTCCCGTGTGCTAACCGCTATGCTACAGGGAGCTGGTGATAATATTTTTAGTAGACTAGAACCTAAAGTGTTTTGTTTGAAAGTAAATAGACAGTACCATACTTAAAACATTAAAAGTCTGACATACATGTATATACATTACGTGACATTGACTAATTGTAGAGTTATTTATATACATAGGGAAAAGATATGAATTACTTCATAAAGTGTGTAAAAAAATGGACCATTAGTTATTTTCATCATTTAAATTGTTAGATTATATCAATTCCTGTCACAGAGAAAGAAAGAATGGCTCACCATTAAGTGTATTTTAGTTATAATGTTAGAACTCCTGCTTGATAAATGATGACTTTTTGGATTCTTCAAAGTTTAAAAGGAATCTTTGATAGTTTTGCTGCAAGATAAACAACATTAAGAGCAATGGTACATATTAATTAAATGTAGATTTATAAATAGTTATACTTTATTTCCATGTAACTACATCTGAATACTTAGTAGAGACAATGTACATGTATAGTTATATGAAAAGGAGTTTTAATTTGGAATAAGCAATCATATATCTTGTGTGAATTGAAGAGTTGAATATGTTAATGTGTGTTGTGTTGTGTTGTGTTGTGTTGTGTTGTGTTGTGTTGTGTTGTGTTGTGCTGTGTTGTGTTGTGTTGTGTTGTGTTGTGTTGTGTTGTGTTGTGTTGTGTTGTGTTGTGTTGTGTTGTGTTGTGTTGTGTTGTTGTGTTGTGTTGTGACGTCTTGTCTTGTCTTGTCTTGTCTTGTCTTGTCTTGTCTTGTCTTGTCTTATGTGTATGTGTATGTACATATGTGTATGTATGTGTTATGTCGAGGGGGGGGGGGGTAGTGGTGGTGTGAGTATGTAGGCATGACTACATCTTCCCCATCAACTAATGTTACTTACTTACTTACAATGTATTTATCAATCTTTTGTCAGATTTGGTATGTTTCCCTAGCATTGTCTAAAGACCATGTACTACTATGGATTCAACAATTAAAAGACATTTTATGGCAATGCTGTCAGTATATGAAGATTCTCAAAGTGAGTTGATGGCTTTACTTTGTTTTATACTAATAACTCCAATTTTTTAAATCCCATCTTATCAGTATATAACGATTAAAATAAACCCAGTCTTTTGTTCAGGACAAACTGTTTCTGTAGCGCTGCAAGGCAACTGTTTTTGTACCCTTATTTTAATCCTAATCTGACATTGGCTTTTAAAAGACATTCGAAGAAGGGTTCAAAAATGACACAATAAAGAAACAAAATGATTGTTTTTATTTTATTTTCCAGCCTGAATCTCCAAATGATAGTAAAGTATTGACACTGTACCTACATATGTTGTTTACATTTACTGATGTAGCAACATGGAAGATACTGAAAGTCAAAGGAGGTAAGTAGAGTATCTAGATAGCTGGTATACTATCATTTCTTGTTCTGTTTGATGGTTCTTACTTGAAATGTATACCTGAGATTTGTGACTGCCGATCGTGATAATTTTATCCCAATCAGGGTAATAACATACAGTGTACTGTCTACATTATCCCAATCAGGGTAATAACATACAGTGTACTGTCTACATTATCCCAATCAGGGTAATAACATACAGTGTACTGTCTACATTATCCCAATCAGGGTAATAACATACAGTGTACTGTCTACATTATCCCAATCAGGGTAATAACATACAGTGTACTGTCTACATTATCCCAATCAGGGTAATAACATACAGTGTACTGTCTACATTATCCCAATCAGGGTAATAACATACAGTGTACTGTCTACATTATCCCAATCAGGGTAATAACATACAGTGTACTGTCTACATTATCCCAATCAGGGTAATAACATACAGTGTACTGTCTACATTATCCCAATCAGGGTAATAACATACAGTGTACTGTCTACATTATCCCAATCAGGGTAATAACATACAGTGTACTGTCTACATTATCCCAATCAGGGTAATAACATACAGTGTACTGTCTACATTATCCCAATCAGGGTAATAACATACAGTGTACTGTCTACATTATCCCAATCAGGGTAATAACATACAGTGTACTGTCTACATTATCCCAATCAGGATAATAACATACAGTGTACTGTCTACATTATCCCAATCAGGGTAATAACATACAGTGTACTGTCTACATTATCCTAATCAGGGTAATAACATACGTGTACTGTCTACATTATCCCAATCAGGGTAATAACATACAGTGTACTGTCTACATTATCCCAATCAGGGTAATAACATACAGTGTACTGTCTACATTATCCCAATCAGGGTAATAACATACAGTGTACTGTCTACATTATCCCAATCAGGGTAATAACATACAGTGTACTGTCTACATTATCCCAATCAGGGTAATAACATACAGTGTACTGTCTACATTATCCCAATCAGGGTAATAACATACAGTGTACTGTCTACATTATCCCAATCAGGGTAATAACATACAGTGTACTGTCTACATTATCCCAATCAGGGTAATAACATACAGTGTACTGTCTACATTATCTCAATCAGGGTAATAACATACAGTGTACTGTCTACACTATCCCAATCAGGGTAATAACATACAGTGTACTGTCTACATTATCCCAATCAGGGTAATAACATACAGTGTACTGTCTACATTATCCCAATCAGGATAATAACATACAGTGTACTGTCTACATTATCCCAATCAGGGTAATAACATACAGTGTACTGTCTACATTATCCTAATCAGGGTAATAACATACGTGTACTGTCTACATTATCCCAATCAGGGTAATAACATACGTGTACTGTCTACATTATCCCAATCAGGGTAATAACATACAGTGTACTGTCTACATTATCCCAATCAGGGTAATAACATACAGTGTACTGTCTACATTATCCCAATCAGGGTAATAACATACAGTGTACTGTCTACATTATCCCAATCAGGGTAATAACATACAGTGTACTGTCTACATTATCCCAATCAGGGTAATAACATACAGTGTACTGTCTACATTATCCCAATCAGGGTAATAACATACAGTGTACTGTCTACATTATCCTAATTGGAATGAATAGTTTTTGAATCAGATTGTTGACAGGTATAATTGGTTTTACCATATGTATCCCAGTTGGGATGATTATCCCCATCGGCAGTTATTCATGACTCACAAGATTTCAAAACTTTCCAGACACGCGTACAGCAAAGTTGCCCTGGCCAACCTGTGTTTGACCCCCTAGCTTTGTGTAGATCTTTAAGAGTAGAACACCTGTGTCCATATGCACCATGTCATAGTTAAGTTTGTCAGAGTGTTCATAGGTCATTTATCTCAGGGATAAATGACATAATCCCATTTGAGATACATGTAATCATCCCAATCAAGCAAAGCATGTGTCCCATATTCTGATCAGCTGTTGTTCCTGATTGATAAAAGTATTAAATATATACATTGCATGGTTGTATATATAGTATAAAAATGATAAAGGAATGATGACAATTTTTAGGGTACAATTTCTATTATTGGATAATTCATAGCAATTTTTGAACTAATGAATATTTGTCCACTTTCGCACAAAGTCATTTTGGTGTAAAAACACTGTTTCAGCTATAAGATGAATTTAATTTTATAGCTAAAATATTTGTATGTACTCAAAGCATGTTATATGTGTAATCAGATATGCAATTCCATAGATTTACAGATGCGATAATGATGACAATGAAAGTAAGGACGCAAGTCTTTTACCAAAACAAGTGTAGAGGTTGCAACCTCCATGTAGTAATGTGTTATCTGTTTAAATCATCAGGTGAGGCTTTAGCACCAGGTATGACTCAACTGTGTGCCAATGTGATGGGACACCTTAATAGTAAAGGACTATACCTGGTATTACAAGCTCTATTATTGCAAGGTTTAGCCAGGTCCAAACCAGCATTCAAACATGCAACCTTGTCTGCTGTCTTCAATATAGCATTGAGGTAAGTTGTTACAGATCCTTGAATTTGAGCACACATAGTAATAATAATATAAAGCAACATTGTTATATAAGGAAAATTTGCTTTACCATGTATTCAAGAAGGAAAGGAAAATGTTAGACTGGCTGGCTTTGTTAGCGCCCTCCAGTGGTAGACAAAGTACCGACTAAGTGCTGCATCGTAGGCCTAATGCTACCCACAGTCCCTCCCTCAGTGATAGAGGGACTGTGTCCTGCCACAGCCATTATCTTTTACATGGATTTGACCTGAAGAGAGTTAATTATGCTCATTCCATTGTTCATGCATTTATCAATTGCTATATCAGCCAAGCAGTCACAAAAATGACTAATTGGTTGTTTTAGATATATACCCCTCCCTAGTCTTATATATATAGAGTAATGGCATATCTTTCATTACAGACCTCTAGTAGCTGGCAAGTTTACTGATAACATGTTAACTGTGTTCCTAGTAGACATACTGTCAGTGCCTGCTATAGTTTTACATTTATCTACACTGGCACCAGAGGTAAGTCAAAACAAATCATGTAATGTACACCAGATAAAGGGACAGGGACAATTCATGTTCTGAATACCAATCAATTTGACAGACAGTACAATGAGTAGTCCACAAAATATATGTCAAAGTACTTCATTGGTTCCTAAAACTTACATTATCAAATCAGAAAAGTACAATAGTTTGAATTAAACCTAGATGTGTGATATATACAGTCTGATAGTGAAATTTGCAATGGAACATTTGGAAAGGATAGTATATATTTCCAGAGACTGGTGCAGAAGTGCTAATGATTCTAGCCTACATGCCTGGCTGAAAATGTGCTTTTTGAATAGAGTACTTCAGTGCCAAAGTATGTATTTTTATCTTACTGATAACTGATAACTGGTATATTACAGTGTCTGACAGTGTTAAAGACCCATGGCGTGTTCAAGAAAAGTCTACTGATGTTGTCCACTGAACAGAATACAAAGATTGTCTTCAACTCACTGGAAGGCAATTATGCATTGTGTTTGCTTGGTAAGAATCATCAACATCTAACATGGTGAACCATAGACCCTCCACCAGTGGAGTGAAGGGTCTATGGATGAACATACAGAGTGTTATCTAACATCTTCCCTGCTATCTTTTATTTACATGCAGTGGGTATATACAAAATCGATATGTTGTTCAAACATGTACACAGATGATATTTGTAGAAAATAACTACATTGATATGAGATATGTGATCTTTTGCTCATAGTTTTACCTTTTGGAAGCCATGTAGACATTCATACATTAAATAAATGTCCTTGTATCAAATTTTCTATTTGTGCAGCAAATCTTGTCCATTTAGGAAACATAGATTCAGAGGTAAGTGACATTATAATATGAATGTTTTATTGTGAGTGAGTGAGTGAGTGAGTGAGTGAGTGAGTGAGTGAGTGAGTGAGTGAGTGAGTGAGTGAGTGAGTGAGTGAGTGAGTGAGTGAGTGAGTGAGTGTGTGAGTGAGTGAGGGAGTGAGTGAGTGAGTGAGTGAGTGAGTGAGTGAGTGAGTGAGTGAGTGAGAGAGAGAGGGAGAGTGTGTATGTATGTATGTATGTATGTGTGTGTGTATGTATGTATGTATGTGTGTATGTATGTATGTATGTATGTATGTATGTATGTATGTATGTATGTGTGTGTATGTATGTATGTATGTATGTGTGCATGCGTGCGTGTGTGTGTGGTGTATGTGTGGTGTGGTGTGTGTGTGTGTGTGTGTGTGTGTGTGTGTGTGTGTGTGTGTGTGTGTGTGTGTGTTTACACTATAACCATAACTTTAATTACACCATTGTCTTATTATTGTGTTTTTATTCCAATGACAGGCCTTGACTACCAATGTGTCTGCTTTTAATGTAAGTCAATATTTTAAACTTCTCACAACATAACTTGCATATTTTGAAGCTATAAGTTGAACTATCATGTTTAGTTTCAATGTCATAAAAGTGTTGCAAATTTATGCAAATTTTGACATTTTGTAGTCATTCATTAGTCAGGAGTATGGATGGGAAACCTTATATTTTGATCATGTAGTCACATTCTATCAAACGAGGTGTCAAATCTTTAAAGTCTGATAACCTATATTTAAGTTGCAGTGACTAGATACCAGACTCAGTGTAGTACTGAGAGACTCCCCAATGTCTGTGATGTATTAAGGTGACTTCATTTTGTCACAGTGTAATCATAATTGTTTTATGATTATACACCAGAGAGTGGTTGGTATCCTGTTGTCCAAATGTCAAGGCTATGTAGCACAGAAGAAATCTAACAACACACAATGGCATCCTGTATTGGGCTGGTTCTCACAGTCTACTGATCACAAGTATGTATAAATAAGACTTGGTATGACAAACAAATGGACAGTTTGACAAAGCCTGTCGACTAGGTCAGGCAAAATGTTACTCACAGGTTACCTAGAATGTTTTGGTCTTGCGAAAAGAACCGTTATAGTACTATGTTTTACCGACCTGATGAACATTTTCAAAGAATATTTGCATAGATTTCCATATGCCATACTATAATTTAAAGTTACGAGTCTTAGTAAAATGATTAGGGAATGGATCTAGAAAACATATGATAAATATTTGTTCACTGTATATCAGAAGAATGTCTACTATATTGTCAAATACTTGTAACCACTTCACCTTCATATCTGTGTTGTTATAATGTTGAATACTAAATTCTGAAATCATAGAGCTCCAAGTCATACATCATAATGTTTTATTTCAGATTACATGAAGCCATGCCATTTGTTGTCCAACAATTACAACTGTTATGGAATGCCAGTACTGTCAAGTTATTATTCAATGATATACTAAAACCACCAGATACCCCAGAAGGCTCACCAGAGAAGAGAGTGTCAATGTCACCAGTCAATGCCTCTAGTCCTAAAAGTAAGACCATTCATTGTCAATGTCACCAGTCAATGCCTCTAGTCCTAAAAGTAAGACCATTCATTGTCAATGTCACCAGTCAATGCCTCTAGTCCTAAAAGTAAGACCATTCATTGTCAATGTCACCAGTCAATGCCTCTAGTCCTAAAAGTAAGACCATTCAGTGTCAATGTCACCAGTCAATGCCTCTAGTCCTAAAAGTAAGACCATTCAGTGTCAATGTCACCAGTCAATGCCTCTAGTCCTAAAAGTAAGACCATTCATTGTCAATGTCACCAATCAATGCCTCTAGTCCTAAAAGTAAGACCATTCGTTGTCAATGTCACCAGTCAATGCCTCTAGTCCTAAAAGTAAGACCATTCGTTGTACCTGTAGATTCTTCATCAGCTGTGTGTCTTTATCACTATATCCAGGACAACTGACTTGAACATTTATTACAGTTGATCATTTAGTACAAACATGAATGTTAGACAGTGAATTTAATAAACTCAAACAAAGTCTGCACAGTCAATTTTTCTTTCATATCTGTACTGTACAATAATTACCTCTGGCACAGACTGGTAACGGTACAACCGTTTACATTTGAATGCTATTAGACATAAGCAATCTGTGCTGCAAACATGTGTTGCCATAAGGCTAACAGGATTAAATCCATTGTATGCTCATCTTTGTCCTACCAGGTCCCCATTTCTACAGGTCAGTTGTGTGTGGACAATGATATAAATTTTTAAGTGTAACAATGTAGAAAGGTGATGGGGCAAAGTATTGACAACAATCGTTCATCAGACTTTATTGGCCCATTCCAATGATAACAATAAGTAAATGTTTATGCCTGGTTGAAATATTGATGTCACTCTTTTCCTTACAGATGTAATTCTCAGAAAACTGCAAAGGTCAGGTTCAAAATCAGCCAGCAGTAATTTCAAAGGTAGAAGTATCACCTCACCAGAAGTGAAGACAATTTGTGGCGTGTGTGAACTATACCAGACAGCATTGGTGACGCTTACACAACTCAGAATGGATATCCTAACAGGTAAGGTGACAGTCCAGCGTTTCAGTGAATAGCGCCCTCTTGTGTTTGACAAGTGGTTTCTTCCAATTTACTGCTTATACATGTACATGTAAGTCTTATGACTGGGTAGTAGTATTCTTAATTACTCTATATATAAATTTTCTGACAAGAAATTCATGCATATATCTGCTGTCTAGTTTATGTTTTGTTACATGTAGTTGATTTACAATCTAGTGATAAACAAAACTGAAAAATGAATAGTCTGAATAAAATGACTGTTACCTAGGTTTCTAAATGTTTTGTCTAGCTCAGTTCACAAATGTCAACAGGTGAGTGATATTAAAGAAAGAAAAATTTGGGTGTTCATTACTCGACATGAAAGAAGAGCATTAAAAATAAGCTAGGAAAAAGTGAAAGAAAATTAACAGTTATGTTCTGTTAGTTATAGACTGCTAAAAGGCAATTGTCTGAGTATCAGTGAGAAATGGCTAGTCAACAAATGGATGGAGCTAACTTATGCTAAATGTGTCGAGCTTGCGTATGGCAGAAGGGTGTGATGAATCTGTATCGTAAACCTCCTCCAAAGATGATGTCAAATCTGATCTGAAAGGCAATTCACTATTCAGGCCTTCAGGGTTCAAACACCATGTTCTTTTGATTGAAAAATTCAAGAAAATTTGTTCTTCATTTCACTTGCCTGGCAGATTTATTGACAAACAAAAGTGATTATCAGACTAGTGTATATTCCATTTTACTCACGATGCATAGATAACTGTATTGTATATCTTTGTATGTTATGACAGGTCTAAGCTACCAGGATGTGTTGCTGTCTAACCTTTGGAGGTTCATACGAGAACTTGGTCCTAATGGACCATTGAAACTCTACACAGAACACCTACAGACAAGTACAGATCAACCCATATTCTCAGCCTTAACACTATTCTGTGACTGTGCTGGTCATCTTATCACGTAAGTTTGATCAACATATACTAATACACCATGGACCGTTGAAATGTGACAGATCTGATAATGTAGACTTCATCAGTGTATGTAAACATTTCATATAAACATTAACAGCACCCTCTAGTGGCAGGATGCCTATTTGATAACAGCATAGATGTGTATGAATTCCTACAACATTGTAGTAACCTGCCTTTTACCCCCCCCCCCCCCTTTCCCCCTCGTGCCCTTCAGTGGCAGCATAGTCAATTGTAAAAAAAATAAATGTGTATCTACAATGCTCTAGTCACTGACAAACCTTTTATTTCCTTTCAATCAGAGTCTTAGATGACCTAGAGTTGTATGAGCAACAAAAACCATTCCGAGTTGAAGATCTGGTTTTTATGACCAAGTTTTTGAACACATTTGTATTCCGTATGATATGGGACCATTGCATAGGTAAGTTTGTAGGTAGTAATCTATATTGATTAGTCAGCAGATTCACTTACAGTCAATTGCTGGATGTCACATTGCTGTGTTTGTGTGTAGACATCTTTGGTAGTATACACCATATATGGCCTGAGTGTAGTAATGTCATTGTAATAATATATATTCCCTTGTTTTCACAGATAGTAAATCCAAGTTTTCCAACTTGTTCAACTCCTGCCATAACTTACTGATGTTACTATATGACAGAGACTGTCGACGTCAATTTACAACTGAAAACCACTGGTTAATGAAGTAAGTTCCTTTACGCGATATCAGCTGTGTGTCTTCAAATTTGCATAATACTTTAAAATCTAATTGCTGCTTGTACTGCTGTTTTCATGACCATACAATGTAGGAGACTTGTATATCATTATTGTGAATCACTCATCATATGAAAGACAACTGTTAATTACTTTTTTGAATTTATAACTTTTTTTGGGCCCCTGGGTAGATAAGGCTGGTTCTGATAGGGTTACCCATTTATCAATGTGTATTTGAAAGCATTTTGATAATAAAAGTCATTATTATTATTATAAGTCATTATTATTATTATTATTATTGTAATTAAGGAATACATTAATAATATACTTATATATGCATGTGCATGTACTATAGATAGCTTGTTTAGTATTCATTGAGCTACACTAGTCAAAGATGTAATCCATTATTGTACTGAATTATTACTGACAATTTACATGGGCATGCATAGACTCTCTCACAGTCCTCGGAGCTTCGCATAAATAGCTATAACTTTGGTTGTTTTGTATGTACTGAAATCTACTGCATAATTGTATCCTAGTATCCTAGTATCCATGTACTGAACGCCCTCATCAATTACATAGGGCTAACCTTTTGTTGACGTGTTACCCGAGCTTCGCCTAACATGTCAACACAAGTTTAGCCTTATGTGATCAATGAGGGCAGTACAGGGATACTGGGATACTAGTGTACGAGTACAATTATGCAGTAGATACAAGTTTTAGCCATTTATGTGAAACTTCAAGGACTGTGAGAGAGTCATGTGCCTGCATTGCCTTGGTATAAAGATCTTACATAGACAAAGACCTTGTGTTGTTTGTACTGTCTTTTGTAATGTTTACTTTGTTTTGTCTATTTGTAGGGAACTGAAACCCAGTGTATTTGTGTCTGAATTGGAAAAGGCAAAGAGAAGAGCTCAACTCATTTTACAAAAATTACCGCATGTTATCCCACATAGAGATGTAAGTATTTATTTCATATATGTTATAGTATACTTTTGTTGCTTTTGTTCAAAAGTAGTTGGTTATACAAATAATGCCAGAAAAGGTTTAAGTCACCAGTGTTTGCAAGTTGTGACCCTATGCAAAAGCAGAAGTACGACTTTCAAGTGTTTGAAAAATTGACTAAAAGTGAATGTGATGCACAATGTCCATTTGGTTGTGGCTCCATATATATAAACATAATTGAGTGAGATAATTTGGCCCACGCATTTCTCTGTAATTGTGCGTGACTTTATAGCATCTTGTCAACCATCTTTACAGAGAGTAAATAATAATGATAATGTTTATTCGGTGTACATATCTTAACTGTACATATCTGAAAAAAGAATAATGGTTCATGGTCACAAAAGTTTGTTCAACATAGAATAAATGGAAAAATTATCTTATGTAGAGAGGTTTTCTTCCAAAAGCTGTTTACATATTTTCATGGCAAAGAATGTAAATTTTCCAAGGTTTTGAAGAGTGAAGGTGTTTGTTGACTGCATTAACAAAACAAGAAAGTAATTTACTATAAAGCCCAATATTTCTACCAGATTGAAAAAAAAAAATTTCACTGTGGTAACTCTTTGTATTTGCTACAGATAATCATGGTCCAGACTACATGTAGTTACTTAGAGGGCATGATTAGAAAGGTTAAACTTTTCTATGTGTTTATTTTACAGAGAGTGATTTTATTCAGGAAACAGGTCTCCAATGATAAAGCAGCTCTGAGTATCACAGAATCAGTCAGTGCCTCACCAACATCCACACTTATAACAGTACATAGACCAAGACTTATAGAGGTAAGTAATTCAGCACGTTTTATAGTATTTCCATATTTCATACATCTAAGGGATTTTGTAGCTACCCCACTGCATGCCACAAAAGACAAATGAAAGCATATTATATCGTGAAGTTAGTGTTATTGGAAACAGAATGAGAGAATTTGTAAGGCATTAGAGGCTAAAGGCTATAGGCTAAACATTTGGAAGTTACAGGCTCCTAGTAAGGGATTTTACGTCTCGTAGC
Source organism: Glandiceps talaboti (assembly GCF_964340395.1). Lineage (NCBI taxonomy): Eukaryota > Metazoa > Hemichordata > Enteropneusta > Spengelidae > Glandiceps > Glandiceps talaboti. Next base: position 2,623,276 of record NC_135566.1, read on the forward strand.
AGATCTCGTGAGATTTGCAAATATGCCTAGCAACAACGGTTGTCAAACGTGATTGCGGTCAAACTTTCACCTTGGCCATGTGCATGATGTTGAGAACAATAGTGTTGCTAAAGATATGCATCTAAGATAAAATCAGCCTCACCAGCCTCACCATTATCCCCCTTGAAGTAAGTCTATGTTCACATATACTTGTTCGTTTGATTACAGGATGGATACAGGCAACTTGCTGCACTACCAGCACAGGCTTTGAAAGGAGTTATTAGAGTCAGATTTGTTAATGAACAGGTATGTAACTACACTGCTAGTCAGTCTGAACAGGTATGTAATTACACTGCTATCCAGTCTGTACAGGTATGTAACTACACTGCTAGTCAGTCTGTACAGGTATGTAACTACACTGCTAGTCAGTCTGTACAGGTATGTAACTACACTGCTAGTCAGTCTGAACAGGTATGTAACTACACTGCTAGTCAGTCTGTACAGGTATGTAACTACACTGCTATCCAGTCTGTACAGGTATGTAACTACACTGCTATCCAGTCTGTACAGGTATGTAACTACACTGCTAGTCAGTTTGTAGTTGTAGACAGATAAAATTGTGATCCTAACACACAAAGAAGAAACTTAAAATATTACCTAATCTGTCAACTGCACACTTTAGTCTTTGTTAATAAGTTTACTCAGTACATATATTCACAACATATGATCTCTTTTGTACATTGCTTTGAAAATTTCATAATTTTAGTTTTAAATTGTATGGATTACTTTCTGTTTTGTAGGGTTTAGATGAAGCTGGTATTGATCAAGATGGTGTCTTCAAGGAATTTTTAGAAGAGACTATTAAAACAGTTTTTGATCCCTCACTCAACTTGTTTAAAGTAAGTGCAATGATCTCATGTTATTGATGATATCAAGAAAATTACCATCCATAAACTATACAGTGGATCTATGATTACCCAGATTTACCGATTGTTAATGTGATAAAAGCAAAAAAAAACCGAGATTGATAGCATGTTTAAATTTTGGTGTATTTGATTTTGATTACAGACAACTAGTGGGGAAGAAAGACTGTATCCAAGCCCGACTTCATACATACAGGATAATCATTTACAACTTTTTGAATTTGTTGGTAGAATGTTAGGCAAAGCAGTGTATGAGGTGAGTTTCTTGTTTTGTTGTATATCACCAACTATTTACTAAGTCACGAGAGTTTGTATTACAATCATATACTGTATGAGCATAAAGATGGTCAACTTCAGATATGTAACAAAACTGAAAAATATGCAAGAATCACTTTGTTTGTCTTTAAAATGTGTAAATTTAAAGGTCCTATTCGGATTTGGATTAAAATTTACATGTTTAGGAAAAAAATGATTGTCTGACAGAGTTATAGGAAAAGATAGCCCAGAAGAAGAAATATTACTGTATGCAATCCTTATGGAGCCACTGATAAGATAATACTAATATGTGATGACCTGGACTGAAACCAAGGTTTGACTTGAAGTTTTATGTCTTCCCACATGCAAGGTTTTATGCTATTGTTGGTAAATTACAACTGTTACACCATATCTGATTATTCTGTACGTTTCTTTGATTACAGGGTATAGTTGTAGAAGTGCCTTTTGCATCTTTCTTCCTGAGTCAAGTGTTGGGTCATCAACATAGTTCACTGTACAGTCCAATAGATGAACTTCCTTCCCTGGACCCAGAACTCTACAAAAGTCTCACCTTTATCAAGGTAGGTAAACAATTGTTGGTATTCACACTGTACATAGTAATCAAACTTGCTTTCCTCTACCAAAAACTGTAATGTCATGTCTTTATCATGATATCTAAATGCAGCTTCCCTTAAAGCTAAAAGAGTTGTTTATGATAGTCACACAATAAAGCGTTTTACGTCTTGCAGCAGTTCTCACAAGATCTTGCATGAGCCAATTCGTCCATAGCAACCATGTGAGGATGGTCAAGCTGAAAGTGTCAAACACTTAGCAACACTATTGTTCACAATGTCATCGCACATGGCCATGGCGAAAGCTTGACCGCGATCACATGTTTGACAACCATTGTTGCTAGGCATATTTACATATCTCGCGAGATCTGCAACAAGACGTAAAATCCCTTATTGTATCTATGAAATCTTGACAGATTTGTAAATTCAGTTTCAACCATAATTTTAATATGTATGTTCTGTCTTCAGCATTATGACAGTGACATAGCAGATCTTGATCTGACATTCTCCTACGATGAAGATGTGATGGGTAAAGTGGTAACACATGAATTAATGCCTGGAGGAAGAGCAATGTCAGTCACTAATGAAAATAAGTAAGTTATAGTTAAATCTCTCAGTTTTACACACCTGAAAATCCTGAAGAATGAACATTTGTCCTCTCACAAAATAATAGTAGAATATAGAGTCACATATCAGTAGTACATACTGTAGTATTGCTAAGGAGATTTTACCAAAGAATTTTATCATGAGGAAATCACATGGTGAAAATCCTCAACTGTATGATGTATGGAATAACCATTGCTATTTTTCAAGAGAGTTTGGTTCATAGTAAGAAAAAACTGAGGCTTTAAGATAAGAGCTTGACTATTGGTATTATTGGTATCACAGATTTGATGACCTGTTATGAAAGTTGCCAGTTTTATAAGCTTCCATACATAACACCTACATAATGTGATGATGTACATGTATACTAACTAGTATGGAGACAATAACTGTTCATGTCTGTCACCACTTTCATACATATGTTGTCACTACAGTACTTTCATACCTAAGTTGACAGACATGCTTGTTTAAAAAGAAGGAATATAAGTGTCAATTTTGACAAGAGGAAAAAAAAAGTTGATATGTGTTTGCTTTTGCTGTCATGGCAACCAATTGAATAAACATATTATGACACAGTTTATGGTATGTAAGGCTTTTTTACCCAAATATCTTACTTCAGATTTTATCAGTTAGCTACAAATTTAGCTGAAAATCTCTGTCAATTTGATATTCTAACTAAACCAGCTGTGCCAACAAATGTGAAAAGTTTGGATCACAAGCAGTCCATAATATTTAATGCCAGTTACTGAAATCTTAGTGGTGAGAAACCAGAAATTTGCTTTAAGAAGAGATTGATAAAATTTGATATAAACTTTGTTTGAAATATACACGGTACAGATTTACCAAGTCCAGTTATACTGCATTTATAGTTTCTCCTTCAAACATTAAACTGACAACTCGTAGATACACTATAAGACTTTTTGACAGAATATATTCTTTATTTAACACAAAACATACATTACAAGTGAAACAAATATTCATATAGAGTATTAGGGTAGTAAAAACTAAAAACAAACAGTGGCTTTATGTACATTTAAAGTTACATAGAGATGTCTCTGGCCGTCTTTGTAATGGAAACTGGCTTTTGCCTTCAAAACCTTTAATTGTTTCTGTATTAAGTTGTGAAATAGATTTCTAGGCTGTAAGGCTTGTTATCCAATCAAGATTAATACATATAGGTATTATGTTTTCTTTGTTTTACACAAACAATATGTACAGGTGATAAAAACATAATGTATACTTGGCTCTACCTTGGAGTAATTATACTGTCAGTATAATTACTCTGAGGCTAAGCTTTAGATAAAAGAGAAACAGCTTCTTAAGTACAAAGTTATGCAAACGGTTGCAATATGTATATTTGGCTATACTTTAAATAAAAGAGAAAAGTCTTCTGGAGTACATGCAAACAGTTTTAAAGGGAGATAGCTGAGTTTGCACCCCTCTTTAATCACAATTCTAGTCACCTGAAATAGAATTTTACACCCTCAGTGCATCGATTCATACAGGAACAACCATTGATTTCTTGGTCAGCACCATGACTTCTGCTTCATGCGCTACACAGGTGTTATTCTAGGCATATGTCAGAATAAATACTGACTTCAGTATAATTATATTAGGTGCATGAGGAGTTTGGCTTTTAGTTTTGGCTGCCTAAGTAGACCTTCTCATTCTATTTTGACCATCTAACATAAGGTAAAATGTAAGTGCAAGTACTAAGAATTGTGTAAAGACAAAAAAAGTGGGATTATGATGGTAAATGTAGTAAAACAACTAAAAACACATATTAGATTTAATACATTGATATGTCTGACAACAACTTAAATACTGGCATGTAGTTTACAATTCTATGTACATTGTATGTATGTTTGCACGCACGCACACATGATTGTCTGGCTGTCTGTCTGTGCGTGCATGTAGACGTGAACGCACGTCTGTATGTATGTATGTATGTATGTATGTATGTATGTATGTATGTATGTATGTATGTATGTATGTATGTATGTATGTATGTATGTATGTATGTATGTATGTATGTATGTATGTATGTATGTATGTATGTATGCATACATATCTGGATTGATATGTGTAGTTGTGTTTACATTTACTGTAGATCATATGATTGTAATAAGCCATATACAAAACTGGTGAAAATCAACAAACCTGACAATACAAAGAAATAATTCAATAGTAGTAGTCAGTATGCAAAGCAGTCAGATTTTACTTTACAAGGCATCTGATCTTGGAATATTAATGTTGTTGTTGTTGTTGTTGTTGTTGTTGTTGTTGTTGTTGTCATTGTCATCAATGTTAAATGGTTACATATTACTGCTGAAGTTCTGTCTTAGCAAAATTGCTTTTCAACTTGTTGTATTAAGTTTGGCTTTGGCTGTTTGTGTTGTTCTTGTTACTCAATATTTTAAAGGAAGTGTTCCACAATCAGACTTGGTTTTGCCTTTAATACATTACTATTGATTACTGCTGTCAACTTATATGCGGTTTTGGGTGATAAAATAGCACCTTAGTAACTTGTTAAACTACTTTAAAATCTTGTAAAGAAGTCGTACTGCACTTGACATGTGTTTGACCATTTTGAATATTTCCTGCAAGGTTTTATGAGAAAATCTCTAATAATGACATCACATGTAACACAATTTTTTTTTTCATGACACTCTTTGTAGAATACGTAATGTCAGTGGCTCAGGTTATATTGAAATTTTACATGTGTGTACACTAAATTAATTCAAAGATCCTTCTCACACTTGGTGACTAAAAAACAGCTATTTGGTATTTAAAATTACCAACATTCTCATTGAGGATGTTTTCCTTCATGTATTGTAAAGTAAGAGCCGTGGTTACTGCTCTGCTATATGTTGTTCAAACCAAAACTGGCACCAGAGTTGGTACTAGAATCCTGATTTTGCTTGAACTTTTTACAGCAGTGTTTTAGTAGACATACTACTCGTTGTCGAAGTGGCTTGTTGATAGACAGATACACAAATGGGTTCATAGCATTGTTAGATACTGCCAGTACATGGCTAGCTGTCGTCACATACCAAGGGACAGGTGTAACTGATGATGCTATGGCAACCCCCACTACAGGTGTACAACAGATTATGAAGGTACCTATCACAGCTAACACTTGCCATGCCATCTTTAAGTTGCCTTGCCAGGTTTGTTGCTGTGACGGGGTAACATTTCCTGGTAGATCATGCATGGCTCTTCTAGCTATCTTTATGATGTGGAAATACGCAAACACCATGACTGACAATGGAATTGAATAGCCAATCACGTGTAGGCATATTGTATACACCATATCTGTATCAGCTGAGAAGTCTAACGTACAACTGTAGCCGACAACTGTCAAGTAGTTAGTTATTGACAACGAGGGCAGCATCATGATGATAGAGTACATGAAACCACACAATAGTATAAATAATAGTCTTTTCTTGGTCAGTAAACTTGAATAGCGTAGTGGTCTTGTAATAGCTACATATCTGTCCATACTTAGAATGGCTAGAATACTGAGTGATGTCAGAAAACTGATAGCTGAACCAATGGCTACAAATCTACATCCTTGAGTTCCAAATAACCATTCAGTAGTTATTGATAGCTTTATAGCAGTAGGCATGAATAAGACTCCAAACAAAAACCCAGTCGCAGCAAGTGCAACTAGACCAATACCTGTAATAAGACCAAACACACAGTTTTACTGATCTAATATATAATTTAAGTATGATCTACAATTTGTCATGTGATATCTTTACTACTAGTATTTTTTTTTTTTTGAGTTGTTGCCCCACTACATACACCATGAATGTATGAACAGAATGTTTGTCTACTGCAGTTGGTTATGGTTGTGTACTCTGGTTTGATGACTGTATGTAAACAGTTATGAATCAGGTACACATATAATTACTCTTTGTCAACAATTGTATGTTTATGCGTTAATCGGATAGCTTGGCAATTATACATGCATTCAGGAAATAAAACAATATAAATGTATGTATGTCAAAAAAAGAGATTTACAAATACTCAGAAAATATTCTGGGAATTGAACTTGACTTATGGCCAGTTAAATGTACAGTGCAATGTACGTGTCTTTTACAAGGACATGGACATAGCTAGGGACATACATGTCATGGATTTTTGTAATGAAATGGTTGATGTTAAAACATGGGCTAACAGTGAAATAAACTAAAAAACTATAGATATGAGTAACTTAAGGATTCTTCTAAGAAGGATTTCAACATATGGAATGATAAACATAAAGCTAACTGAATGAAGAAATGTACAAGTATCATCAAAACACCATAATAACAACAATATCATCAAATCTAGCATAAACAATCAACATGTCCAGCTTGCATTGCCCTTCCACATAGTAATCACTACTTGATTGTACAGACCATCATGTAACTATTGATAATTGCTGTGATTCTGACATACACAAAATAATCAATTTTAGCTGACAATAATATTCAACATCAACAGTATTGTAGATAATGCCAACAATCTGAAAATAGTTTCGGAATCAGTGAATTCTCTCTTTAGCATGATTACGGAATCTTAGTGAATACTAGTACTAGTAAGTGTGATATCCACAATACGATGTGCTGTTGACCAGTACCATCCCCTAAGTCTAGTATTTTACCCCTTCCAGACCTGGCTGTCAGTCCCAGGTTCTCACATTATTGTTATCGTATCAGTGAAGCCATAAGGATTATGTAAGGTCATTCATTTGTTCTAGACTAACTTGTAAATGACTGTTTATCACACCTTAACATTAATCTCACATCAAAATATGTATGTAGGAAAGCGTTAGGAGAATACCTTATCAGTGATATGTAATTACCAAACATTCTACTAATCTTTCATAATCCTGTCTTTGCATTATTTAAGTTCCTGTATGTTCAGTTCACTTTGCCCCTAAAGTCGATTATTTATTTATATTAGCAATGGAGCCAAACTCAACTCGTGAAAAGCTATTTTTTTTGACTCCAAAATTGCCAATTCTTTTTTTTAATAATTATATAGTATACTATAATTTTGCTACCACTGACATATAAATTTTAACTTTGAAACTGGCAATAAATGAAAGAATGAAAATGAGTGAGTTCCTCCTAATCTGAACCGGGCCTTTAAAACCAAGGACCATGATAAGTAGAAATCCACCCAAAGTAGAAGAGAAAATATGAACTTTTAAATCTAAAGTTAAAATAATTTGCCGCTTTATGTCTAATTTGTTGAAAGATTGACACGAATATAGCAGAATTGTGGGCTTAGAGATGATGTTTACAGTGTATTGTGATGGTAAAAAGAGACTAGATATTAGCCGATTAGCCCAAGGGCACTCACTTAGTGCTATAATAGTGTATATAGTGAACTTGGCAATGAGTACATACCTGTTTGAGTTTGAAGATCATGGCATTTCAATATAGCAATGAGATTGATACCATTGCCAACAATCATCAACAAATCCAACACCACAAATGTAGCAGTCAATGTGTAGTTGGGTATTGGGATGTCAACAAAGGTATGCACCATGATGGCAGTCAAGCTTTTAAAGTCTCTGTATATTGCAGTCACTGACTCACAGAAAATACCAGCATTATTCCAATGAGATACTGATGACTTGTGTTAACACACTCATCTGTACTAGAAGAACTTATAAGCTGGATGTTCAATTTCAGTATGTTGTCACTTAGCATATGATGATGTGTTGCTGTACTGCTGTGTTATCACAATCACTTACTGCTCACTAACTGAAAGAAATTGATAAATTTGAAGTTGTTGTCTATATGTATAGTCTATGTGGGAGTTCCAAATCAGTTGAACCCTTTAATGATCGTAATTCACTAGTCAGTGATGTCATGACACACTACATGTTCAACTGACAATAATATTAATTGTCCTCTTTTCACTACATGTACATGCAAGTATCATAACAAGTGTTGATGTCATTCAAATCAACTCACATCTGGTCATAAGATACATACATATTGGTTTGTTGACACTGTCAAACTCTTCATGGTTGAAGTGCTTTATAATTTAGGCTACTGTAGGTAATCAGTGCAAGTGTGACATCTTGAATTCTACAAAATGAAAAATCAGTTGGTTGGTGTCAGTCTGACTGTCTCTTTCAGTACATCCACAGACAAGCAAGAAATTTGTGTGTGTGTGGTACATCAAAGTTTCTGTCTGTCAGTGTGTGTATGTGTGTGTGTGTGCGTGTGTGTGTGTGTGCACGTGTGTGTGTGCATGCGTGTGTGTGTGTGTGTGTGTGTGTGTGTGTGTGTGTGTGTGTGTGTGTGTGTGTGTGTGCGTGTGCGTGTGTGCGTGTATCCATGTATGTAGTGCCAGTCCAGTCAGCATGGTTCATACATTTTGCTCCCTTATTCAATGGTCATCAGAACACAAATAGACTGTCATTGTGTTAGTGTGCAGACAGTACATATCTACTGTACATCTGAAGACTGAACTTATAACATAGAGATTTTCAAGTCAAAATATAATAAAATGTCTATCATGGAGTAAACAAGACTGACAGTTTGCAGTGGAAAGCACTCAGCTTATCAAACGTGTGTTGTGTGTATATTTGTTGAAAATTTAGTACTAATGTAAAATGTGATATTTAAATAAAATACTTAGTGTATGTTCAACTGTTGGTACTTACCAATTGTAAAGTGATTCCTTGTTCACAAGCAGACACCTTTACTTAGATCGGGATTTTAAGATTACGTTCTGCTTTCACGTGAAATTGTGAGTCGTGGTTTACCAGTACTATGGTAACTATAACAGCAACTAGAGTATATTTAGCAAAAGTTCAGTTCTTGCACCTGAAAGTATAATTGCACTGTGTAAGTGAGAAATAAAAATCACACATTTCATTAGAGTGTGACAAAGGTTGGGAAAATGAAAAGGAGTTGAATTTATTGATAAATATCTTTTAGATATACAGTAAATGAATGATTGTACATATTTGTCATGTATGCAGAGATAAAACAAAGATGACTTAATTGTATTTGTTCAGAAGACATCAATAAAATATGAAATGTGGCAATGAGAGTGAGATTTATATATGTAGAACAATAGTGTGTATAACTAGAGTTGCTGGCTGTTTGCCATTATATGTCAATATCATGTGATTAGATTCTGTAAGTCTATATAAAAGACTATTTCTGGTAGCTAGGATTAATAAATCTACAATGTCTACATAATGAGTATGTTGATGCAATCTGAGATACTACTCCCAACTAAAGCCTCTTACTGTCAAGCAGGAGCACAGATCAGAGGATGTCATTTGTAAGAAGTGCTACATGGGATAACCTTTTACAAATATACATAATTCATCACATATTAGTTCATTAGTTTATTTCCATACAATAGACTTGAAAGTTATGACACTGACACTGGTAATCCAGCCTTTGGTTTACTGTTAAAGATAGATACAAACTAAATCTATTGTTCTTCAATGTGATAGATTACACAAGTGGGTGATAGTGGTTCATCTGATGTGCGATTCTAATCATCATCGTGTAAACATTGGAAGTCCCAAACCAGCACTGCAAGTTCATGGACCTCTAAATAAACTAGTTTTCAGAGACGTCTCCCTACTGAGACTATAATTAAATTCCATTCAATAGCTTATCACTGTTGTGTCAACATGTTGCGACAATAGTTTCAGTTTGTATCTATCTTAGAAAACTGAAGGCTCAACTACCAGGGTAATATGAAGTTCTGATTCAAATAACTAGTATTCCAGCTATCATGAATTGAAGATTACTGCAGCTTTTCCTGTAGGTTGAAATCAAAGAGATCATAATTAGTAATGTATGTTTGTATAGTAAAAACCTGTATGCATTGCCATGTCAATCATCTATTGTTTCATAAGACACATTATATGTACAATTATATACATTGTTATTTTATGAATGTAGACTCAGATTGATATCAGAGCAGTGTATGTATATCAAGTATCATAACCTTTTAATTATGCTAGATAATATGTCATATGCCACGAAACAAGACTAAGACTGCACAGAAACCTTTTACATAATGTCAGTACAGATGGCAAATCCAAGTAGGCCAAATGTAGTCTTTTGAATTCTACAGAAATGCTTACATTTCTATTAATTCATAGAATTTTTAGCACAACTGAACTGAGGTGTGTGTGTGTGTGTGTGTGTGTGTGTGTGTGTGTGTGTGTGTGTGTGTGTGTGTGTCTGTCTCTGTGTGTGTGTGTCTGTGTCTGTGTGTGTGTGTGTGTGTGTGTGTGTGTGTGTGTGTGTGTGTGTGTGTGTGTGTGTGTGTGTGAATGACTTTAAATTAGTAACCATGCACCAACCAACAAACCAAGATCAAACCCTCAAAAGGCTTACATCACAAATTGAAGGTCTTTTGTAAGAGAACCATATAAATTTGTGCTCAGACTCAGAGACAAAGTTGTGTTTCAGTGTTACTAGTCACTGTATTGCATTGGCTTCTCTTGTATGAGACCCTGAAGTGCACATCTGTTAACTAATCATATAAATTTCTCCCAAGAGACAAAGTTGTGTTTCAGTGATCATACTAGTTACTGCGCTAGTTTCCGTAGAAAAGGGCATATATGTCAACTGGACAACTGCTACGCTATAAAGCAAGATATAAAAACTAAAGTGTAAGTGAAAAGTATAAGTCTTAGGGAGTGATCAAATCATATATGTGACATTGTAATTTATATGTCTTGTTTTCTATATTTCTACCCATAGAATCAGTTATATCCACTTGATGGCACATTCCAAAATGCACCTTCAGATTAGAGAGCAAACCCAGGCATTCATCTTTGGTTTCAAGTCTATTGTCAATCCTGAATGGTTGACATGGTTTTCAACTCCCGAACTACAACGGTTGATATCAGGTGACAACGCTGAAATTGACCTCCAAGATCTAAGGTAAAGGCAAAAACCACAAAACTCAACAAAGTCCCCCATTTTATGGTATCAAGAAACCCCCCCCCCCCCAAAAAAAAAAAAGAAGAAAAAAAAAGAAAAGTCATTTGAAGGTGTGTTCATGTAATTTAATGTTACAGCCATCAAAATATCATAATAAAGCCTTTTCATACCCACCTCAGCAGACAGAAAAACAAGTTTACTAAATCTAATTTGTTGAACTGCAGTGTTTATGATGACAGTCCAATTTAGTCACCACAACAATGTTGACAAGATGGCAGTCAATATTGGGATTTAATTCCAAAATATCTTTTGACTGGAGTTAAAAATTTCATTTGTAACTACACACCCAGAGTTCAATGACACTCATTCTCATGCAGTGTTTGTGTTGGCATAAACATCTAATCAAACGTACATTGTATAATATTGACTATTTACAGGAAACACACTCAATACTATGGAGGCTTCCATAACCAGCATAGGGTAGTTACGTGGCTATGGGATACACTACAACAAGATTTCACAAAAGAGGAAAGAGCATTGTTTCTAAAGGTAATATCAAAGTATATTCAGTACTCAGAACATTTATGATGCTTTCATATAAGAAGGGTTGGAACTTCAGAATTCAAAGGAAGGAAACTTTCAACTGAACTTCAACTAGTCAACATATTCCATAAGACCATATCAAAACAAACCAAGATATTGCATAACTATCAAAGCCCACTCACAATCTAATTGTCAATTGTCAATTACAATAACAACATAGGAAGCTTGTTGATGGACATGTTTCTTGATATTGTTTATGTGTGTTACTTTATTCACAGACATGTTACGTGTCTGTGCTTTATTCTACAACAGGATTCAGAGTGAGATCAAGACAGTATTATTGTCCATCTACTTTAATACAGTTGAACATAAAACATTGATGAAGTCATTGTATGCACAGGAAATTCTAAATCCCACTCCGGATTCTTTCTGATTAGATTGAAATGTCAGAAGTATGAAATGAATTGTGTAATTGTCAAATTACTAGCTGCAACTTGAACAGATTTTGAAACTGTTTTGTTAGATTTATAATGACTTCCTCATAATATTGTACACCCTGGACAGTATTGAATCACTTGTGGGTAAACATATTTGTGCGACTGTACACATAACTAAATCCCATCAAATGGATTTTACTAAAAATCAGCCCCCCCCCCCCCCCCCCCCCCCCAGCCCCTCCAGCCCCTCCCCCGCCCCTCCCACAAAACATTGATAATATCAACCCCTAATTGACATGTACAATTGTAAGTGAATATATTGTTGGTTGGTTGATAAAAAAATACCACTGCAGGTACAACTATTGGAACCTTAACATTATCCCTTTTCTTGATATTGTAGTTTGTGACAAGTTGTTCTAAGCCACCGTTACTTGGGTTTGCCCACTTGGAACCACCGTTTTCAATTCGCTGTGTAGAAGTGAGTGAAGACCAGGTAAGAACTAATTTGGCTATGGCAACTGTTGATATTTAGATGATCTATCTATCTATATAATACCAGCTAATCTCCTTACAGATATCACAGCATGATGTGTTGATATGTAATGATTATGGATGTTACTGGACCTCAGAAACAACTTAATGTTTAAAAACTTATAATTTCATCATTTGAAGATAATGTTAATAAACTCCTCTTAAGAGGTCAAGTCAAAATGTTATGAAGGAGATATGTGCATTATAGAATTGTTTCAGCAATGTTACCTGAAATAGCTCTGTACAGTCAGTTACTCTATACTCTATACAGTCAGTATACACCTCAAAATAATCTCATCTGAGCTTTCTGTAAAAGTTCACATACTCGGTGACATTATTAACCAATATGTGTTTAGCTTGTATCATTTCACAACATAGTCTGTAAGGTACGCTATGTCGGGAGACACTCATGCATTGGTCATTCAAAGATCAAGTTTAGGCAGAGTGACATCACATATCTTACTGCATGACATACACAGGTTATAACACACAAGCAGTTCAAAGTTTTTTAGCTTTTGATTATAACCTTATAACCGATATAAGTCATTTGATCTACCAAGCTGATGACATTTATGTTTGGGTCATATCTACAAGTGTTTTGACAATACAATCTAATAGTTTTGGTGTTTAATATTTACAGGACACTGGTGATACACTGGGCAGTGTTCTCAGGGGATTTTTTACCATCAGAAAGAAAGACCCAGTTGGACGATTACCAACATCATCAACCTGCTTCAATTTACTCAAGTTACCCAATTACCAGAAGAAGAGCACACTCCGTGAGAAACTCAGATACTCTATAACCAGTAACACTGGATTTGAACTCTCATAGTATATTTACTATACACAGTATACAATGTACAACAAATATCCTATGTTTATGATTGTCTGGGGTGTAAGATACGTCAATAGTTGTATTTTCTATCTAGCTGTGTGTGAAGCAATCTGATGAAAATCTGATCAAAAGTGAAATTAAAGAAAAGAAAATACAACTGACAAGCATAGACCTTAGTCTGTAAGATAGGACCATGAAAATGTCAGTGATACTTCCGTAATATGACATTCATGCTATGCTATCAACTATCACTGACTGATACAGCGATAGCGCTGAACATCACAATATATCATACAGTCTAAGTAGACATGAACAATTGTAAATAAATCAAATCGAATCTTCTCTTTGATCATATTTTATTCAGATTGTGTATGAAGGAGACTACACCACACCCCAGTAGCTGTAAATGTGTATTATATTTGACCTATACATGTTTCTGTACATGTTGAAATGTGCATAATCACCTAACAGCATCTCATAAGTTTACAATGTGTTGAAACACAAGTGAATGGTTCATAGGCCGCTTTCACAAATGTTTACACACAAACATCATGTCAGTGTACACAGCACCATCAACAGTTAGTTGAAAGGTAAACTTGACAAATCTTGATTTTTACAGCTTTGTAATATTTTTTCAACTGACAAATCTATCAAAAAAATAATGAAACATTACAGCCACTGTAACATGTCTCAAAGTGTAGTAATTGTTATGGTTCAATAGTTTGTTTAAATGCATGGCGTAAAAACTACAGAAGAGCAGCTGTTTGAGATGGAAGGATTTTTTGTTATTCTTCTTCTTTTATATGACGTGTGAGTAAAAGAGAATCCACCATGACAAATCTTCAGGCTACAGCTAAAGTATCATGTTTTAATGTTACAGTGGCCAAATACAAAGAAATGAATTCAAAAAATTGGGGAAATTAATAGATAGAAAATTTGGGAAACTAGCATCAAAGTAATACCGTACAACAAAATATGAATTATACTTTGATTAATTTTATGCTTGATTAGTAGATCAAGTTTGTTTGCTGAATAGAAAATAGAAAGATGAAATGACTCTACAAGTGAGGTTATCCAGTCATCAAAAGCATTCATTGTTAACTGTACTGTGATTTTTTATTTACCTGTTAAGTGTTTACAACTTGTATGTCTGTCGGACTTCTTTTTCAGTGTGATTAAATGGAAGGGAGGAGTTCAAAGAGAATGAAGGGTGGATTTGTATAAATAATGTAATATTGAAATATGCATAATAATTATAAATGAAAGTGATAAACTCAACAAGTATGATAATGAGGGTGGGTGTCAAGGCCTGAAGGTTAGAATCAAGTCTTACTTGATGTGATCGTGTGTAAATATGCAAATTAACCTATTTACTATGCAAGTGCAGTGTAGTGTAGTGAAAGATTGGAAATGGTGTTCTCCTACTCCATTTCCATGAAAACAATGATAAAATGTAATGATCTGTTCTACTGTAAATGAAATTTTAGTACAAAATATATATAATTTTGTCAACTATCTAATCCAGGCCTGTGTTGTTGTGGGTTTTTACAATTCAAGTATGGTCATTATTTCACTCAGACAATGTGTTTTGAATTTACATATAGAAGAATTGTCTTTGAATTGTAATTGAAGTGGGAGCACAAGATCAATGTTAGATTGTCAATACCAGTATATTGGAAATTAGATGAGAGATTGTCAGCTTGGGAGAAGACTTTCCCAAATGTATATAATTCAAAATACGAAAATGATTAATATTGTAAATATCGAGGAACTGCAAGATTTGATTATTGCTGTTGGGAAAGCAGCGTCAGTTTTCAAGAGAAGAAATAGTTATCACTGCCAGTGTTGAATTAGTATCTGATCAAACTTGCAGTACCAAGTTATTTGTATGGAACAACTACATTGAATTCTGATCTGGGTGGATGTTTGATAAACTGTAAGAGGTCTAAACATAACATGAAAAGGAAATTTTTAGCAGTAGTGGAAAGCTGTTGGTTCACAAAAGTGACGGAGATATTAACAAAACTGTTGTAAAAATAATTTGTAATTTTCAGTATTTATATAAAGTTTGGTACAGTATACTATGACACACTCAGTCTGAAAGTCAGAACCATAACAATTAACATTTTCATTGTTGGATGTTTTGGTATTTTACTAAACTTCAATAAGCTACAACACATACAGTGAAATAGATTTCTTTCTTCAGACATGGGTAATATTATTTTAACTAGGATCTTTGTATCACAAGTCAGAATGGGTCATTGACATAGGTCTTAATTTAACAAATATTTCCATGTTGAAAGATTGATTTGTCATTGTTGTACTCAAATTAGGATATATTTACGAGTAATTTTCATGAAATTTAAAGTTAACATCCAAGAACATAATAAAGAGACAGTCTACAGATTTTTTGGTTTTAGGGTCATGTTTGTTTTTGAAGTATTTTTATGTAATTTTAATTACTGAACCACTTTGTACTGAGTTCAGCAGTCACCAAATATTTAGATATGATGTAACTTTTGACATTATAACATGATTGTTGGTTGGCAATGAATTTGAAAAACATCATAGTCATGGTTTCGAAGCAGCTATGTACACACTTATACCACACTTGTGTTGACCTCACATTGTTTTAGACTGTAAAATACATTGTGTTGCTCCGTCCTCACAAGGATTGACTAATGTGTGAGGGCGCCCCATCACCGGCATACCTTATAGACTAACATAGTTTCTACCCATGTTTTAGTGTGTTATCAGTTATTTTGTAATCTAGTTTCAGCTGAAAACATGGCCAGTCACATGCTGTGCCATTGAAGTTATGATGTAGATATATATTGGTGTAACATAGAATGACAAAGACTATATTCAAATGAGTAATAATACATGATAGAGTACACTTTACTGGTGACAACTTTCACACAAGGTAAGTCCTCAAGAAGGCTTAATTCACAATATAAAATGATGTACCAGTAATTTCAGGTAGCATGCTGTTTCACATTTGTACAGTGTTGGTGTGGTAAGAATGCTTTTCTTGGACTTTCTGTAGGCAGTTCCCACCAAACATGTTAAATATATAGGAAACGCAAGACTCACATTTTGTGTAGAGTTTAAAAATGTGGTAAAAAACCCAGTTATTACAAAATGTATTGATGGCATATTGTTGAATTACGGTAGTAGCAGGTATCCTTGATCTGTGTGTATTCAAAATTACTGTACATACTGTACATATGTACAGTTGTGTGGACTGTACTTTGCACAAAGTTATTATCTAAAGTTGTATGAAAAAGAGGGAGTGTTTTGTATACTTAACTATTATCTTTTTCTTCAATTTTGGTAGCCCATTGGATTTGGATCGAAGTCAAATTTTCTTTGAGAAGTTTATCGATAAACCACATACATGTAGTTTTTTGTAATTGTGTCAAATTTTTTGTAACTATTATATTGTTGTATACATGTTTATTCAGAGTACACTTGTGAAGCTAATATTCAAATATCCATACTAGCTGTGTTTGTTTTTGTGTAATTCAACCCCATTCATTTTATATCTATTGGGGCAATCTCATTTTAATGTGTGTGTGGCCCATAATTTTTCAGCGTATGAACAGCAGACCTTATAGAGTTGGCAATAATAAAGCTTTGTTTTGTAGACATGTCACATACAGCACATTGCAGGTTAGTGTTCACTGGATCTGTGTGATACAACCATACTGAAACCAATAAGAAACTGCACATGATACACTACAAGACAGCAAGATTGAATGAATAGAGTTTCTTGTTACATTTTGTCTTACACTGGCCATATGGATGAGGATTTGGTATTTATTTTGGATTTTTTATTTATAAAACAATTTTTTCATGACATCCTACTGAAAAATCAATGTGAAACAACATATGCCAAGTCCTTGTTTGTAACTCAATAAATTGCAAAAGATTCAAAAGATTAATATATGAAATCTTTATTACACGTACAATAACAAACTTTTTAATACATTTTTAGTTTTTTTGCAATGTACTGAGTTACAAACACAGACTTCGTCTGTGTTTTTTGACATTGATTTTTAAAGTAGGACGCCATGATAAAACTGTTTTATAAATAAAAAATCCAAAATAAATACCCAATCCTCATCCATATGGCCACTTTAATGCATTGAATTAACATGACACCATACAGACACACACCAAAACATTGGAACCTGCATGTTTCCATCTAGTTGCAGTATGTTTAAATAATTATTTTATTCAGACTACATGTAGCCAGAAATTGTAATCTTGCTCAAGTGTGGAAAGTGCAATGTCATATTGGTTTCTGCATAGTTTTATCAAACAGAGCAAGTGAACAGTAACCGTTGCATTTTATTTTGCCTAATTTTCCAAGTTTTTTTTCCAAAGTATCTAGGGTTTGGCATGGTGTGCCAACATTTGGTACACTGTGCTATTACTAACTTGCCTGCCACCAGAATGAAGAACATTCTGAAATTATTCCAAACAAAAATTAGAAATTTGTATGATTTTGACACATTGGAAGAGATTCCCTAAATTTGTACAAACGCATATTTTCCAACTTTTCAAAAAACTGAGCAATTCCTGTAGATTTTAGATATTCTCTACTTATTTCATATATTGACTTTGTTCATAACGAACAGAGAATTCCTGAAAAAATGTAAAAAGTTTTAACCACTATATAACTGTACATTTTATAAAGAGTATAGAGACTGGAATGTGTTTTATTGCAAGTTTTTATTTGTCAACAAGTGTCAGTGCAGTGTATTGTGAAACTGATTAAAATCTATTTCAGTTAGCTTATTAATGTCATGAGCAAACAGTGTCATTTATTGAGCTGGTGTACCGTAGTATGATATGCCTTATATTATACTTCAAAATGGCACCCAAACACTGGCACCATGATTTCTCTATGGGAAAATAATAGTGATTTCCTTGACAATATAATGGTGAATCCACATGATTTGTTTATCATGAAACGGAACAATATATATCAGTATTTAGGGTCTTTCCGAGCTGTGATTTTCCCACTAATTTGTTCCTGAGGTGCATTCTGACATGCAGCTGTAGTACTGAAGTGTGAGTGATACATGTAAAACATTCCAAAAACACAAAAAGCTGATTGCTCTGTGGTGTGTCCTACAAATAGTGCAAGATGCATGAAGAATTGATGGGTGGTATACATTCTGTTGTCAAACACAATGGTCTATAACAACATTTGCGATACTGCATTAACTGGTTACCAAAGGTACACCATGAATGTTAGTCTGTTTAGAGAATGCAACCATCAGTTGTGCTCTGATTGTCTACACAACACATGCTATGTAGCAGAGATTATGAACTGTATCTTTCTAGATACTAGATGCTATATTCTGAACAATTATGATACATTATTTTTTACATATCTGTGACTGCACACACATCTTGGGACAAAATATACAAACAGTCAAATGGTGTTTCTTGTAAATAGTTTATTCATGTCAGATCCTCTGTTTTCATGGAAATTTTGTGTGTTGATCAGTGTGCCCTCTAACTATAGCCAAATTTTGTTGTGTGAGTCAAAATGAGAAAAACTGGGATTTCTTGCGAGTAGATAGGGGAACACCAAATGTTGGTGCATCACTAGAAATTGTGTGCGTCAGTGGCACGTCAAATTGGCTTAGAGGGCACACTGGTGTTGATTTTAGCTATCAAATTAAACATGCATGTACACTAGGCATTACAGAATGTACGTGTACACCAAAGAAAACTGAACTGACAATACAATAGATATACATAATTTTATTCATAAAGCTTGGGAGTTGGAGTCAGATTACAACTAGATTTTTATCATTGACTATAGGTGGTCATTGTACCCATGTGAGTGGAAGTCGGTCATTTTCTCCAAATCATTTTTTGGCAACTTTTGTAGTGTCCCTCTTTTCAATACGCCTTAATTGTTTCCTTTTCATCCTTTTGATCTTGGCTGGATTTTTAATCTGTAAATGAAAAAAGGATAAAAAAGAACGATATTATCCACAATTGAAGACAATATTCAGTGTTGTCTAGTCTTTCTTAATAAAGTAATAAGCAATCTAATAATCATACTCCAAATACAGTATTTTACACAAAGCTGGTATCTAAACAACAACCAGATCCAGGACTTTCCTTTGCTGGTAACTCTCAGGTACAGAAGATTGTGACATGGAGCCCCTTTCTATGAAGACAATTATTACTCTTAGACATTTAAATTATAGAAACAAGAAATGTTTTATATAATCCACTGAATGTACCTAATCCTGAAGGATCTTTCCTGTAACTGTTCACCTTGCATATTGTTAAAGACATGCAAGACTGTCCATACATGTACGTTAATAATACATGACTTGCTACCACAACTATACGACTCAAGCTGAACTTAATCCACATCTTTATATAACCAGAAATATCAAAACTTACAACTTGAACAATTTCAGACTTTCTTTCATTTTCCAGTTTCTTTCTTATCTTCTCTGCTCTCCTTTTCTTCTTGATCTGTAATAAAACATAAGTGTGGGCATTCCTAATTAGTAAGGAAACTAAGTCACTCCATAAAGTAAAACCTCATTCACAGTACGTTTTAATGTGTTTTCTTCTTGTCAGGACAGTGCATAATTTTATCATATATCAAGCTGTTCAGCATTGATAGTCAACTCATAAATTATGCATAATTATGTTGACAAATAAGGCAAACTTTTCACTAGAAAAAGAATTTTAAGGCCAAACTGTCTCCATACTGTCATACACCTGAAATGTGGTTCCTTCTCTTTATGGCAGGTTTTAAATGAACCAGTCCATGACTGTGTCAGAGAATTCTGATTGGTTAATATATGAGCATATGTTTTACTGACAGCCAATCAATCAAGAACTATTTCTTGTAAACATACTTGATTTTTCAAAGAATTTCATGACAGTATGTATACCTCTAACTCTTTTTCTCTTGCTTCCTTCAATTCTTGTTCATATTTTTTGACAGATTTTTTCTCTGCTTTCTGTTGCATCTTCTTCTGCCAGGATGTTCTGAGTGGTTTGTCTTTTCTCAGGTCAGAAAATCTGTGAGATAACAACATATATACATTATCATCTGTTATGAAATTTATATAATTACATATGTCTATTCATTGTAAGTGTGTATGCCACCGTGGGTTGCAACTAAACCATATAAGTGGAGGTGTAAATGGTAACGATGCTGTATAGGAACTAGACTATGTGAGTGGAAGTGTAAATGGTAACGATGCTGTATAGGAACTAGACTATGTGAGTGGAGGTGTAAATGGTAACGATACTGTATAGGAACTAGACTATGTGAGTGGAGGTGTAAATGGTAACAATACTGTATAGGAACTAGACTATGTGAGTGGAGGTGTAGATGGTAACAATGCTGTATAGGAACTAGACTAATTTATTGTTTGTAAAGGAACATAATTATGTTTATTTGTTGTTTCATATAAGGAATTATTCATACTAATTCAGTGTGTCATTGTGAACTCCCATCTAGCATCTCCTGCTTACAATTCTTGACATACAAACCCAATACATGCTCTCTCAGAAAGCTACAGTTGGTATTTATTTTATAAATATAATTGTATTTGTGGGGTGTACATCATGTATGTTAGCTATTTTGGGAATGATAACACGTGAATTTTGAACTGGAATAACAAATGTCCATCAAGATTCGGAACAATGACTCAAAGTAAATTCCAATTGAAAAAAACATTGAGATTTAAAGACCAAACTACAGCTGTACAGCTATCACTATCAACTACTCAGTCAGTTCAGTACTCAAAGAGTGTGATTTTTACATGCATTTCACAAGAGGCTTCTCTAGAACATTTACCGCTTTGTTTGCTCAGTTTTCCACTTTCTTCCCGATTTTGGTCTACCTTTAGGAATGCCTGTAGAATGTGTTGTTTGTTTATATGACTTCCATACATCCTTGACAGGGAACACTTTCTCGTTTGATTCTTTACGATCACCGTCTGCAACTTCCGTTCCCACAGCTGCTTGTAGTCTCTCTTCAACAGCACTTTTCTGTCCCACTGAATCTAAGTCCTGGTCTGTCAAAGCTTGAACGGTATCTACTTCATTTCCTTGTTTGGTATTCTTCTTTCTCGTCATACTGATGTGTGTAAATAATAATAAAAAACAAACCAATATATCTTTTTGCTCAAGTTGTCGATGCACATGTGCTGCGCTGATCCAAATGTTGACCTCTGACCTGGACGTTTCTACTTTACCAAAAAGTGAAGTCAGTATCGCAGAATTAGCTTTGATACCATTGTATCATTATCAACAAATGTTGACAATTTGAAATTCATAATTATTATCTGAGTTAAATACGATTAATTTTTATCATTCTCATTACCTAGCCATAACAATTCCCTTTACCTGGCTCACAGCTCTGGCTCACAGAGTGGATTCAGCTATTTACGAATCATCTCGCGAGATTTCATCATCTTCACGGTAGTTTTCATCAACGATAGCCAAAGATATTCCCAGTTCCCTTTTGCGTACGAACCGCGATAATATTATTTCGATGTTATGGGGTCCTGAGCTCTTTTAGGCAGATTTGCTCGAAAGGGGAAGAAGAATAACTGTTAAAAACAACACGGTTTCTTTTATTATCCCACAATGCACTTCTGTTACTTTTCTCTGACTCGGAGTGATGGCAAATATGCTATAAAATATCTGAAACCCAAATCCTCTTACATGATTTCTGAATTGTTTTGGTTGAAAATTAAAAAACTGTGGCGTTCCATTGAAAATTGAGTATAACATTTCACCATGTTTTACGAAGGAGCTCACAAAGTTAGTACCAAAATGTTTTGTGGCATTGTGGGATAGCTACCTCGCTTCCATGGTCCAGGAACTGTTTCTTTATCCGGGAGCTTTCAAAATGGACGCTCTCGTCGGGTACGACAGTGAGTCCAACGACTCGGAAAACACTGGTGTTTCACACCGAAATCAGAACGCCGTTGCCCAGTCCACTGTACAGGTATGATCATCCTATCTTTCTGATGGTTAAACCTGCGCAAAATAGTTTCGTGTACTGATATTTATTCCGAATTGGCTGCTATTTTACAGTGTTCTGTGAGCGATCACATTGTGCGGTCATGTTTTGATTGATTTTACATTTACAGCACATACACAAACGACTCGACTGACACGTACACCCTATGAATGAACAAACATCATGATTTATTATGATAAAAATACCTTGACACTTCGATCACCTCACATACACCGCACACACATGGGTTCAGCAGTTGAGCAGCAGTGTGTCCAAACATAAATGCGAATTTTATCATCAACGGATTGTTGCTCGTAATTTGTAATTTAACTTAATTCTGTTTAACTTAATCTCATGTATTAAAAGATTAAATTTTTCATTAGAGTACTATAGGTTTTTTAAAACCGCAAATTTAGAAAAAGAAATATTGGGAAAGTCAAATAGAAAAGAAATTGTCAGTACATGATCATATAATTTAAAACAATAGTCCGACTTGTTATTTGTTGCAGGAAAATGAGCCGGAAGGTGGTGTGATGGATATGGACATAGATAATGACGAAGATTCCACTTCAGAGGCTGCATTTCATAAATGGCTTGCTAGCTTTGATGGAACACAACAAGAAACTGAAACAAACAATTCAGGATATAATTCAGAACAATTGATTGGCTCAGGTTATCCACCTGCTGCAGCTTATGTGCCCACAGAACCAACAAAAACAGAACCCCCTCCTCCACCTCTCACATCAACAAATCCTTCAAAGCAAAGAAGATTTACAGAACAATCAAGTCCACCCTCATCACCCTCCTCCCCCTCATCCTCATCATCTTCATCCAAATCAAATCAGTCACCATCTAGGTTTCCATCACCACCCCATGGATCATCCAACCCTCCATTACAGAAGTCAGATTCACTGCCAGCAAGGAGAAACTCTACAAGGTCATGGTCACATGACAGAGAAATAGAAAGAAGAACAAGTACTAGATCTAGGTCAAGATCAAATGAAAGAGATCAGCAATGTGCAGGTGAAGTGTAGTAACTTTATATGCTTAGTTTTATTCCTTTGGCAAGGGTAATTGGCATCAAAATTTAGTCACTTTATCTAAGCACAATGGTGGGCGATTTGCAAACACTGCATTGTTTATCAACAAGCAAATTCTGAGCACTAATGTTATTTCTGAAATGAATATACAATGTAGTACATGTATGCCAGACATCTTCACTGTTATTTCAAAATTATCCACCTCCAGTACAGTACGCGATACTGCACTCCATAGTCTTAAAAGTAGTGACCTCTTGCACTTCTTTGATCAGCTTTCACAAGAAATGAGACAATGGCCTGTAAAGTCCTGTCAGCCTTATTTCTGACTTTAGTAAATAAAGTATGATTATGGGTTATGAAATAGCACCTCAGTAACTTCTTCAATTCTGAAATCTTGTAAAGAAGCCTTACTGCACTTGGCGTGTGTTCAACCATCCTGCAAGGGTTTATGGGAAACCTCTGGGGATGACATCTTGTCTTCACAGTCTATTTGTCGAGACAAAGAGATTGTGCTAAATGTGATACAAATATTTCTATATTTTAGTCAAATTCGTATTCGATAAAAATTCATTTGATCCAATCTTCTACTGTGTCACAGTGTGATGTGTGGTTAAACTGAAAGCTAGTGATTAACAAGAAAACATTTTCAATTTGTACACCAGAATCCAGATGTTACATTAAGTTATATCCCACAGTATAGAGGCATTGCAATTGAAATTTGAATAGCACATTTCAAATATAATCTGTTCTACAGTACAGTAGGTAGCTATCACAACCAGCTGTCTCTTTAATCTTTGAAAGAAAAAAACAAGGCTAAAAATACCGATCACTGGAAGCTTCAGGGCAAAAATATATTTTCAAACTATGGAGAGTTAGGTGTGGCTGTATTGCTTGTATCAAGCCTGGCTAGAAATGGAGGCATGTAAGATACTTTACATTGTAATTCCAGTCCTACGTAGATTGAGTTCGATTAATCATTAATTATTCAACATGAAATATATTGTTAAATATCCTGTGTAGAGTAAAATTGTTGAAGGTCAGGCTAAAGTTTTGAAGTAGAATACTTGTAGGTGTTTCTGATCACCAATTTATGAGGTACTAGCCTTTTTCAATTAGCAGTGGATAGCAGGACTGAATCTAATATTTTCACTTCCTTTCCCACAGACACTGACAGAAGGTGGGAGAGAAGACACAGTGAAAGTCACAGCATGAACAAAGAGGTAAGGAAGCTGAATCTGTACTCTATGATTAACTACCCATTCTGAGTTCTTATTTTCAGGTACAGAGAATGCTGTGTGTCATTTCAAAATGTTTTATTTTAGGTACATCACAGACTGCCAACATTAACTTAACACCAACATGTTTTTTATAACACATGGGTGGGCTACAATGCAATGGCCAAGTACTGCTTTATTTTAAATACTTATCACCATATAAAATTTTGTCAGCATCTTGATAATGTTTTATAAGAAGATTAATACTGTTACTTAGAACCATGACAGAAATGTCCTGATTGTTTTGTCAAACACAAATTGCTGTTCTGCGTATTTATTACTGCCAATAGCTGCCTGTTGAATCAATGTGAAAAAATACAAAATGTAGAATTAAAGTTACACAGACACCCATACCAAAATACATATTTTCCACAAATTAGTTGGTAACATATTTGTCATACGCACTATAATATACATAGCCTTATACATCAAGACACGATCATCCCAAAGAAGATGGTGATGATGACTTTGATCAAGTTCATAAACGAACATCGAGATCACCATCAAGACAGGTGAGTAGTGGTATAACATGTACTGTAACACAGACAATGTGGTCAAGTTTATAGGGAATAATTTATACTGGACTATTATAGTTTGAGCTTGATGAGGTTGAACAACATGACTTATCTTAAAGTCTAACTGTAGTAGTGCAACTTATTTAACAAACTCTCATATTGGAGTAACAGCCCCAAACTAGTGCAGCTTATTTGATAAACACTTACACTAGAACTACCCTATGTGGTGGATTGTAGCTCACTGCTGATTTAATTGTCATTTGGAATTGTTATATCACGATATGTCAAGAAAAGTCTTCCACTACTGGTTTGTATATGTGATGACCATTAGAAGTGATTACGTTATAATTAAAGGCTCCGTTTGTCAACATATCATATATGTAGAAAGATAGCCGGTAAATTGAAAGACCAAATGAATTGTTGTTTGAGTATGTCAAACGAGGACAATCTGAATAAGAGGATATCATTGTAAAATGTACTAATCTATAAATATGACTGTTGTATTATATTTGCATTAGTGCTAGTGTATCAAGTGTTCTAGCTACTTGGAATTAGCCTTGCCTTAAATGTCTTGTAGAGGTGTATTTTGTCTTCATATCGCAGTTATTTTGTATTGTCATCAAATCGTCTACCCTGTCATAACCATTTGTTATAGAAATGCCTGATGTGATTTCCACCCACCTGCAAAGTTTCATTAATTTCCCATTAGTTAAATGTCCTGATTTGATGCCATTAATATTGCTTCATACATAGTATAAGAGGTGAATCCATTGCATGATATATATACTTAGGTATGCTGTTGGTAAATATATCTGGATGAGCAAAATTTTGTAGATAAGTTAATAAGTATGTTTTACCACTCAGAATGACAATGTTTAAAAACATTTAGGTAAAGCAGATTTGCTGAATTGCTATTGCATTGCTGTATATGGAAATGTTATCAAGGTTACAGACATTAGGTGTTTAAGAATTTCCATACTAACATTCTTTATTGGCCATTTTTTCTCTAAGAACCGCGTTCTCCCCCAAACAGGAAACGGAAGACAGGCCTAGGTCCAAGTCTGATTCAACGTCTAGAGATTATAGTCATCGATCATCAGTCTCACCCCCAAGGAAGGTGTATAGAGAGACATCACGATCACATTCAAGATCACGGTCCAGAGAACGCTTCAGACAATCATCGCCATCTCCTGACAGGTACATACGTAGTTCTAAGTCAAAATCTCAGGAACGAAACGATCAGCCATCATGTGCATCACCAAAACAATATAAAGGAAGATCACGGTCAAGGTCTCGCTCACAATCCAGAGAATATGGTCCCCCACGATCCTCTGTTTCTCCTAAGAGACATAAACATAGGTCAAGATCAAGGTCAAACTCTTCAGAACGTAGTCCACATAAACGTTCAGTTTCTCCACGAAGACAAAGATATAAATCAAGATCACGGTCAAAGTCAAGAGAGCGTGCTCGTCATCATTCACGTTCCAGATCCAGAGACCGCAGTCGGCATCACTCACGTTCACGCTCAAAATCTAGAGAACGCAATCGTCGCCATTCACGGTCAAAATCTAGAGAAAGGAGTCGCCGCAAGTCATCATCCTCCCCAAAGAGACATCGACCAAGGTCAAGATCAAGGTCCAGAGAAAGACATCGTAGGAGATCAAGGTCACGCGATAGAAGACATAGATCTAGATCACGTGAAAGGAGAAGAGACAGAAGGAAAAGCCGATCTCGTTCCAAGGGTAGAAGATCAAGGTCAAGGTCAAGAGGGAGAAGGTCAAAGTCTAGAGAAAGGAGAAGACGTTCTAGATCTCCTGATAGGCATAGAAGAAAACGATCTCCAAGTCCTCCAAGGCACAGAAAAAGGTAATGTTATTGACATCGTTATTGCAAAATTGCACTGGGTTAGATGTTAACCAATCACTGAATTAAAATGCCATTGAATCTGTGAAATAAGAATTTCAGGAGTTCTTGAAATAATTAATTCAATAATGCTTGTGAATTGTTAAGATATTAAAAATGAAACTCAGCAAATGGTTATGACCCATCACACTATAAATGTCAGTAATTCTATGCATTTTTTCTCAAAACTGATTTAACTTTCTCAAATATTAAGAATCCTGCTCCTAAAATAATTTAAACAGCTTTACTCACATATGAATGATCAAAGGATATGGCACATTGAATCTTTGAAAAGTTTCACAACAGGACCTCAGTGGGCTTTTTCAAGAATTATTTGTAAGTTGAGGCAGCTTTGTATGCTAAGTGGAATATGACATTAACTTTATTGACAGAGGCATTGTATGCCCTTTTGATTACCAGCATTAAACCAATTAAATCAGAAAGTGAATAAAATGCTTGTTACTAGCATATTATGGTTGGTTGATTTCATCAATCGTATACCTTCCAGGTCAACATCTCCTAAATTCTGGGGTAGGGGTAGAGGTAGATTCCGAGGACCCCGTCGTGGTAAGAGCCGTGAAGGTTATGATGATGACCCAGCTATGGCAGCACAGGAGAGATTGGCCAGGAAATTGGAATTTGCTAGGGAAAGGGAAAAGGCAAGACTTGAGAAAAACAAAAAAGAGCAAGAAGAAAATGAAAAGGCAGGCATAACTGGATGTAAGTTGTTTGTACAAGGAGTTATAGAATAGATACAAAGAGACAAACAAAGTGTCCATTTAGTTAATAAATTCAGTTTTACATTACATCAAGTCAGTGTTTGTATATGGCTGGAAAGTTATGTCTTTCTCACTTTCTCTAAAGAAGGATGGCAATAAAATACTTGATGAAAGATTTTAAATAGTGCATGGACATTGTCTTTGCTAAGATTTGGTATCCCTGCTAATGGGGGTGGGGGTGGGGGGTGGGGTGGGTGGAGGTGTGGTTGTTAAATCTTGCACAGATTACCGTATCTTGTTATGTACCCTAATTTTGGTGGAAACCCCAGTCAAACATCTTGGGAACTCAAGTAGGTTTTAAGTACTCCCACACTTTAACTAGCTGACAGCGGCTAAGGAAAACAAAATTGAAAGAACTTAGGAGGGTCAGATATTAGTTATAGAGATAGCATTCTACTTGTGATACATTTTAGGAACACAAATGTACTTCCTGTCTTATCTAGAAATAGAACAATTCTAGTGTAAGTTGTATTATTAGTATGAAAGGTAACATTTTGCATGTTTTTACTTGTAAACCATCAGTGAGTATGAATGCAGCTGATCTAATGGCAGATTCAATGGGTCAGGTTACACCACAAGAGGCTGTTGCTGCAGCTGCTGCAGCCATGCAGGCTAAAGTGAGTACTCACAGTTATTGTCAGTAATCTTTTTATACAAGCTTATATTCATTGATGCAGCTAGCTGAAGTGGTACCTAAGTCTTACTGATTTATGCTAAATGCTCAATTCAGGTTTCAGAAAGTTGGTACAAGTTTGAAACAACCAGTATTCGATTGATAGGAAAGAAAAGATTTGGAGTTACAAAAATTGAAAGTGTAATATTTTAATGACTTGACGTGCTACATAGGACTTCAGAACTTGAATGTAATTTGAGCTTCCTGCTGTCTCGTGTCACCCCCCCCCCCCCCTCAAAACTTTGTGAATTTTCCATGGTTAGGTATACATAAAGTTTATTTAGTACACAATTCAAGGTCAGTGAATATTTGCATGTCATATGTCAACATTACTTGGAATATTCCCAACATAAAAGAATAAAAGTTACCATTGGATCATGCAGTTGATGATATTCATTTTGACT
Source organism: Glandiceps talaboti (assembly GCF_964340395.1). Classification (NCBI taxonomy): domain Eukaryota; kingdom Metazoa; phylum Hemichordata; class Enteropneusta; family Spengelidae; genus Glandiceps; species Glandiceps talaboti. The sequence continues at coordinate 2,652,499 of NC_135566.1, forward strand.
GATTCTGTTTTATTTCTTTCATTGTATAAATGTCTAGGTGTATGCAGAGACTGGTGTTGCTGTTCCTAGCTACTATAATCCAACTGCAGTCAACCCTATGCAGTTTGCTGCACAACAGCAGAAAAGGAAGTTGCTATGGGGTGCTAAAAAAGAAAAAAAAGAAGTAAGTGCGAATAAAACACTGCCCTCTAGTGGCAGTCTTTGGCCAGATGTGAATGATTGGAAACCGGCTATGAAATGTATACTTGTCCATTTTACATATTCACTGTTTTCGCTTTATTAAGAAAGGATTTGTGACATTGATTCTGATGAAGAATGAAATTGAGAATGAAAGAAATAAGGGAAAAGATTAGACAATAATTGGAAATTTGACAGTAGTTTTAAATACTAAAACAAACATTCGCTATTTTCATTACTTGTTTGAATAAAGATTGCTATTTTATATACATGTACATAGTTAACATGTATATGTAACAATTTTGCATTTCATCTACAATGTATTTGCTAAATTTTCCTCAAAACCATTACCGGTACTAGTAAATAATACATGCATATCCCATTCCATTGCAGGAAAAAATTGCTGACAAACACTCAGCCAATAAATGGGAGCAGACTTTATTTGATGATAGTACTACTAATGTTAAATTCCGTCGTCTTATGGGTATGAAAGATGAACTAGAGAAGAAAAGTGGTAAGTATTTGAAACTTCTGTAACAGGCCTTGAAATTGATTTTTTTGCCCACCTGCCCATTAGGCAGGTAACTTTGAAAATTACATGCCCAACTGCAATTTCTACCAGTCCACTTTTTTTACAGTTGAGTATTATATATAGCATTTCACTGTGACACAGTAGTCATTCACTTCATATTGAGATTGCCATTTTAAAGTATCCATGGTCCTACCTACCAAACCTATGATAACCAAATTGAATGCAATCATGTTAAAAAAATAGAGAGATATAGATTTGTTAATTTCATCTTTGAACAAATGAATATCAGCTTGTTTTTTATTGCTATTGTTCGTGTTTTAAAAGTAATTTTTCAACCATGTTCCCAAACATTGTATGTCTCTGGAGGTGCAATAAATGATTGATTATTTTTAAAATTATTACATTCACTTTGTAATTTTGCCATGAACTATTGTATGATTTTATCAGGAGTACGTACATTCATACTAAGAAAGTGGCATTGACATCCTTTGCCATCTTTTCAAGTTATCAAATTTGAATTTTAGTGTGTAACTTTTGGAAACACTTAGGTGATTGTCATCAGTGTGCAGCACTTTGCTAGAGGAATTATCATGTTTACATGTCATTGATTAAAAATCATTACTTCTATAAAAGATTTTTGTTCACTGTGAGCGTGTCAAAATAATCCAGACAACATGTAAATATTTCTAGAACTCACAGTACTCCTTTGGAATTTACTGTAGAAAGTAATAAAGTTGTGGAAATATGTTAAAAGCTCACAGCATGTTCTTTGCCAAAGTAGAAACAACAGAACTGTAATCCATTCACATACGTATTCTATCTATATTCAGATGATAGTTTCTAATTGTTGTATACTTTTTCTTTTCCCAGATGCAGATACTGCACCAGATCAACAAGTGGAGAGAGCCAAACTGATGCAAACACTCGATGAACAATATGAAATTGCCAGAGTCAAGACACACACCCAGAGAAGTTTTGGTCTTGGCTTTAGCTTTGGACAGGGAGGTGCACCACCACCAGCTGGTGCCAGTGGAGGAAGCAATGTCTAAAACCCTTTTCTTGAATTTTAATTAAGTTTAACTTTTCAGGTGCCAGCTGTTATTTCCAATGTTTATCTGAAATCAGTGTATCACAAAGAAATTGTTTTATAGTTGAGCAAAATTCATGTCTTTTTTTTTTGTATTTTTTCTGTTGATAAGTTGATGAATTCAGAAGTGCTGTAGGGATAGCAAAGATCCTGTCTGTCTGTCTGTCTGTGCTAGTGTGTAACTGACATAACAGTTTGATAGCTGTTAGCCTTGGAGTAATGGTATGGAAGTCGTAGGATTATTTGTGGAAAGATGATCTAATCACAGCTAAGCAAATTAGGTTTATATTAAGTTTATACACATTTTACAAATGCATGTAGTTAGTATTAGCATATAATGTAAGTTGTGCATGACAGAAAGTATCGTATATATAAGTGCCACATTTGACCAAATCACATTTGAGTGCCATAGGGACCCCTTTCCATCCTGCTCCCAATTTGCAAGCCTTAACGTAGTCTCTTTACAAAATGCATGTGATATTCTTTGCTAATTCTCATTCTTGTACAAGCATTGTTCACAGTGCACTGTAGCTACATTTTCACAATGGCTTCATCTTATTTTATCAAGTGTTGTGATTAACACACAACAGTAAGATATGGTTGTCTTATAAATACCAGCTACATGGCGGGTGAGGGGTGTCCTCTCACATTATGTGTACATCAGATTTCTACATGGAGGAGAGTGGTGTCCTTGCACCTCAGTAGGTGTATGTCTGATTTCTAGGTTACTAAAGGGATGTAGCAGATGCTGCAAAGGTAAGTATTAAAGGTAAAAACTTGTCCGTCTTTTGAAGTAAACCTAAATCCGATAACTACACCAAACTGTACGATGTACCATCGTAAACTAACAATGACACAACATTGATATAAGTGTACATGTAAAACCATCCTTATCTAATTAAACATCTTAATTCTTTCACAATGCCATTTGTGTTCCTTTGTATCTACTGATAATAGTCCTACCAGTCAATGGCCATACGTTGGTCTGTGTTGTATATATAGACATACAATTCAAGTTGTATTTCAAACTTGTTCTACATTCACAGTCACTTGCTATGGAGAACAGTGACACACTGTAATTCTCAATGATACAACACAGACTTGTATCATTGTGGAATACACCATGTGGTTTTTTAACTGTTGACCTCCCTGGCAAACTTTTCATTAATCTGTAATTACTCCAGGATTCACTAAAGATACTCCTCATAATTTCAGACAATTTCTGTACTCAGTTTAGTTTTTATACAGATATGTAATATTTAATAATGAACATGATGGTTTAAGAGCTAATGTGTACATTGCAGGTCTCCAATTACCTTATGTACTATATTATAGTAATAGTTTATCTGTAGTGTGATCCAATATGCATCCAAACTTGATAACACACAAACTGTGTTCCCAATAATGTATATTTTAGGACATAATCCAAATTGCATTGAAAAATTGAAGAATACTGGCTCTAGAATGCAAGCACTATTATTTAGTATCATCCAAATTGCATTAAAATTGAAGAATACAGACTGTATTTCACAATGTATATTGCTATGATCCAACTTGGAATCAAAAGTTCCAGAATACAGACTGTATTTCACAAAGACTAAAAGATAAGTCGTTGTAGACACTCACTATTGCCACCATGTATACAAAGAAGTTGCAGCAATGTGGAGTGCACACAATAACAAATATTCCACTAACTTTCAAACTATATATTTACAATAACCTTGTTTCACATGTCATCTTGCCTTTTTAGCTTCAAATATTTTGAAGTCAGAAACTTCAGTACTGACTAGCTATTGTGTGGAAAAATCTGATTTGTAATACTATCTACATGTAGTCAAGGCCTATCTACTTGTAGTCAAGGTCCCAGTTTACTGAGATAGACAAACTAAAACTATTGTCGTTCAATGTGGTAGATTACACCAATGGGTGATAGTGGTTCTTCTGTGTGCCACTAATCACATATCTGTATTAAACACAGTTAATATTGAAATGAAACAATTAAGACAAAACTTTACTTTTGTTACATTTGTATTTTGTAGTTTGTACCGATATAAGTATGATTTATTCTATAGTCACAGACTTGTGTTTATTCTCACAAGTATTCAATGTCAAGATTTTTGAAACATTAATTAAATTGAGTGATAACTCTTATGTTTACGTCATTGTGTCAATGTTTTACACAACTTACAGGGAATGCCACTCTAGGAAAATAAACATATTTTCATAAACTTTTGGTTCTGGAGTCATTTCATGATGTTACATCGTATGAATTTCACTCAGTTGCCAAAAAACTCCAAATTGAGACTTGTCACCTCATTGTTCTTTCACTGGTACACTATTGCCTCATGGGAGTTAGCATACATGAATATGTATTAGATGAACAATGAATATTCATGACTCCTAAGTGCTTATTACTTTCAGATAAAACAGTCATAAATATACATGTCTAGCATCCAAAGTTTATGAAAATACCTTTATTTCCTGGAATGGTGTTCCCCTTTAACTAACAGCATAGACAATTTGAAGGAAAATACAAACACAGAAATAAAGTTGAGAATGAAAATAATATTGCTATGATTCAACTCTTTACATTTTAATGCCAATTTCAATGTCAATTTTGAGCCTGTCTCTCTTTTATGAGAATTTTGAGTAAACTACATATGTCAGCTTTCTTTTTTCAGTATGTTTTCCTATATTGTTACTTTTACAATATCATGTACTTTGTGAGTACCATACTCAGTCGTATACTAAAAGTGCCAGTGCTTTCTGTTCTTTTTCTAGATTAGCTTTTTTACCACTGTACATCTCAGTAGCTTTGTATAATGTAGCTGTTGTGTGTAAATGATTGAAATACGGCACTTGCAAACCCGCCATGTTGAATGTTGCATCATGGGAAATGTGATAATAAATACTAATCAATTAGTATTGTAAACAATATTGTTACATTCTTTGTAACCACAAATAATCATTTCATAGTTACCCTGACCATTGTGGGAGGTTTATTTTATCGGTAGCTCCATATAAAGTGTTACGATAACCACAGATAATCCCATAGTCCTTTGCATCTGAGCATGCTCAGTATGGATTGCAAGTTCCCTATTGGCTATATCAATAACTCTATTTAGTAATCTATGTTTAGACAGAACTAGAAATGACCAATTCTAATTGATTGTCCAAGTGTTTGTATTTGTAGATGATTTTGATTTGTCATAACATTAAGTGACTAAAACATAATATTTTATTTGGTTGTAGCTACTTCTATAGAAAAGAGCAAAATTTTTATTTTGTATCATGAAAATACAAGAGAAACTTTGATTATTTGCCTTAGTATGTATCACCATCTATGTTGTAATACATGGAGAATGCTGTGTGCCTTTATAATCCCCATCATTATGTCACTATTCAGTGATTAAGTCCATTTATACAGTTTGTTATACATTTCTAGACAGCTGATAGTATAGTGATGTCATAGTGTTAAGAGTTGTATTTAAGTACATTGTCTGAATTTCTTTTGAATTGTGTAAATCTCTTTTCTCTGTAAAAATGACAAGTGTGCTACATATATTGTTTTTGGGCAAATCTCTTTCAATTTGTCATTTACCTACAGGTTTCTTTGAAATCCCTAACCCCCCCATTCAGAAACTTTAAATTTGTATATGCAGACTATTCATGGTATGTTTAACATTGAATGATGTGTACTAAAACTTACTGGTGATTTCATGATGTGTGTTTATTATAAGCTAATTCTCACCTTTATGCAGGTGTTTGAAAATGTTTTTTCAAAGTTGAAGGTTTCTGAAAATAACGTAGGATTCTGAGAACTTGAAATGGATTTGGCCTATAGTGAAATGTTAACAAAGAAATTTCCATTAGTACAGTAAATGTCATTTCTCTGTAAAGCATTATACTACCGGGTAGTTTGTGTTACAAATTGGCTGAAGTAATGAACATGATATTAACTGATATGTAGTCAGTTTTGTTTATTTTTTAATCGTTTGTATGTTAAGAGACAGTTTAGAGATAAGATGATTCTCTTTGAAAGTACACGTCAGACAAAATGAGATACATTTCACCATTGGGTTGTAATTAACAACAACACAAATAAACAAGCATGAATATTATGTCAAAAGATAATGTAGGCCCTGTATACTGTTATATTAGTTAAACAACTTTTTTGTCTGAACTTAAATATCTGAAAAAAATCAAAAGTCTGTTCATTATGAATGTTCTACACACAAGTGCAGCTGGTGTCAAACATTGTAACAAAAAGGGTTTGCTTTCTAATAAGTTGAATTTTGACTTTTGTCAATATTTTTTCAGATATTAGTAGACACATACTGTAGTTGCCCCAATGTAGATGTACAACATATGATGCTACAAAGTATGTTGTATTTAGTTAGTTTCTGATATCGTAATAAAAATACACTTTCAACCAGCTGATACCTGTAAATGTGTTTATTTTGTCAGTAGACTGATATCTCTATTTTAGATGGTTTTGCCATTCACCAGTTATTCATATCAAAATTAAGAATCGGCTACAAACAAAATGAGAATAGCATCGCTCTATCTAGTCATCAGGGGGAACTAGATGAGTCCTAGAGAAGTTATTCACAATATGTCTCCATAGATGGTTGTCCAACAACAGCCAGTGTCCCAAATTGAGTGGTAAGCCACTAATTACATTGTATGTCTTTGCATGAACCTTCTCTCATTCCTGCTTACTACAAGCAAGCAAACACGCCAGTATTTTTTTGCGAGTTGTATTGTCAAATAACCAAGAAAGTCTGATTCTCTTGACATCTGTTTTACTTACATAAAACATGAGTAAACTAATTGATAGTGATAAAATCTAGAAATGATATAACACATGGATGTAATTTTCTGTTTGTGTTTACACTTGATGCCACATAATTCAAATTATGTTCTGGCAAAGTAGTTATTTTTGGGGATTTTGGTTGTTATTGAAATGTATTAACATATGGTCGCTCCAGGTGTATCGACCCAATCACAGCCCAGTCAGTGGTTTAAGCTTAGTGTGCTGGGTGGGGTTCCTCCTAGTCTTGCTGCTAGACGTCCGGCTTTCTTTCGATACTATAAGCGAACGAAGTTCGCAGTGAGGGCTTGCCCGAACAGTCTAGCAAGTGTCATTTTCAGACCGGACATTCCATTGCGATTACGATAAGCGGTGGGTTGGGCCATATATGCATATATATACTTTGAATATATTAATCTCTGCATGCAGGTGTTGACAAACACACTTATGTCATTACTATGTCTTGTCGGTTTATGGTAATTGTGAGTCTGATGAGTGTGCAGATGTTGTCATTCACACATTTTAGTTAACGCATTGGTGGTTATTTTTACAAGCCCCTCTTTAAGATGAATATGCATGAAAAATTAGCTATTGTCCTCTGTTTGTGCTTGTCGCCAATGCGGTTCTCTTATTGGCAGGTATTTATATCCTGATGACATTTGCTAGACCTTGGATGTTCCATCCTCGATAGCGATGTCCGGTCGTGTGTCGTATTGTATCGGAAGGACATCCGAGGTCTAGCAGATAGACTAGGTTCCTCCTTGCCGTTTTTTTTACATTTCTTACATCTCACACTGGTGTGTTGCTGCTTTGTTAATTGGGTACAAGTTGTAAATTACATGACTGACATTATTGGAAGATAAAACAATCATGATATATGATATAGCCTGATTTCCAAACAACTTTATTTCAAAGAAATCACATAATATTGTATTTTAGAGATTGTATCTATGTGTACTTTAAAATCCAGCAACTGTTCCACATTGTTTATATTTCAATATGTTGAGAGGGGGGTCTCGTAGGCAGAGCCCTCAACGGCAAGACCCTGGGTAACCGACACTTGCGAAAAATGTCATTTATAGCCCAGAAGATCAGTTTACATTATGTCGTAGGAGGGCGTGCTGTCAACTAAAACAAATGAACATCTATGAAAAAGGTTTGGGGGCGTGGCCTACCACGTGGAGAAGGGAAAACAAACCCACAGACATGCGTGATGTAGTGGTGGTGGTGATACTTTTTACATGTAAACACTGAACGATTTTAGTGGTAATGTTTGAGTGTACTTCATATAGTTTGGTCATTGATAAAACGCAATAACTATGTCTGCAAATGGCACGAATTCGTCAACACAGACGTACATATTAGGAATAGATCTCGGCACTACATCGGTGAAAGCAGCGATTGTTGATCATGACACGAAAGAAGTTGTGTGCTCGGCTTCAAGGGAGACCGGAGCCGGTGTTAGTAGCGAGCTTGCGCAAGCAAATGAACAAGATGCAAGCAAGATCATTCGAGCTTGCTCCATGTGCGTGTCTGGTCTTCCAAAACATAATCTAGTTAAAGTATCGAGTATTGGTATCTCAGGGCAAATGCACGGCTGTCTATTATGGAAGAGTGGGAATGGCTGGTCACACCGGGGAACTGGACGTTATGATGCCGAGAAGTGCAGTCCATTGATAACCTGGCAAGATCAAAGATGTACAAGTGAGTTTCTTAGCTCACTCCCGACTCCACGATCTCACCTACGGCTCGCGACGGGACACGGATGTGCTACCTTGTTTTGGCTGAAAAGAAACCGGCCAGAACTGATTGATGATTACGACTGTGCTGGTACGATACAGGACTTCTTGGTGACGATGTTATGTGGCTTGGAGAAACCTGTGATGTCTGTTCAGAACGCCGCTAGCTGGGGGTATTTCGACACAGTCAACAACATGTGGAATAGAGATATGTGAGTATCAAAACAATTTCTCATCGCAATTAAAGAGAAGAGAAGAAACCTGGTGTGTTTGATTTAGTATTAGATGTAGCATAAATGTACACGTATTCACTAATGATGTTACTCCTGTTATTATTAAATCTAAACTCGAGCCTTTAATTTGTGGTATCGATGACGAGCTCGTTAAGACATGCCGTGATGTGTGGACAAAAAATTTCTTAGTTCTCACACATGCTGTTCATCTATCAGCGAGTATCACGTTGAGATGTGACGTTACTATGGTAACGAAGAGATCGAGTTTTGTGACAAGTATTGAAAGATCTGAGTACATGAGTGTGGTGATTGCTCTAATTACCAATGTTTCTGAACAAATGAGATTTTAAATTCTCCTACTTTTTAGAGTGACGTAAAAGAGTTTGCTTCAAGGAATATCCAGGATATTTCATCAGTGGTTGCTAGCCTAGGCACAAAACCCACACCCAGGCCAAACAACAGAAAATACTTGTATATATTTTTTTTGAGTCTGTGGTTGTATGAATTTCAAGTTTATTGTTCATTTTGTGTGTTTGAGTATTTGGAACCTTACAATCTACTGGATTCCTGGGTTTCTTTACAAGTTTTCTGACTGACTGACCGACTTACTGACTGACTGACTGACTGACTACTGGAAGAGTGAGTGAGTGAGTGAGTGAGTGAGTGAGTGAGTGAGTGAGTGAGTGAGTGAGTGAGTGAGTGAGTGACTGACTGACTGACTGACTGATTGATTAATGAATGTACATAAAAATATTGTATATTCATTTCAAATGTGAACAAATTGAAACCAAGTGAAATGGACACACAATATTATTAAAAACACATGCAAATATAGAAATCTTAACGCTATGCTGAAGATGTACTGAAAGATGAAAGTATTCAGTGGGGATTGATGTGTGGAAGTCTGCTGAAGCTGTATACATATAATTGCTGTTGATTGATTGGTTAATGAATGAATGAATGAATGAATGAATGAATGAATGAATGAATGAATGAATGAATGAATGAATGAATGAATGAATTAATTGATTAAATTAGAATAATTGTTAACACCATTTATTTGATAGAAATGTGGTAAGTTTTATGATATTATTGGCTTTGTTTTCTGTTTATACATGATAATGAAATTTCAGGTATGGATTGTTTGATGTATCCCAACCTTCACTCACACTGGACAATGGATGTTTGATATCATATGTAGGGTATTATATTACAATCATAATTTTGATATACTCAGTAATTTTCAACTTTAATTGTGTGATGGTTACAAGTCAGTAAAACCAAAGTATTATATTAACAACTCTCATTGAATCAGTTTCAAGTAATCTGACACTCAATCACTGTTACAAACTTTTACAATTACTTGCCACTTATTTAGTTTGTTATTGATTTAAGACTAGATTAAAGTTAAAGGCCATATTTAAATTGAGGATCAAAATTTATAGGTATGAAAAAAAAATCTGATAGAGGTTAAGAAAATGTTTGTCCTGAAGAAAAGAGCAATCTGATTTAATCTCTATGGCTCCACTTTTAAGTTAATAATATGGTAATCTAAAACCATGGGATTAAAATATTGGGGTTTAAAGCTGTTATAAAGATAAAGACTAACAAGATACTTTCAACAAAGATTTTGGTGTACCCTCAAAAATCATTAGTGTACTTCAGATGGGAGGTCCACACATTTTACTGCAAGACTTAGAAATCCATGCACCATTTCCTTCTGACAATTGAATGTGTACTATTTAAAGTCACACATGATATGCACTGTTAACATTTTTTCAAAGGTCGTAACCAAAGCAATTGCCAATTTATGTTACTATTTACAAAACATTCATATCTTGATTCACTCTATATTAAGAAAGAAAGGATTGATTGATAGGGTCAAGTTGTAACATTGATAGTGGGTCAGTTTATAGAACTGAACAACACACAGTATCAGTGATATTCAGTTTCAGTTAGTTTTGGTGACTCAGACTGCATGCATTACATTGGGACTTAAAACATAAACTGTATTTTGGTATAGTTGACGTACTTTGAAGTACCTAAGACGTCTACTTACAGTGTGAAATTGAGCTGATTAAATTGATGTGGGAGTTAACTAGACTATTTCGATATTAGACACAGGCTGAATTCAACTCCCTGTAGTCATGATTTCTTGTCATTGATGAAGTGTTGACCCCAAATCATGACAGGGTTACTTTAATTGCAGGCAAACAGAGTACTAGTTCAAACTTCAAAGTACGGTGTACTTTAGCAGAACTCAGCTGTTACCATAGACAGGTGAAGTTGGAGAAATAAGAACTGTATGCTAGCAAGGATACATATTAAAGTCTGTTTTTTTACACAGTTTTCAAGGGTTACAGGCATATATAAATTATAAAACAAGCGTGGTTGTAAGGTTGTGGCCTTGTATTTATTGATAGACAAGCTTCTTGTTCGTGCATTCCTGTAATTACAGAAATGCCATGCATTCCCAGCTGACAAAGTGATGTATAGATGTGTGTGGCCTGTTGCAAAGCTATAGGAGTTAACTAGAGTGATTTAAGTTACATCTGTAATGAGTCTTAAAGAGATATAGATTTGTCATTAAGGTGACACACAGTGGTAATTCAACCAGTATTACTCTGTATACTATTGCCACTAGGCAAAGAAAGATATTACTAGACCTCAGAGTAGGCAATCACCATGTATTAAAGGCTCCAGCACTGATAAAGTCAGCTAAATGAACTTAACACATTTTCTCTTGACAAGATCAACAAATGAATAAACAGAACTTTGTATCAATAGAATGAAAATCAAACATCAAACAAACAAACTATTTACAGAACAAACATCAAATTTAGTGGGGTTTTTTTGCAGAGTCATATATTGTTGTTCTGACTTACCGTGATATCAAACATTAGACTTCACAATCTTGCAAATGTATTTTGTGACGGGTTGGGAAGTCAAGCTGGTAAAACTTGTAGGTTTTCATTATACACCTTGTAGGAAGAATTTGATGAGAAGATATGTCTAGAAAGTTGAGAAATTTATATCAGCATGCATCTCACATATTTATCCATGTACCCAATAACTGTTAATGTCAGCATTATTTGAAAGGATTACTGAATAATTTAGAGAATTGTCATACTAGTTCAATATTACGACACATTATCCAGCTAGTCAGAGTACACAAGTTATTCATTAGTCTAGTGATTTTCAAATAAATCCTCAGACTTAGACTTACAAGTAGTCTGTAAGAATCTATTTGATGGTGTAAAAATACATAGCTTGAGTGGCCGCGGCATCTCAAAGGAGAAAAGTCCACGACTACGGCACGTACTTGTAAATTCATCTGTGTAATATTAATTTTTATTCCAGAATATATTTTTTCATGTATAAAACATGTATTTGCTTTTAATTATGAATGGTGATCCAAGTCGTATCCCATTTTAAGATAAGTTTTATTTTTATAAAGAGCTATTAAGTTTTTATATAATAATTATTTCATGTGTATATAACAATGTTCTTGCTATGTGTATCCTAGCTATCAAGTAGAGTAGTTTAATTGCTTTGAGTAGAACTTGCACCTGTTATCGGAAATGATGTATTAATTATTAAATGAAGTTAGCTATGATGTTGAAATAGTATGTGAATCATTTATTACGGTAGATAGATATAAATGAAAGTAGATAGATAATCCCATAGATAGATAGATTATCCCATAGATAGATAGATTATCCCATAGATAGATAGATTATCCCATAGATTTTATATTAAAATAACAAACACAAGTAGCTGGGCAATTTTACAAGTGGATCTTACTTTCTAGTACTGTAATTAGTAAAAGAATTTTAGAAATATTTTATATAAATTAATATAATGAGTATTAACATGCAGGCATAATAAATTATGATATAATGGTTTTGTAACAAATTCAAATTATGAGTTAAAGTAAAAATAAATATGATTTCATATTTAAGTGTCAATTATTTTGTAATCTTTTGATAGAAATATGAAATATTTAGATAGTAAGTTTCAAATCAAAATTTCTGACAAACATTCATTTTGAAAAAATACAATTTGTGTGATATTTTGATAGAATTTATGAAGATTTATTTTAATAGATGAAATTGAAAATTCAGACAAAACTAACATTCATTAAAAAACATAAAATTCTGAGAAAAAATTTGAAGAATAAATTTATTTGAAATGTAAAATATATTCAAAATCTTAAATGACAAACCTAGTCATGAGATATCAAATATTGCTACTCACTAACTGCAGTCAGAAAATTATTGACAATGGTTTCCTAAATTAAATCACAAAATTGATCATTTATTCGTAGAGTACTTAAGATTTCATTGCCTCTAGGCTGTGTAGATATGTAGACTGCTGAGTTCCATCTAATGTTTGCTGTATATCAGTGCCATCATTTCATGCTGTGAATCACTGGACACTGGTAGATATTATAAATATAACATAGATACACAGATAACTGTCAGTTGCCGTGATCCAAATATTACGTGGTTGAAGTTAAAGTTCTATTTAATAGCATATCAGTTTTTGTATGTTTGCCTTGAAGTGGCCATATGGATGAGGATTGGGTATTTCATTTGGATTGTTAATTTATAAAACAATTTTGTCATGGCTTCCTACTTGAAAAATCAATGTGAAACAACATTGACTAAGTCTGTGTTTGTACATGTAACTCAATACAGTGCAAAAAGCTAAAAAGTATGTAAAATGTTTGTTATTGTGCATACAATAACAAAGATTTTACACATTTATTAATATTTTGCAATTTATTGAGTTACAAACAAGGACTTGGCATTTGTTGTTTCACATTGATTTTTCAAGTAGGAAGCCTTATATAAATTCAAAATTCAAAAGAAATCCCCAAATCCTCATCCATATGGCCACTTTAAGTTTAAAGGTGGTCGATTTAGGATTAAAATTAAGATGTGTCTGGCAGAGTTATTTGATCCAGAAAAAAGGATAATCATTATGATCTTCATGGTTCCCCTTATAAGATAACACTAATGTGAGAACCAGGATTGAAACTCTCACCTTTAAAAGTCCAAAAATTAATTGGGGGATTTTTTGTCTGTTGAAAAATATGACATATAATTGACATAGAAATAGTTTATCCTTAAGTAATTAGCTAAATTGCCATGTCTATTAGTCAGTGACAATAAAATGTCACTTGTTTGACAGCCTTATATAGGCAGTATGAATAGATGGTGTAGACTAGTAATTATTCACCATTAACTTGTCAATATTATGGGATGTTGATATTGATGTGGGATACTTCTCAGTTAGAGCAATGAACACAGATAGGTCCACAATAAGAATAAACATTATTGTGGAAAAAATCTGTTTATACTGGGTTTTTTTATCTGTCAATGTCTGTATGAGGTTTTAAAATCTTTGTTGAAATCTGTAACACATGGTGATGATGATCGAAACATGGTTTCTCCTTCTGTACTTCTACTGTCCTATTGATTTTTTGGATCCATGAACACTATATTCTCCATGGTTTCTCCTTTATGCACATATAGTTGTGATAACTACATGTATAGTCGGGTTGATTTCACTTTATAGCTGTTGTACTTTTAAGTATATCTAAGTGTTAGTTTATTCACTATATCTGAAATAGTTTAATAGCTGGAATTCAACTTGTGTATAAGTACTAAGTACTATGATATTAAAGTTGACCTTGCAATTAGTGAAGAGCTCTTATCACATATAATTGTGACGTCCTCGTTTGTATCAAGTTTTCTCAATAATTGTGATGTATGGCTTGCAATCCATATGCAGTGGTTGAACTCTGACTTGGTTGTACATGTAGATGGAGAGGGCGTGAAGGGTCGGGAAAAGGTTATCATCATTTGGGTAGGTATGAAGGGAGTGGATGGAGTTCCAGATACAGATGTACGTTAAACATATGAATTATATGAAGGGGTGTGCTTTAGTAATATCAGAGAAAAGTCCAGTAAGTCTTGGGGTAGAATGTGCATGGGCAACGCATATAGATTCAGTGTGTTTTATACTAAATCCTGTCGTAGCCATACAGCCATTATCTATTACATGAACTTGACCTAAGGATAGTACTAAAACTACTCTTTTAACATGTGTAGTATGAAGTATAATATATACTAAATATTTCCGTTGTGTTTACAGGAGAAATGAAAATGCCTTTGTGCTTTACTCATAAAACACAATGTTTTTGCACACAAATGCAATAGAAACAATTACAGAGATGTTGTGGGGATGCATGGATGCAGAAGTAGACAAGTTAATATGTTGATTATCAGTTGACTCATAAACAATTTAAATTGAAGTCATGTTATATAATGTAAAATCATCTAGTCACTATATGTATATTATTATTTCAGCAGAAGCACATTTCTTTTGCACTGTTCAAGAATTAGTGTTTCTCACTGTTTAATTACCGTGATTGCGTAAAGGATATTGCGTCTGTGTTGTAGAGTTGAAATGTGTTTATATATCTTTATGTCAAAATGTCTTGATTCCATTAGTGAAGCACCAAGGCAACTTTATTTCTCCTGTAAGTATTAGCTTATAGAAAAATCATTTTCTAAGAATTTTCTTGCATGTACGTAAGAGATTCCAAAAATGTCAAAATGTCAACATGTTTGGGAAAAAAAAATGAGCTAGGACCTATCCCTGTGTCTAGAATGTATGCTGGGAATGCATGAATTCATGATTCTAAATGTCAAAGAGATAGATAATCTAGAAATGGATGTCCACCGTACAGAGATTAATATCACTTTATTCACTTATTATGCCCCAAGCATTAAAAGATAATCCCTTTCAGCTGATTTTGACATAGGGGATTTATTTTTAGATGTATTTTAGCTCTAGGCAACTTCAGATTGGGTTTGTCACGTAGGACTGTACATTGACTGATAACATACATAGTGCACTTTGTATTCTGAGATGAGTGAATACCTTAAGGAATGATGCTTTACAATAAGTTGCATGATTTTCTAATTTTCTTAAAATTGAAAAGTTGTAGTAGGCTCTTTTGAAAATACCTGCAAGATGTAGAATCATCCATGTATCATATTGCTACTGCATTGGATGACATTGTTTGAATTCATATAGTGTGAAATCCTATATTTTATTCATATAATTCTATACATATGGTATTGTAAAAGGTACAGATATATAACGAGTTCATCCATGTCAGTGTTGCAATACTAGTACTACTTTTTCACAACAAAAGAGTTTCTAAGCTTACAAAAAAACCTATAGGACACAAAGTTGCCCTATAAACATTCATTTGAATTCTAGTGAATGTTTATAACTTATTGCAAAATATCGCAAACCACATACAAGTACAAGTATCAAACCTGTATATTTGAGATTGATGGTTTTGTTCTCTCAAGCCTGCCAGCAATTTGCATCAATGATGCCTACATCTACCTGGAGGTTACCTGGTATATGGGTTAAAGTACAAATACCCTCAACATGAAATTATATGCTACTTGTAATTCACTATATATGTACCTTTAGGGCTGGTAAAGTGTAATACAATTGTATAGCATCTGGCTATTTGACCTTGCAGTAGTGTATAGATTTGAAATCTTTTGCTCCCAGACAAAAATCTTGCCATGAAATACTAAGGCTATGAGAGTAATGTAAAATTATTTACCTCAAGAGTTTCATTTAGAGAGTACAGTTCATGTGTACAAAGGATTTCACTTTATTTGTAAAACTGTTATCATTACCACTTGGTGTTTTACTTAAAGTTTGTATAGTGAAAGCAGTGTGGTTATATTAGAGCAGAACAGTAATGTCATTGTGGAGGATTTTAAAGTATTTTGGGTGGTGTACAGAACCTGTGCAAACAGCATACACAGAAAGTGTCAAAGGTCAACACTGCTGATTGAGCAACTTTTTCGTAATATTTTTTAGTTTAAAGTTGAATACTTTTTACATGTGATTGTTTTTTCTATGTATTTGTTTATTTTTTCAATAGCTCAGTTCTTGATTAAGAAAAACAACTTATTTGTTGTATTCATTGTGGTGTATAAAATATATGGAAGAAACCAAATAATATACAACTACCCTTACAAAAATGAACTATACTTAAAATATACTTTAATTATATTAGAAGTATACTTGAGTTTGCAGCAAATAAGTATAACATACTGTAAATATAGTTTAAGTATACTTGAAATATTCTTATAAACAGGAAAAAATACTTCAAGCATATAGAATTTGAACAACAAATCTTTTAAGTATTTTAGAAGTATTCTTATATACATCAAATAAGTGTGATATCATTATACTTTGAATATATTTGAAGTATACTTGCAAACAGGAAAAAAATGTATACTTAAATATAGAATTTGGAACATTAGAACTATATATACAGTTATGACTATGGAAACACAGTATTAATAGTTTTAATTTGTGTCAGTTGAAAGCTACTACATGCTGATATTAGTTATTATTGGTATTTTATTGATGTAATTACAAACTCACAGTAGAGTATGTGGTGTTTCTCCTCAAAGTTTTTTCCAGTGTTTATTTTTACGGATGGTCAAGAGCTTTCACTTTAATATATTGTGGGATGGGGTTGAGGGGGGGTTGAAGGGGGGGGGGGGGGTGTCCACGAGCTTCCACTTTATGCTGGGGGGGGGGGGGGGGGAGACTGGATAATCCAAATCACCATGAATGCACTTCTATCCCGGACTTCTATCCCCCACTCTCACCCACTTATGTAATCTATCACATTGAACAACACTGGGTTTAGTTTAATTAAGTTTCCATCTTGAGTTAGCTGAAAGCTTGGCTTGGTTTCCACAGTACATATAACTAGTAACTTAACAACACAATGTCAGTAATGGAGATCTGAGTTCCTGGACTGCTGAAATTGATAGGAGTCCCACGAGACTCTGTAAATTAATGCTTCTTATGAGCTGTCAGATATTGGTGTAAGTAACTGATCATCTAAATGTAGCCCTAGACTGTGGACAGTCTAATGTAGTCCTAGTAGTAGTAGTGGTAGTAGTATAGTGGCTGTAATAATGTGTCACAATTAATGATAATGGTACTTGAAGACTGGTGCAAAAATGGTCAGATATCTTCAGTTGTTTTATTCTGTGCAATTACAGATGAAATAAATCTACACAGGACATCTGTATTACTACATGTACATTTGTCAAAAGTATAGATTAATTGCTCAATTTACAACTGTTCTCTTGATAATCTTCTTGTCAAACATTTTTCGTAGTTCATCTTTCGATGATCTGAAAATTCACATATGCACCTCAAATACTACAGTGGGAATTCATCTAGTCTGTCTTAATATCTTAATTTGTGAATTTATGTAGGGAAATTGGAATTTGGCATGAAAAATGCTCATCTTACCAGAAAAATAAACAAAGGCAAATTTATGTGTGAAATTAGCAAGGACAAATGCATACATACTGTGAGCATTAGCATTCATAGAATTGGGACAGATCTTTAATATAGTCGTAACATGTGTATGATATGTTTATTATTGCCATAAAATTGATGCAGCCTTGAAACAGAGGTTTCACCTCATAAGGACAACTGTAATGTATATGTACTCAGTGATGAATAATGGCATAGCAGGATATAAGAAATCATAGTGATAGTTTCATCAGTGGTTAATAGACACGGCTTCTTTGCAGTTAAAAGTATAATGAAGAACACTCCCCCCCCCCCCCCCCCCATCCAAACCTCCTATATCTGCCTCTACCCAATCCATCCACCCCACCTATCACATTCAGCAAGAGCTGAGCAGTTACTTTGGCTCATGAGAACAAAACAATTTATACCAGAAAGTCATATAATTACAATTGAATATATTATTCACCAGCAAAGGAAAATAAGAGTTACCTAAGGGGCCTTAATTACTAAGAGTCAAGAGTTGTAGTGACGAAACCCCTTATGTGAGTATTTTCCAGCAGAGTGATGACAAATATTGGGAATAATGTTATAATACCTCTGCAAGCATAATATATGGAAAATCAGGAAAAAGAATAGATTTTTAAGGTTTTGACTCATATTTTGACCAGTATAAGTGTGGAGTCATGATGGGCAAATGGTTGATCAGCTTTGAATCTGCAGGTTGCAGGTTGTAGAGTCATGACGGATGAATGGTTAGAGTGGCCGGCTTGGAATTTGCAGGTTGCAGGTTCGAGCTCCATTGTTGCCATTTGTTTCTGAGTGGCTAAAGTCCTTGGGCAAGAATTGAACCACCACTATACCTCAGTCAACCCAGCTGTATAATTGAGGACCTGGTAGGATAGAGGTTGCAATGTGAATGCTTTAATCTTATGTGCTTATAAAGGCTGCAATGGATTGTATGCTCCACAGGGAGCTGAGGAAGTGTAAAGAGCCATTGTGCCGCTATAGATCTGAGCCAGGGGTAATAATTATAAAGCACTTTGAGCACTTTATAAAAACTAACATTATTATTTATTTATTTTTGTTATTATAAGTTCAATATTTTTTGTTTGACCTCAATCAACATGGTTCCTGTGAAACTTAAGTGTAATCAAACTACACTTGTTGGTCACTTCAAACCCCAAAGTCATAAAAAGTATAACAATGTGAATTAACACACTGCAGTCTAGGAGATTAAATTTTTATGGCATAGTAAAGCCATCTGTTAGTTTTCATTATTTGAACAATTAAATACTTAGAACATCAAGGGTAAAATGTAGTATTGTTGGATTACACAGAGTCATTAATGACCTTGATATGGTAATTTAACAATAAATAAATACCACTTGTAAATATTTCGTGTTGTGAAATCTTTCTGACAAACAGATTTTATGTTCTTCGTCTTTTCCATTATAAAACAAGTTGATGACACGTACGTTACAAAGACACAGATGTTGCCGGGGGAAACAGTATTGTATTTAAATAGTTGAATGTGAAAAAAAAATATCTGAGTAATGTCAAACCTCTGAAGTGAAGTTAAGCATAAAATGTGGAAATTTGAAACGCTAGTGTTTGAGAATTGATTATCAATGTGTGCAATGAATAGATGTGCTGTGTTCACATTAAAATGTAAATTTGACAACAGACTTACATTTACTAGGAATAAAAATGATGATATGTAGACTTCCACTTTAGTTTGAACCTTGAATCACCATGACGATATGTAACTTGTAAGGTTTCTTTGAGTTCACCTGGAATAGCCATGGCTAGGCTTTACATATTAATATACCGTATTTTGTTTGAGTTCACCTGGAATCACCATGATGCCTTTTATAAACATTTTCATTTGAGTTTAATACCTGGAATCACCACGACGATATGAAGATTTTACAATCGAGTTCACACATGATCACCATGACAATATAGGTTTTCTTTAAATTCACCTGGAATCATGATGGCAAAATATGTAGATTTTTCATATGAGCTAGTGCAACTGGAATCACCATGACAATATGAAGATTTTTCAATTGAGTTTATAAGTAATCACCATGACGACACATAAGTTGTCTTTGAATTCACCTGGAATCATGATGGCAATATGCAGAATTTTCGTACGAGTCCAACTGGAATCACCATGATGACACCTGAATCATAGTGACGATATTAAAGTTTTCAGTGGAGTTCGATCACCAGACTTGAGTTCATCACCATGGCAATATGAAAATTTTAAGATGAGTTGCTGCTTGTCATATCAGACAAATGTACTTGTAGAGAAAATATGTAAGGTGTAAAGGATTTCTTGAAAATATCAGAAGAATTTATATGTATGCAAATTTATCCTTTCATTATGTAAATATCTTAATGTGACAGATATGTGACTGGAACTGTCAATTTCCTTTTAAAGTAAAAGACTATCATGAAAGGAAATAATTGACCTTTATAGTAAAATGAAAGTTTTTTAGCTTAACATATAGTGCATTATTATCTCCTACTTCAGTTGTATGTGAATTGTCCAGCTGGTTTACCCTACGATTTCTACAATTTATTCAGTAATAATCAAATATATATATATGGACAGGTAAGGCACATAATGCCTGAGACTGCTGAAATAACAAATATCTAAGTGTAAGGTTATATATGTCATATGACAGAACACCATGACACTGAACCCGGCCACTCAGGATATTTGCATGAGGAATTGCAGTGTTCTCTGCAGTTGTGCTTTCATGAGTGTAGCAAGTGAAAGTGCAGCTGAACACACTGCATTGTGATAAGTGCAAATATCCCTGAGTATACCCACACTAGAACTCATGTGGCATGGAGCTCTGTTATATTTTTACAAGCTTGTCTGAAAAAGTAAATTTCCATAAAAATCATACTATGTGATTTCAGGTGTAAGGAACAGTCATGCCATCATTGCCTATCAGTTGAATGTAAGTATGCAATAATTGTCTCCAGTATTGCATTGCAGTGCAAATTTAGAGAACTAGAATGCAATGATACACCAGTGCAAGTAATCCCTAATACATATAATATTATAAGTGTACCTGTACCAAAGCTAAATACCCTGGAATACATGTAAATCAATTTTAATGGTGAACATTGTATATAAATGTTCAAAGCACCGAAACCACATCCACAGCCGAAACAATCTACCAGTCCACTCCACCTCTCTGTAAATCACAATTTCCACTTCCATACATAAATGGCACATCAGAAAACGTAAGCAAAATCTAACATCAGTACATACCACAGACGGCTATACCCAAAAGACCAAACACCATCCACCAAGAAATGCGGAGTTATCTAAAATACATATATAAAGTTAGAGTCAAAGTATTTTAATATTGACCACTGAGTGTCAGTGTCAACAGCAGAACTACTTCTACATATTTTACAAAAAAATAAAAACTCAAAAAAAAAAAAAAAAAAAAAAAAAAAAGACCACAGGGGGGGAGCCATTCTGACCGATAGGTCACTTGTTGTTTTTTATTGATACTTAGTACTCAAAGTAAAACTATCTATTTTTATTCTTTATCTGCAATTTCCACTTCCATTAAATTGATCACAGCCAAATCAATAGCAAAGGTTACAAAAATTGCTCAAGAGATAGGCTCTGTAACCATGGCAACAAATGGTGATTCTACTTGGCCAACAAAAGGATTTTATTGCAGAAATTTGTGGCATTGATAGAGTAACTCTACTCTTTGCAGTTATCTATTAATATGATAGTTGTGCCTGATATCAAATAGATGCAATTTATTGAAGCCACAAATGTTGAAAGGATTTTTATTCCTTGAAAAAGTAAGATGGAAATGGACTAAATTACTGGCTGAACAAGAACTGCTGAGATAATTTCCGAAAACATTTTCTAGTCCCGACTTCATGTCTCCCCAATATTAACAAGATTTAGATTGATCTGTTATTTGGTGACTGTCATTACCGTATCACTTTACTTTAAAATGTGATGAAATTGTGGCAGTTGATGACTGTCTTTTTATGTTTCCAGTTTCTTTATTACAGCTTTGTTCGCAATAGGACACTATAATTGGCAAGAAGAGGAAATGATATATTAATTCTCAATATTTCTTCTCTGTACATTTGGGGAAATGAGGATACTAAGTGTATTAAAGGATTTAATGTCACTACTAGTTTGGCTAATAATGTTTGTTATACGACCTGAGGCTTGTCACAGATATTTCCTTGTTGAATAGGTACATCAGGAAACATACATTTATCTGACCTTGTGGAGACCAAATTGATTATCTGCAAACTTTTTTCAACTTAGAAAATAGTAGAACTTAGAATATTGCAGAACTGATGATGTAAACTGTCATATTCCCTGTTATACTGAGTGATTATGTGTCCAGTGGATATATCTCAGACTATAACTTGGACATAACTGTGTAGGAATAAGAATGACTTGTTTGTTTGCTGTGTTTTCCATATTGATGCTGGGTACATGTTTTGCAAACATGTTATTGTTCAAGTGTCCAACACTATGTTCCATGGATATACAGAAGATAGACATTTTGTTCAAGTGTCCAACACTATGTTTCATGGATAGTGGAGCTCTTTGTAGTTATGTTCAAGTGTCCAACACTTTTTCATGGATGTATAGAAGATTATGAGGAGTTTGTTAAAATGTCTGAGACTATGATAGTGCTTTAGGACGTTTGTTAGTATGCAACACTGTATATTTCATGGATGTACATAGGCTGTATATGTAGTAAAAGTTATGTTCAAGTGTCCAACACTATGTTTCATAGCTGTACTGAAGTTCTTTGTAGTTTTGTTCAAGTGTCCAACAGTATGTTTTACAGCTGTACTGAAGCTTGTAGCAGTTTTGTTCAAGTGTCCAACACTATGTTTCACATCTGTACTGAAGCTGAGTAGTTTTGTTCAAGTGTCCAACACAATATATCATGGCTGTATAGACGGGAGCTTTTAGTTGTTTGTTTTAAGTGTCCAACACTTCCTTAACTGTTCTGAAACTGTAAAAGTTTTTGTGTGTGCAAGATACTATCATCACTCATCACTCAGATTGACATTAAGTAAAATGTGAAGTTCACTTTCAGTTCATTACATCTGAAATTCAATTACTTTGTGGTTGATGTGACTAGACCTTAACAGCAAAGGTTATCATTGAAGTAAAAGAATATTTCCAGTTCTTCAGGATTTCAAAGCTAATATAACCCGACCTAATGCAAACTTCATTAATGTACCTATCAGTGCACTCTGGGATCAGTGCACTACTACATTCAATAGCATATAGTACATTTTTGTCAAATTCTGTTGTATCAGGCAGTGTTGTCATGGTAGCGGTGAAGTCAACAGATTATTAAAAGAGGATATTTTTAATTTACTATCCATTTCCTAAGCCGATCATTTCGGTAATTTTAATATCCATGTATGGAATATCAAAATGTAATATAAAACCATTAAGTTCTTATTTGAGATTAAAAGAGTTCATAATTTATTTTCATGAATACCTCACTTTGATTCAGATATTATCTTTTTCAATGAATTTCTGAGAAAAACCTTTTAAGTATATGATTGAATTTAAACAGAAATTAGGTGTGCCACACATTTCACTGAACATATTACATGTTAAATCACTTGAAAAGAAAAGAAAAGAAAAGACTCAGTGCAGTATTCGAGTATTTTCAAGTCAACAACATTTCAAAAGATTGGAACACTGACAGCCATATAGCCTTAATGTTCATATTTTAAAACTTTGTTAATGTGTACCTGTATGTTTAACAAATGAGAGAGACAACTCAGTGATTCAAATTCTAGATCCACATATGTTTACATAAGACTGATGGTGACAACAAACTCATGACGGTCATGGGTAGGATTCAAGTTTCAATGTACGCTAATAACAGTGAAAGTGACAAAATATTTGCAATGAGTGACAAGTGATTCAAGTTTCAACATACGCTAAAAAAAGGGAATTTTAAGTGACAAAATATTTGCAATGAATGATGTAAACAATTATTCAAATTTCAATGTATGCTTAAAGTGCAGTGAAAGTGGTGAAATATACTTGCAATGAGTGATGCTAGAAAGAAATTATTGCAAGTAATATATGCTGATAACAGTGAATTGGTGAAATGTCTTTTTTGTACTTTGCAATGAGTGACGGGGGGAAACAAGCAATTCAAGTTTCAATATACTGTTAGATGAATTAAGGTGACAGAATTAACTCACAGTGAGTAATAGAAACATGCCATTGAAGTGTCAATGTACACTTAGAAGATGATGAGAAATACAGATAGTTTTTCAATAAGAGATACGTACTGCAGATCTGAAGTTCCAGTGAATGCTTATAATCCTATATGCATGCAGTTACAGTGTAGGTGACAAAATTTTTTACCAACACTGTGAATCTCAGTGAGTAGTATTATGTGTTATGTACAATATCTTATTTAGCAATTCATGACCATATTATGGGAGGGGGGGGGGGGTTAATGAAGAAAACACAGCAGCTGAAGTTATATTGCAAATTCAAAACTAGATTCTTGACAACATTATGGTACATTTAGCTGTCCTTTTTCACTCTACCCCGGTATATATATAGTCACAGAAAGTGGGTGTGTGCAGTATTCAAGTACAAATCTGGTTGCTATAGCCCAGTAAATATTTCCTTAGACAAATGTTTGTGTGCTTTAAAAAAGAAACCAACAAGATAGAAGAAAAGAATTGACCTGTTATTCTAAATTTGCTTGACCTGTATTGTTGTTATAAAGTCACAAAAGGTCACAGCTAGAGGCCTTTATTTCTTTCCAACCCAAATATTATTCAGGTACGGATGCAGACTGTATTATGCCATAATAAATAGATAAAAGAGAGAACAAATACACCTTTTTGTTTCTGACAAAGGTTTCTTCTCTGAAAGCTGATTTTAATAGCACAGTGTGTACTTGATTGGATTGGAGGAAGAATACATATCTCAAGTTACATTTGTCAGAATCTTATAATACTGAGGGGCACTGTTAACTCATGGATGGTTCTTGTTATTGGTGTCTTAAATATTATTTGATATTGAAATTATATCTTTTATCATCATAATACCTAAAATATGTGTCTATCCCACTCAAAGTTTAAAGTTTAAAGTTTATTTATTTTCTAAAGCGCCTTTTCTATTTATTAATATTCAAAAGTGCTGTACATAAAATAGATTTAAAAGCATGGTAAAACAATATAATAAAGCTAAAAACAACAAATTGTGAATGAATCCTGGATATACAAAGGTGCTTTACCACTTACTGGTGGAGATCAATCAAACAATGTATTCTGATACAATACAAATTTAAACTGACATTATGATGCAATGTTTAGAGTGTTAAAAACTTCATAAAATGTGAGTCTTGGGTAGCAAACTTCTCAAGTATGAATACTAAACCAACACTCATCATACTCCATCAATGTCAATTTGTTCTCTAAAAAGCTATTGTGTATTTATGTGACCCTTAAGGTGATAGCTGATAATGGGTCCTCATTTATCAAGACTCCCTTTTGAAGTTATCGCCACAGTACATTGTACTATACAGGTGTGTTATTGCAGTCTCTCAACTATGACGTAAACAACCTGCCAGAAGTTAAGTCAGGTGGAAAACTGCAAGTACAAAGAGATGATCATGCAGGTAATGTGGACTAACAACTTTAATTCAAGGTGCACTCTACATATTAGCATTTTCGCAAACCAGAGCTGTTATTTCTTCCATGACCCTGTGAAATAACGGACAGCACGTTTTGGACAGTGCCGTAAAAGAGGCCGTGGTTTGCGACGATGCATAATAACCGTTGATTTAATTATGTGAAGTACTTAATATATGCTAAGATATACAAAGATTTACGTGATCAATGTTTACCAGGATTTCGTATTGTCACTTTGAAAATGTAAAGAAGAAAAGAATTTCAAGTAAATTATCTGTGTCAAAAGTTTGGATTGGTTTTAACCTCTCATGACCTGTACAACGATAGAAGTAAAGCACTTTCTGTATTGCTTCACCAAAGTAAACCATTTTCTGCAATCATTTATAGCATTCATATCAAGTGTAAATGTATACTGTTTCAATTGGTTTATTTACAAGCTTAGAATGTGGCCGTTTTTATGTGGTCAATTAAACAAATGAAACAGTTTAATAATACTTTTACACTTGATATGGATGCTATAAACAATTGTCGTACATACAGAAAACACTTTACTTTGGTGTTATGGGTTGTACGTACTTGATATGGAGGCTATAAACGATTGTGGTACATACAGAAAACACTTTACTTTGGTGTTATGGGTTGTACTTGATATGAATGCTATAAAATTATATGGTACATACAGAAAATGCTTTACTTTGGTGTTATGGGTTGTACTTGATATGGATGCTATAAACAGTTGTGGTACATACAGAAAATGGTTTACTTTGGTGTTATGGGTTGTACTTGATATGGATGCTATAAATGATTGTGATACATACAGAACTTGCTTTACTTTGGTGTTATGGGTTGTACTTGATATGGATGCTATAAAATTATGTGGTACATACAGAAAATGGTTTACTTTGGTGTTATGGGTTGTACTTGATATGGATGCTATAAACAGTTGTGGTACATACAGAAAACGCTTTACTTTGGTGTTTTGGGTTGTACTTGATATGGATGCTATAAACAGTTGTGGTACATACAGAAAACGCTTTACTTTGGTGTTAT
The DNA here is from genome assembly GCF_964340395.1 of Glandiceps talaboti. Taxonomy (NCBI): domain Eukaryota; kingdom Metazoa; phylum Hemichordata; class Enteropneusta; family Spengelidae; genus Glandiceps; species Glandiceps talaboti. The sequence continues at coordinate 2,679,221 of NC_135566.1, forward strand.
GGGTTGTACTTGATATGGATGCTATAAACAGTTGTGGTACATACAGAAAACGCTTTACTTTGGTGTTTTGGGTTGTACTTGATATGGATGCTATAAACAGTTGTGGTAAATACAGAAAACGCTTTACTTTGGTGTTATGGGTTGTACTTGATATGAATGCTATAAAATTATATGGTACATACAAAAAATGGTTTACTTTGGTGTTATGGGTTGTATAAGTGTCTTCCCTTACTGTGTGTCTTATTTATGATTATTTGCATCTTCAGTCAATCTGATTAAAATCTGATGTAGATGTCGGCAAATCGTTCATTGTTATTATACCTCGGTATTTTTGCTGCAATTGACCTTCGTGATACATGTAACATTTTCGTTTTGATGGCCTCCTCTACGGCCATCAAGATGAAAACACAGTACGGCTTCTTTACAAGATTTCAAAGTTGAATAAGTTACCGGGGTGTAAATTTATCACTCAAAATCATATATCAGTTGATAGCAGTAATCACTAAAAGTGTACTTAAGGCAAAAAAATGTCTGACTAGACTTTAAAAGCTGGCAAAAGTAATCTGGTACATGTGAAGATGAAAAAAAAACAGTAAGCAAAAGTATTGTTGCAGTCACTTTATACAGTTGCTGCAATAATTAGTTATTCCATAAATTTCAATATTTTGTACTTTTAAAAACTTTGTTATTTAATGTATGATTATATGCAGTATAATTCTGTACTAGTTTTTCATCCGTCAATTTACTCTACTCTGAAACCTCAATGTACCTACTAGAAGAAACGAGTTCTTTTTAATAAGATGATAGAAATTTGATACAATGTCTCAGTGGACTACTGATGCCTGTTTTAAATATAAAGGTCTACGGAATTAATGATATTACCTGTCTGCAAATGACTACATGTAATTATCAACTCAGACAATTTCATATTATCCTTACTTTATGTAATTGAAATACAGAATTCATCACATGTGTAATTATGACTTTGGCATGCTTCACTTGTGATGACATGCACTTTCTAATACTACATCTCATCATTTTGTATCTACATGTTCAAATTAGACTTTATTGAAATTCAATGGACTGTCTGCCAAAGGCTTTAAATTCTTACACAGTGCTGAGATAAGAAAACTATGCATGCGATGCTGAAATATATACATTACAATTAAGCCTGATCTGCCACATGGTATAGAATACCAGTTTCCACAAAACTTGTAACTTTAATATCTGAATGCTTATAATATAGTCAGTTGAGCCTCAATACCATTGGTAGTATTTCTAGTTTAGTAACCTTTCAGAATACTCATGGCTGTCAAGGTTAAAATGTACATGTTTACAATAACTAGTATTACAGAAGTAACTTACAGTCATTATGCATAACTTAAAGACTAATGTCATGCCAGCAAAACATGCCAATGTTAGAATATGTATACAACCAGTTGTGCTTCAATACCGTTGGCAGTATTTTTTACCTTTCATAATACTGCAGCTGTCAAGGTCAAAATATCTTGATCTAACTTACAATTAGGTTGTATGTCCGACCTAAAGCATGCCAATGTCAGAATATGAAAACAATCAGTTGTGCTTCAATACCATTGGCAGTATTTCTAATTTAATTACCATAGTAACTCTTACTCAGATAGTACTTTTATTCTAATTAAGTAACTCATAAAAAGTGCAAAAGCTCATCATCAAAATCGCATCTGCAATAACTAAGTAATTAAGCAAATGCATAATTATAGTGTATGCAATAACTTTAAGTTAGTAATATTACGATATAGCATATAATTAATCTAGTGTCTCGATTAAAGACATGCCAATGTCAGACATGGCCAAATTAATTCTGTCTACTAAAATTCAAACACAGTATCATTCAAAATAAATGAAAGATGTGTCAGCTAGAAGATAGTTCATTTTTGTCAATGGCATATTATCTTTGGCTCGATCTCCTTCAGATAATTTATTTTCATCAGAATTTATATTTAATATTTATTCATCTCTTCTGTATATATGTATATAATAAACAACATTTGACTACTACAGCAAGGACCTTGGCATCCTCTAAAAGCAAAATGGTAATCTAAATTTAATGTTTTCAAAGTTTCACATACACACAATGTACTCACAAGTACATGACAGTACTTGTAAGTGAACTCGCTCAAATTCAAAACAACTTGATGTCACATTACTTATTGATGCAAATTGCAGTCTATTACGTACATTTACCATTATTTGTTACATAAGAGACACTAACATGGATAAAACTTTGACAAAGCAGTAGGCACAATGTTCAATCTACCTGACATCTCAAGGCAGTGTTTTGTTATGGGCAATTAAGTAGGTAAAATCTATCTGTCCTCTGGAGATATTTTTCTGCGGTTTCCTACCAGTGTTTTCTTAGGTACATTATCATCAAAGTAGGTATAAAATCTTCCAGAGTTCTGCAAGTATTTTTTCCACCATCAAAATCATATAGTAAAAGGTATGAAGTAATTATTAAATATATGCAAGATTTACACCATTTTCCCCTCTGTAATAATACTAAGTTCCCAAAGCTTAGCAAAAACACCGGTAACTACTTAAATACATTAAGGAGAACTTCAATAGTGCGTACTATCCTTGCCAAGGGGTGAATTCCATTATAATGTAAACACAATAAAGTCACTTTAATCATAGCATTATAGCTTGACTTTATTACTTAGTATGTAAAACATATACAAGGTTGAACTACAAGGTCTGTTATTCAAAGAATGTGACATATGTTCATCAGTGATTAAAAAGTCATCCATATGACAAAAATGTGAAAGAATTCTTGAGCCTTCAAAAGAAATCCATAATTAAAAACATAATGAGGATGATGCCAATGGAGTTTTCAAATTTAGTATCGGATTACTGTTTATCTGTAACTGTGAATTCAATTATAAAATTTAATATAAATTGTTGTCCAAAGTTCCATACCCAAGGTAGAATAACTATAAGGGGAAGGGGAAGTTAATGTGATTTATTTAAGTAATATTGGGAGAGCTTCAGATTTCATATCCTGGTGAGGGAAATCTGAATGAATGACATCCTATTAGACATTTTCATCGGTTTTATATTCAGTATAGTCATGTACATGTATAGATAGCTAGAGATCTGCTGAGGTTTGCTGGTTAATGATAATAGGGCATACCTTATTGGTGTTTATCATTGAGTTTATTTGCATATCAAGTTGTTACAGTGTATCCTTTGTTCTGCCATAATGATACAAAGCACTTGGTTGTTTGCATATAGAATCAGTTAATTTGCATAATTGGTTGATTTCAACTGTTTTCCATTTAGCAAATTTGTTGTGTTAACTTCAGAACTGATGAAATATCTGAAACAATTTAGCTGTGCTCAGAATATTGTGAGGACTGTGTGAATAGTAGTATTATTATGTAAATTAGCTAAAGACTAGTACAAACAATGTTGTATATTGACGAGATTGGAAACACATATTGCAAGCATACTTTCATATTTTGGTGTATGATTGTTAGTCACTAACAATATATCAAGAGACATAATTTTTTCCCAGGGCCAGAATGAAATAACTAGCTAGAATGAACCTTGTGGATAGCTTCATGTTATACATTGCAATGCAGACTATAGATTACTTAGCTGTTTATCATGTATTAGCTGATATTTACCATATACCATATTTACTATAAATATGTTTCCTTTGACATGTAAAAATCTAATAACATCAAATGTCAAAATATGTACAATCCCTGCATTACAAGCAGTTTTAATTGTAACTTAATATTGCCATATTTCAATGAGCAAAGTACCAACAATTGCAAACATATGGCCATGACAGTTTGTGTAAGTTAGCAGATTGCAATTCAATAGAATCAAATGGCATACTTTTGAGGGTAAGAGCTGATATGAAATTGGAATATATACACTCATTAGACACATTCTCATGTACATTTAGTCACTTTTTTATAGTGCCGACTTTGCGCTGCCGCAAACACTGAACTATAATGTCATAAGGTTTGGTAAAGAATGCTGGGACAGTTTATGTAAATCAGAATTGTAAATCAACATTTGAAAAAATGTTGAACCCCCCCCCCCCCCCCCCCCCCCCAACACTTTGGAAGAGTATTTGAAAAATAGGAAATACGTAAAAACATGTATACATAAAAGTCTATAACCAAAATTATTTAAGGTAGAACTCTTACATTACAACCTCACATTGAAATTTAGATGAAAATATTCACTTTATTATATCGTCATATACAAAAACAATGAACCAACAGACTGTAGACTTCCAAAAATTAATTGATCTGACAAAGGTAGTCTGGACAGGAAGAAAGATTTTCAATCCCATGATGGTATTTTAGTTTCTGACCTTGCAGATAATGTTAGTTTTGGGTATTATACAGTAGGTATAATATAATATTAATGCAAGCAGATTATTTGGCAAGTAATATTGGCTCCAAATTTAAATTTCTTGCCTCAAGCAGACTCAGAAAAATCGTAAATCGCATACTGTTCTATAGAAAATGATAAAATACTGTGTTTTCCTTCAGAGTTAGAAAAATATCCATTAGATTTCCATGCATTTTATATATAGAGCTTTTAAAAACAATAACACCAAGTCTCTGCACTTATTTATGGGGTTTCCCAACAAAATTATAGTGAAATTATTGTAAATGTATGAAATTTGACCAAATATTAAAATCTTGAGTTCTGAGATACTAAATGGTTTCAGGTTATATTAGGTGAAGACTTGTAACTAAGATAATAAAAGTCAATACTATTACTCAACTGCATCATTGAACATCTTAAAAGTCAGATTATATTCAATTTGCTGTACAAGAGGTGGCCTAGTAATTACTATTGCTATAGACTGGATATATATCAACCATTATCATTCATCACTGAGTATAATATAAAGTATGAACAATGGTTAAGTTCAGATAATAAAAAATATGACATTGCAAATCATATTTTTTGTATGATTTTTGTTTCATCTGGTTCATATACATTTTATGTATATTTTCAGAATCTTTATTTTCAAGTTATTAAGATAAAAATTCCCCATTCAAATATGTGAATAGAAAACATGTATTAAATTTATACTTTATCAGCCTGTCCATAGTTTTACAGATTGTCTGTTTTATTTTATATTCCCTGAAAGGTTAGTTCCTTCCATTCTCCGCAAAAAAAAATTAACATTGATCCATAAATTATAATCAAGAAAATCTTGCATCTCAGGAGTCAATATATCACTTAATATATACATTAATATTTAAAATAACAATTATTATTTATTTGACAGAGGTTGAAAAAACAACAACCAAATTTACATATCAAGTGAGGAAAATGAAATAATCAAGTATAAAACACATCGGCAATGAGAAAAAATATATATATAAAAATAACGTTAAACTTCTGGCTGGACTAAAAAAATAGTTTGTTCAAACTAGTCGAGTTCGCGGCCCAAGGAAAACATATACAGTAATATAATATACATGTAACATAAAACATAATAAATAACAGACCAAAACAAAAGCAAAACACACACACAAATGTATTCCAAATAACAACTATTCCAGTATTTGACATTTAGTTCTACTTTTGTCAGTCCAGTTGGCATGTGTTTTCACCTTTGCCACTAAGACTTAGGACGACTGATGGCAAAAAATGTGTACAAACTCTTAGTATTGATTGTGCATTTCAACATTGTCTTCATCTCCATCATTCATCTGTAATGGATAATTTAATAGATAGAACAGTTATAAATGCACCATGAAGTTTAGTTCATCAATCACTGCAATATTAGGAGTCAAACTAAAGATATATAATGACTTGAAGCTTTTCCCAGGACTCCAGTTGGTTTTAAAATACGATGAAAAGAGACACCTGTTACATGTTGATGATTACAGTGAGAAAGTATACATGTGGTGCTTCCCAACCAATAGGGAACTTTGCAAACCCGCCATGTTGAATGTTGCATCATGGGAAATGTGATAACAGATACTTATGAATAGGTATTGTGAACAATACTGTTACATTGTTTTTAACCACATATATTGAATTCATAGTTACCCTGACCATTGTGGGAGGGTTTTTTTCATCGGTAGCTCCAGATTAGGTATTACGATAACCACAGATAATCCCATAGTCCTTTGGATCTGAGCATGCTCAGTCTGGATTGCAAGTTCCCTATTGAACCCTTCTGAAGGTTAATTATAGCCACTAAATGGAAAAGTTGTACTATGACATAGATAGATGGATTTGAAAGAAAGACTGGACATACAGACAACTATCATTACACTAGCCATCAAGAAATGAATATTTAAGCACTGACTATCAAGGGTAACAGACGCCACAAAGAAAACCCTTGAAGATAAGTCATGCCTTGGAGATTATTTTCAAATCATAGAGGTAGGGGTTATAAGTTTTATAATTTAATAGTTTCAGACATAATTCAGGTCATTACATTGCACTGACATTTATCAATATCTCAATTAAGTCATTGCAAGAGTTCACTTCTGATTTATGATGCAGTTCACATGTAGTTCAGATGAAGACAAGAAAGTTATAACTTGGAAGGTAATTATAATCATGTACTTGTATAAGGATACTGTTTGGAGTGGGATTGACTATTAACAAGACAGTTGGCATAGCAATGTAATTTAAGTCATTCACACAGACAGACACACACACACACACATACACACACAGACACAGACACAGACACACACACACACACACACACACACACACAGACAAACAAATTAAAATTAAATTGATATTAGAAGCATCAAACAAATGTTGTATCAATTACGAATACATTACAACAGAACCTCATGACATATGAGTACAAGTGTGGCATACTCGGGTAAATTTGCACAAGTGCTTGCAGTGTTCTCTGTGCCCATACTTTCACGAGTCCAGTCCAGGCCAAAAGCCCAGCCCTATGGCCCAACCCAATGGATAAGCCCAAAGGCTAAGCTCTGGAGCCAAATTAAGCCCAACAGCCCATCCTAGGTTTTAGGATATTTACTCTGTTCTAGGAAAGATGTGCACCAAACTTATTCAAAACAGCACTATTAAAAGGTCAACAGAACATTTAAGAAGAAAATATAGATTGGGAAATTTTTCCAACGAATAATTTTGAAAGAGTCAATTTGGTCAATTGTGTACCTGTAGTCAGCCTCATTTATTATGTACACAGTGTAAGAAACTCCTTAAAAAGTAAGAGTTGAAAAGTTCAAGTCATAATTTTTCACAGCCAGACATTTGTTGCTTCATTGCTTGCAGGGGAAAATAACAGAGCATTTTGTTCCTTGGAATCATCAAATCAAGGAAAATTACTCCTGTTTGCATCCGGCAGTTCAAATCATACAGCAGTAGGAAACATCCTTCAATTGCCTAGAAATAACAAACTGTACTCATTATTCAAGTTGGAATCAGTCTAAATTAGGCCTCAGTTGCCATGGCAATATTTAATTTTGACAATGTGAATGTTGTATATGCATGTAGCTTGAAAAGGAAGGCTTGTTTTACAAGGCCAAAGTCATTTTTTAAGATCTTCAATTCAAATTGTTCTCGGCATGAAATTTAGCACCCAGTAGGCAAAAAAGCCTTAGGAAGAACTTGAGGCATGGGGCTCACCTGTCCATCCATCTGTCTGTCTGTCTGTCTGTCTGTCTGTCTGTCTGTCTGTCTGTGTCTGTCTGTCTGTCTGTCTGTCTCTCTGTCTGTCTCTCTGTCTCTCTGTCCGTCTATCCGTGTCCACCCATATGATATTACTAACATATGCACCAACCAATTTCAATCAAACTTAGTACAAAGATGGTCTTAATGGCACTTATTATCACATTGCCAAAGTCTCATCCTGCCTGGCAAAAATGTGCACATTGTTATTTTTTTGTGTAAATGTCTAAAAAATAAATAAAGGTTAAATAGACATTCAACCAAAGGTGATAAGAAATAAGAAATAAACTGTGATTTGATAAAATATATTCATTGATAACCATCAATACTGACTTCAGGTAAGTTTCCTTGTAGTCCGTGAGAAATGACAAGTTCCTTTGATAGTTGGTCCACCCAGTACAAATTGTTAACACAATTAAATTGATTGATTTTAGCAGTCTTTCCACTTTAACTAAGCAAGGGGTAACTTAGGGATAATTGGACTGAGAGAATAAGTATGTGAGAGTGGTGTATAAAACCTACAGTATAACTATGAACAATTAGGAGAGTAGGTATAACCTTCAATAACCTGTATTTTAAACGTTCCCCACATGACATTGGTATATGTTTGAATTTGAAATTTAGTTTTATATTATCTGTACAAATGAGTTTATAGTTACTTCCTTTCATCTGTATGAAATTTTTATCGATATTTTACATTTCAACATATGGAAGGATAAAATAGATAAAAATGAACCATCTTGGAATGAGTTATAAATTTCCAAGGTGATAAGTCTGAGCTTGTCCTCTCAGTTCAAAGTGGTGAATGATCTCAGGGAAGGAAAATCATTTATTTATATTGAACTCCCCTCCACACACACACACACACACACACACACACACACAAACACACACACACAGACACAGACACACACAGACACACAGACAGACACACACATACATACATACATACACACACATACATACATACACACACATACATACATACATACATACACACACACATACATACATATATACAGACACACACATACATACATACATACATACATACATACATACATACATACACACCTACATACACACACATACATACATACATACATACATACATACATACATACACACAGACACATACACACAGATCTACACACACACACACACATACATACATACATACATACATACACACACACACAGACGCACAGATCTACACACACACACAAACACACCACCACCACCACCACCACCACCCCTTTATACATGTATATAACATTTGAGTTAATACTGTGATCTCATTTTTAAAATGAATGTTTATTTTCTATTTTGCTGAAGTGTGCATGCATGCTGACCTTAGTAAGGATAATCAAATCATTTCAGCATCGTATAGATTTGATATAATTCAATAGTTTTTGGACCGTTCATTCAGCCTGACTATATAGATATCAAACTAATCAGTGCCATCAACAATATTGTAGACATATCATATAACTATTAAAATGAATGAACCTTTCACATTGAAATTTTAGTATATCTTTCAAAATTTAACAGAAACTGATCAAAAGTTACAACAACTGGTCCATAAAAGAAATTTCTACCAACCTGAGGGCTCAAAATAATGACAGATAATTTCTTCCCCATTGGACAAGTAGAATAAAAATCATTTGTCCAAATCAGAAAGTACTGATGTCCACAAAGTAGATTTTTTGTAAATTTTATTGAAATGTTTTATTGAGATGTCCATTTTGATCAATTTTTGTCACCAAACTAGTTGCCATAACGTTACTTCCTGTTTGAGTAAACTCAGAAAATCTTAGCAGACTAATCATTTGTGTGCTTCCATTCATATATTAAAATATCACATTGAAAGTTTCTACAGGTACAGGAATTTTTTAGCTCTAGTTAAATTTAAGAATGAGTGACTCGAGGTTTTAAAATAAAAAAAAAAACGAGAAATTCTACTAGTCCATTGGGACAAGTACTTTCTAAAACCCCTTGCCCAATGCTTCATATCACTTGCCCAACAGGACCAGTAAAATGCCCTTACTTTGAGCCCTGCCAAATCTGTTATTGTATATAAAGACAAGACTCATCAATAAGCCTTTTATCGTTATTGATTCTATCCAAGAATTGGTGTGCAAAATCAATCAAATTTTTGAATACTTTGTAGCTGACAAAATTGAATTGATTTTTCAGTTAGTGTGATCTATTTGATGTATATTGGGATAAATACTTGAATGTACATCACTGGCACAAATTTTAAGAAAAGAATAAAAAAAAGTGTGATGCAAGACTCTGATATCAAATTGAGATAATATTACCCATTCAGGGTTCGATTAAATTTACCACGCTGTAAGTAAGAAGAGTGTCATTCAGTTTGACTCTACCGAACAATGCAGGTTTTCCCAGGGTACTCCGGTTTCCTCCTGCATTAACACTGAACCCATGAGCGATGGCCCTCACTGGACTTCTTGGGAGACAAGTGTTTATATGCTTAAAGAACTATCTAGTATAAATAAAGATTATTATTATTATTATTATTATTATTAATTGTATCACTTCTTAAAGTGAACAAAGCTCGTATGTTAATCTTAGACAGTCCATTGTTAATACTATAATATAGTAAAAAGTTTGACCGTGAACATTTTGACATCAAAATTGATTTTGCCTTGCGCTTGAACTACAGGTTGTAGATTCAGTGTTCGGCAACCAGTTGTGCTACAGGTCCAAGCACATGCTGGTACACCAGAATAGTAATAAAAATGATAGATTTTGGTGAAAAAGTCTGATGGGCTTGTGTAGAGTGAGTGTAAAGTAATGTCACAGAGAGATGTTAGGCAACGTCGTAAACCACTGGCCTCTGTATGACACCATCCAAAACTTACCCACCAAGTGATCATCGATCTTCATCTTGTTGAATTAACCCATTCAGTACTGAAAACTTTGCCGCCAAAATTATTTGAACAAAATTCTTGTTTTTATGTAAAGTTTTTGGCATATATCAGCTTCATTTTAGATTGGAATTAAAGAAATGTTACTTCCTAATAAAGTAATATTATTGTAATTATGAAAATATTCATATAAATTGGGTCCCAAAATTATTTAAAACTCGTCTCCAGTCATGAAAGGGTTAAATTACTCAATTGACATGTTTTCAAATTGAACTCAGACATGCTCAAGTGTCCGTCAGGGTTTTTGCATTCTTTATTTTATTTCAAATAAATTTTTTAAACACAAATGTATCGTTTTGTGTTGATAATCTGACTTAGTGATTGCAATAGTCAGAGCCCTTGGGTGACTACTGTAACTGGGGAGAGTATTGTTGAGGACATTTCCCTGTACAAAACTAAAATATGATGAATAACAAAGTCAAAATATTTGACACTTACAAAAATATCTCTCAAGGGACTGATGGTGGCAGTCTATTAGGTGAACTTATAATAATAATAATCTTTATTTATACTGGATAGTTCTGTTACAAACACTTGTCTCCCAAGAAGTCCAGTGAGGGCCGTCCCTCATGGGTTCAGTGTTAATGCAGGAGGAAACCGGAGTACCTGGGGAAAACCTGCATTGTTCAGTAGAGTCAAACTGAATGACACTCTTCTTACTTACAGCGTGGTAAATTTAATCAAACCCTGAATGGGGTTCGAACTCCGACCGCAGTGGTAAGAGACAAGTGGTTTAACCACTCGGCCACCGACAACCCTATATTAAACATAGAAGTGTAGATATATAGAAAATACCAACAGTTATGCTGATTCTGAAGTTTAATTAACATCAGTCAGTTAATTAGAAAAATCTAGAAAATTGTATTAAAATTTCACCTATACTATATAAAATTGTTGATATTTAGCTTTCCATTCTGTTAAATTTGTATATTGAAGTTATTGTAATTATTAGATTATCACAATGTATAATGAAAAGGTTACAAGCATATATCATATCGCTATAGTATGCATGGATAGATGGATATATCCATGCATGAAATACAGTTGTCATCAACATCTTCTGTATGCATGGTTACCCACCCTCTACATCTCTTTTTTATATTCAGCCTTTTCAATTCGTATTTCGTCACATTTCTCTTTGTGGTTGTGGTTGTGGTTGTAGGGGAAAAAAATCATAAGAGTAAAAATCTGTAACTAACTGATGAGAGGTATAAGGTTGAAGTCAAGTAGTGAGCAGGATTGAGTGACACTCACTTCTAAGATATTTGTCACGTTTGACTGGTAACAATAGATGGTGTATGAATGCACGCAATCAACTGTGCCATCATCAGACTGATTGTGGAGTAACCTTACAATTTCATTCAAGTAGCTGCTATCTCTTTGTGCTTTGCATCCGGACTAGATTCACAAATAGAAAATACTGAGCTTAGCAGGAAAGGAAAACACAAAAAAACATAGAATCTTTCTAAGAATCTTAAGAAAACTATTGGTTGATAGACACATGCATAACTAAGTTATAGTAGATAGACTAGGTATAATTTCTGATTTGAATTTTTTATGTATTAATATCTTTAAGTTTAATATTTAAAGTGGTAATTCATAAGAAATATGTTATCTATCATGTACAAAAAATTTTAAAAAATGTAATATGAAATATATAACAAATTATTTTTAAGGTGAAAAAAACAACTGTTTTAATTTTTTTGTGATATATTGAGCCTGACAAATTGCATGTCAACTTTTCTCGTAGAATACTATGTAGATTAGATCTATACACTTGTAAAAGTATAAAATTTGTATTATTTATTGATTTCATGTATTTTGTAACAGAATACTTTGTGTCGAAAGGATTATGGAAATTCAAATTTATTTTACAAGAGAGAACACGTATCCAATATATTGTGTGTAGTAATTCCATTCATGTTCAGATAAATATTACGAATGACACATACAAGTTAAACCAAAATGAATGCTTGATAGACGATAAAAATGCTGAAACACAATTCATGACACTTTTGACCATAATGTGGAAAAAATTAGTCAATGTTCGACAAATGTTGGAAAAGAGCTATTTTTACAAAAATTATGAAGTGAAAATTCATTCAGCATTACAAAAAATATATTAGCCCTAAATTATTCCTAATTTTAAAATAGGTAGGTACATTTTTTACTTTACTTTTTTATACATATATTTTTTTTATATGTGAGTGTCTAGTTCAGGTAGTTATGTTTTCTGTTATGTTTTCTGTGTTATTGGTTTCTTCTCATCAGATGTACATCCATTACAGATTGGAAGAACAGTTTTATATTGTTTTTTTAAAGTTGATGTCAGTTTTCACATCCACTCTTTCTTGCGAGACTTCACAGTTTTCACCATTTCATTATATTTGTTCGAATATATAAAAAAAGTGTAGGGTTGGCAGTGAAAAACTAGGTGGGAATCGGATAACCGGAACCACAATTTTTTTTTGTTAGGCCAAATACAGGTGAACCAGTTTTACTAGCGAGTTCAAACATATATTGAAGTAACACTGCATCTAAGCATGTCATTTGTTATATACTGGTATATGATAAAGAGGTACTATAATCCAGTGAAGCCCTACAGCTATGGATTTCAAACTTCATTATTCTTATAAAACACAATATCATATTTCCCAGTCATATTAACCTTTACAACAGATATGAGAATAATAGGAGACTAAAATGCTATATTATAATAATGATATATTTCATTTGAATTAAATCTAACCTCCAATTGCAATCTTATATTTTGCTTTTGGAAACTTAAGTTAAGGAAAGTACAAGGGCAACCCTGTGTATTTTTGTGTTTCCCATCATAACATTTTTGAATAATGGGTGGGTGGGTGGATGGGTGGGTGGGTGGATGGATGGATAGGTGGGTGGGTGGGTGTGTGGGTGGGTGGATGGGTGGGTAGGTAGGTAGGTAGGTGGGTGGGTGGTTGGTTGATGGGTTGGTTGGTTGGTTATAAATGAAGAAAGAAAAATGAAGGATAGTGACTCGATCTGTCTGTGTCTGTGTCTGTATCTGTATCTGTATCTGTATCTGCATGTGTCTGCCTGTCTATGTATGTATGTATGTATGTATGTATGTATGTATGTATGTATGTATGTATGTATGTAATGTAATGTATGTCTTTCTGTGTGGCTGTCTGTCTGTCTGTCTGTCTGTCTGTCTGTCTGTACATTTAAATTCATCATACTTTGAACAGTCTGGATGTTTCCAACATATAACAGTTGAAGTTAAAACTATGAAGATTTCATTCTGACAGAAATGTCAAACATGGCACCATCTTGACTTATTAATTTCAGTGATGTTGATCTATCCATATAGAGGGAGTTGTTATTTTAGTGTAAACAAAATTGAGATAAATATGAGGTAGTATGAAAAACCAAGAAAAAAGTATTGCTGTCCTTTAATAGCTGTAGTATATACTATACCTATACAAGCCTTTTTTGACTTGATAAATTCAACCAAAACTTCACCAAAACCTATTCAATAATGATAACTAATGTTAACTCCTGACACACAGCATTTAGAAATACTCTCGCAGTACAAATTTGACTCATCTAAACACTCAAGTTTACAAAAAAAAATTCAGACTAGGATAGAAATTGACTTTACAACATAAACAATTTGACTACTATACTCAACAAAATCTAATGAAGGATAAGATGACACATGCTTGAATTCAATGGCATTGAGTATTTCAATTTGTTCTTGTCATCAATGACATATTATTACTGGCATCACTTAATACAGTCATACAGTCACACAGCACGAATCTATAGTTTTGAACGTGACAAACAAGTATCACTCCTGAAGGCTATCGTAATTTATCTAATGTTAGGTGCACTGATGCATGTATTCCACAACTTGCAGCTCTTTGATTTTTGTCAGAGCTGGAATTGTCCTTTTAAATTATTGATTATCGACCAAAACGACGGTTATGTTTTTAACATCAAATTATCATTAAACTGCAGGTATGCCTTTAAATTTAGCTTCACTAGCTGCAACTGGGATAATGTTTAATAAAATTTAAAACATTGTGTTTTGATCATGTAGTCTGGATTTGTAATGTGTGTGATTATAGAGAGATGAATGAAAGCTAATACTTACAGGCTTAGCATCTGGTAAAATTTGACTAAAAAGTAATATTAGTATTACATTAATCTACCAAAAATGTTAAAATTGCTATAATACAAATCTGTTCCGAAAATTTCAAAGTACTGTTACATTGTCAAATAACATGTAAATCTTCAATACATTCGTCATACTTTTCAGGACTTTATACTAGAATGGTTAAAGTCCATGTAGCTCTCAAGTTTTACTATTTTGCCATATATTTTTTACCCTTTGAAAAATACATCAAACCTTACATGAAATGTTGTTCAATCATTTTGATGAGTTGAATTTGTAAACTTCTCAATTAACCATTGATGCTACATTGGCTTGATGGCCATATGTAATGATTCATGAATTGGATGATTTAATCTTTGTCTAAACATTGAGTAAATTTGTAAGCTGTTTACTGGTAGCAATTGGTTTGATTACTATCATATATATGATCGTAATTGTGCTCGGTGAGTACAACATTATTTCATGAGCCGAAAATAAGGGAAAACATTGACATTTTCAAAAATATTGTGACAACTGTCCCCTGAGTTACTATGCCAGTGGGCTTGTTTGGTTTAGTGGTTTTTCAAATTATACACAAAAGACTGTATGTCTCATGTCAGATGTTGTCTAATGCTAAAGGTGAAGTTGAACAATCAGTGACAGCAATGTATGGACTGATTATTGTCAATCGTGTGCATCCATCTGTACCAAATAAATGTAACCTTAGAAGGTCAGACCAGGCTAATCAAATTGGAGTTCAATGTTTGACACACACACTATGAAGTCATGCTGAAGACATTGTACAGATGACTTGAGACAGTAGTTAGCCATGAGAACCTACAGATGTTTATACGTCTTCAATTTATATTCTTAATATGTGTTATATTATTGCGAAAAGTGGAAATTGAATGCAGGGTGTTTTTTATCCATGGGAACTGAGTTGAAATAATGTAAACTGTATGTTTTTTATTTGTCATATTGTTCCAATTCAGTATATGTAATAAAACATATGATTTACCTCTGTGGGGTGTTCCCCTTTGTTTATATAATAATCATATTTCAGTATTTTTCCAACTTTACACTAAGATTCTGTCAATAATAATCTAAAAATATGTTTTTTATGGACTGAGGTTATATGGCAACTAATTAAGGGCCTGACTTTAGGAGGGTCGCGAGTTGATGTACTACCAAGGTCCGCAAAACCCATATCCGGGCTGTAAAGGTTTTATCATATACCCCTTGTAATGGCACAGAAACATCATTTGAATCACATATGGAATAGTTCTTATTCCATTTTCACCTAATAGTTTTATATATAGTTCAAGTATATGCAATTTAGATAGATCAATTAATTCTGCATATTCTATGTTTTGACAACATCCTATACTTTTGTACAAATCAAATGTAATTATAGCATTACTAAGGTTCCTCTCAACATCTGTGTTAGAAAGACCTTAGTATATCTTTTGTCTAGCCCTGAAAACTATTCCAGGGATGTGTAATTAATACAAAACTATGTTGCTGCAATGTGAGTATTACTTATGCTTAGTTAGGTTACTAACTTTGTATTGCAATAATGTATATCTTGATGTTGTTTTGTGGTAGCTTTATAAGGTCATAAGTAATAACTCGCTGTTTAAACTTACATAATGAACCAAATACTGATGATGATTGCCCCATATGCAAAATGCATTAATTTGGTTTATATCATTCAGATATTAACCATGACTTCAAGGCCGTTTCTGATTTGACAGAGTTGTTCGCCAAAATAAACAAGTATATAAAGCCAGCCTACAGTGAGAGCACACAAACTATTTTCTCATTTCTGCAAATGTATTATTCATAATTGTCTGCCCAATGAAGTTTCAAAGGAATAATCGTTATTGGAAGAGTTATTGATGATTGAAGTAATGAAGTCTAACATTTATGACATACAAATAGAATATAATGAGAAAAATGAGCCTGTGTCTGTATGTGAAGATGAAATCAAGAGGAGTAGTCTGAACAGTTTAATAGAGAGGAAATAATTGTATCACGCTTGTTAAAAGACAAAGATTGATGTTTAATAGCCTGAGAGAAAGATCTTTTAAACCATTTCTGAGAATTAGTAGAGACATCTTTTTTAAACTTCTCAAGCATGTGCATGTGTATGCTCTATATAAATTAAATAAATGGCAAGATAGTTGGACAAATAGACTTGGAGATGTAGATTGATTGATTGATTGATTGATCGATCTATTGATTGATTGATTGATTGATTGATTGATTGGTCAATTGCGTGTACAGACAAATAGGTATAGGTAGACAAGTAAGGTAGACATACAGATAAGTAAGTTAAAGGAGGTAGTGATGTTGATCTGTTTGTACATAGATCAACAGAGACAAGGACAGACGAACAGACAGACAGACACCTCTGCTAGACAGATGTACATGTATATTCAATGAGCCAGTGGAGTTGCCATCATTGGCATATTTCAATGAAAAATACCGGTCCATTACATTTTAAAATTGTATTGAATTATTTAATAACATAAATCATTGACAATTTATGTATCCAGGTATTAAAACTCGGACGACTAAAATATGTTATAATATTAAAAGTGAATGCAATGATTTCACTCAAAAATTAATTTAATAACACCCACAAAAGAGTAATTAACGTTGTAGACAGTGTTCTATTAAAAGCATATGAACAGTGTATAGTTATAAAAGACTTGGAAGGTTTAATAATGTCACATCTTTTTTTGATGTATGTAGACACATTATAATGCAAATGTCCATTTGTGTCGAAAGACTTTTTCATTTCTGTATGCTGCAGTCAATCTAACAATCACATAATAATCATTTTGATAATTGAAGCATAATGTCATTAGCATTATTGGATATGTAGTTTGTTACTTTTTAATACTCTTTCTCCCAACTTATAGTTGTATACAAACAAATACCCCCTAGGGACAAAGAGGTTTAACTTAAGTTGTATACAAACTAATACCCCCTAGGGAGAAAGAGGTTTAACTTAAGTTGTGTACAAACAAATACCTCCGAGGGAGAAAGAGGTTTAACTTAAGTTGTGTACAAACAAATACCTCCGAGGGAGAAAGTCGGACTAACATGTACTTAAGTTATAAATGAATTGATGGAGATATGAATAAAGATCCACATAAAGCTATCATTAATAAAATATACTTGTTCAGGGACAGATTACTGAAGAGAAAGATGTTTTATATGTTAATTTCACAAATATGTTTGATTTGGCAGACTTTTATATTAATATTTTCCATGATTATATCTCATTGTGATGTCCAATTTTAATTTTATGAAATATTATGTGTTACTATAATTTGGGCATGACTACATAATAATTATGTTAATACCTGCTGTATATCATGACAACCAGTAACCAAATGATATCAGTTACAGTGAAAATTAAAGTCTACAAAATCAGCAGTCTTAAGTTTACAGTTATAGGAGAGAATCTAATAGACTTTCTGGTCATGAAGAACACTTGTATGGTTTTCACCCTGGAAGATCGCACAGGACAGAATTTATTGGAAAACAGAGTTGACATGTTTTTGTGGATAGTTGATTTTACTACTTAGACATAAAAATTTTCAGTTGCGTGCATGTTTTTAAAGTGGGTATATGGATATATGGATAACAAATGGGTATTTATATTGGATAATTTAATTCTTCAGAGAACTCTATGTTTAAATTTGTACTTGGAAAGACAATGTGAAATAGCATCAACCAAGTCCTTGTTTGATACTAAATACAAAAAGCTGCAAACTGTAAAGTATACTACATATTTTCATCTTGTGTAGTATGGATGTTCAAGGTTAGACATTCATCTTGTACAGTGAAGAGAGTTTGGTTTTGACATAACTGCATGCAGTCATTAATTTACAATTAGTTTGATTTTTAAAGTTACCATATTGTTTTCAGTGGACAGCAGTAAGTTGGACTTGTAAAGTCAGTGTTAAACATCTTACTAGCAATTCTTAAACTTGCAGATAATTACTGTGATGGACTCATTAAAGTACATATTTCATAGCAAATTTATATAAAACTCGCATTCATTTTTCTACCATTTTCCAAACTTATAAATTGCCGATGAATTTAGATCTTCTTGAATACTTAAGTTTTATGACCAGTGTGCCCTCTAAGCCAATTTGACGTGCCACTGACGCACACAATATCTAGTGACGCACCAAAATTTAGTGTTCCCCTATCTCTTACTATGTGGTGACTCACAAGAAATACCAGTTTTTCTCATTTTGACTCACAACAACAAAATTTGGCTATAATTAGAGGGCTCACTGGTACTACTGACAAAGTAATATGACTGAACTCCACGTCCTTGCTTTAGGATATATTTTATCTCAATTTATCTCATTTGCATAGCCAACAGTGAAAATCCCGGTTTTTATTTCTGACTGTACATCAACATACACAGTGATACATATGTAATAATTATGATTATTTCATTCATGATTGTTAATTAATACTGAGCACTTAGAGAGTTCCAAGTGTAACTATGGCTGGGTCCTTGCTGTTTAAGTTCTTGGCTAAACAGTATTTAATATTACATGTAATGCACATAGCCAGGCTTACTATTCATTTATTCATACAACAAGATAGCGCAGGACCAAGTAATATAAACATAAACTAAACCAAACAATAGATATAAACATCAGGTGTTGTTATTTCTAAACATGATTCAAGTTTCATTATTTATTGGACAGTTGGAAGTGGGACTAATATTAGTTTTTCTGTACAAACAATATGATTGATCTGTTTGGTAAATCAACATTCAAGGGACTCTGACTTAGCTGTTGGGTTACGTTTTACGTTTCAATCTATCGTGTATAGTAAGATTTTCCAATATATCTCATGGAGATGATTGATAACTTATATATGAATAAACTAAATGTGATATTAAACTAGGAATACAATACAGGAAATAATACAGAAGAACTCCAAGTATCACACTGTGCTGAGTACCAGTTTGCCTTGCAATGTCTCACTGTGCTGAGTACCAGTCTGCTTGCAATGTCTCACACTGTGCCAAGTACCAGTCTGCGTGCACTGTCTCTCAGTTTGCGTGCAATGTCGTGTTGTAAACATATAAATGTACAGTTGATTAGCAGGCTTTCAATAAGGTTTTCTTTTATCCTGACTTTAAAAGGCCCCAGTAGCTGTATTAAACTATTCACTAGTTTTCGTTGACTTTTGCTCATTGGAAACAATCCATGCTGTCTGAGTAGCTGAATTACTTCGTTAACTCATCATTGATGGTACAGTTTACACTGACTTGATGTCAGTATGTAAATAGTCATGAATTGGATACAGACACGATGAAATGTTGTCAACAAACTGCAAATGTCTGTGATGTTGGTAGTATTACATCACTCAACAATATGCAAACCACAGTCATTACAATGACAATAAAAACAAAGTTGTGAAAAAATCACTTTTAAATTACTGCTGCTTTAATGTCTATAAACTATACTAGCATCAGAGTTCCAATATTTCAAATGTACTGATTCAGTAAGTCAATTTCATAATGAATATTTTGTATTATAACAGTATATATAGTTTAGTAAGCTTTCACATGTATTGACTAATCCAATACCTTTGAATTCATAGCTGTGTTCTTACATTTATTGATCTTCAATAGTGCTCTGAAAGTTTCCAAGCAAAAATTAGTCAGAACACAAAACAAATGTGTAGAATTGAGACCATCCTACTCAGAGTTTCTCTTTTGTAATTGAAGAATGATATGCCGTAAACTGAATTTTCTTTATTAAATTACAGCCATAAAGATTTCATTTTAATATTTCTAAACAGATCTATGAAAAAAATTAATATTAAACTTGCTATATACAACAAATCAAATGAAAATGAAGTTTTAAATGTAAATGTATTGTGAGGGGAATATATTTCTTGTAGAATGTGTTTTCCTCTAACGTTATCAAACACGTTTTTGTCAAAGGATAGGCTTATAAATAAGTTAATGATCTACTTTATTTATACAAACAGTTGTGTGAATAATTTATTACTTCTATAACAATACACAATTATTTTGATGACATGTTTAGACAGGCGTAGGTAATTTATTGGAAAACAAATTAAAATGATAGTTTTCAGTTGAAAAATGGCTTGAATTGATGATGAATTTGTATATGGTAAATTGATATTAATGAGGAACATTGCCATAACTGCCAGAATAGGAAGGAATGTTTTCAGTATATCACACTTAATTTTTATTTCGTGAATACTTCCAGGAATTTATATACATACATTCCTAGTCCGGGTAATTTAAAGGTACATGCTCTTAAAGATGACTGGGATACCTGTGAATGACTTGATACATGTAATTACCAGCTGCACAAGCTGGCTTAATAATCTTTTATACTCCAGTGAAAATACTCACTTAAAACCTCCATTAAACTGACTAGTATAATATTAATGTCATTGCTTCTATTGTCTTCTGGCATGGTTAGAACAGTTGATCACACAGTGTGATTTCCTCGACATTTTTTATATATAATAAATTACGTCATTGGATCATTTATAAGGTATATCGGAATACAAGGTTGAGTCAGTCAATTGCAAATGATAGATAAGTATGTTTCGGTAATTTAGAATATGACATTAAGTACCTCTTGTGTGTACTCCAAAACTTATGTCTAAAAACGTATTACTCAACTTGTGTCCATGTAAAGTACAAGTCTGTAACTCGGGATCCATATTGACTAAAGTCAAACTGAATGTACATAATGCATAACAGACTTATTAGCACAACTGAACTGAGGTTCAGTAGTGCTATAGGGATCGCCCGGCGTCTGTCTGTTTGTCGGTATATTTTTGAAGAATTAACTGACATAATCTAGGTAAATGACTTCATCAGTATGCCGAAAGATCAGTAACAAAGACATCAGTTGCATTTTCTGAGTTTTTAGAGTTCCATGGTGTCATTTTTACATCAAATTGAATATCTGGTTTGAGCTCTAACAGTTGCCTATAGGCACAATTTAACAAGTTTGAGTGGTTGAAATGAAAGTAAATACCAAGAACCTTTAAAGTTACAGATTTTACCCCTGATAATGATAGCATATTAGAAATTAAAGGTATCCTAAATGTTACCTTAACAATTGAGATATTCAAAAGTACTGAATAATATGGAAATAGAAGCTAATGACTTCAGGCATTAATCTGAATTTTTGTTCCAACACCTAAAATAGATTTTTACTCTCTAGGCTATTTATCATAGAAATAACAATAATTCGATATCTTAATCGACATTATGAATATACACGTGTGCTACACATGTATTACAAAAGTACATTTGTAAGTTAAGCCTTTAGAATGATGTAAAATGCAATTGCTGGTATCAAAAATTATACTCTAACCCATACAATGTAAAATGGATAAATATATAAATAACTTTTTGCTTCATTTTCCTAAATTCCATTCTCGCAGCATCTAACTTTATTTGTAACTCATAAAATGCATCAAGATAGTTGAATCTGATATACAGCCTCTTTTCTATAGATAGAAAAAAGTAGGTGATGAAATAAAAGATTTGATAGGATCAGCATTCAGAATTGCTGTAAAACATAGGTTATATCCCTGTGTTAATGACGTCATCAAGGTCTTAACAATTACGCTTGATGGTTGTGTATCTGTTCATTAATGGAATCAATAAACTTTATTATAAGACAAGGATAAAACATTAATTATAGACTAATCAATCTACTTGTGGTCCTGAGGACAATAAACATATTCAAAGAAAAGAATGACTCATTTACTTACAAAGTTTCAAGTAATTGCAGAATATGAAAGAGATCTAAAACAACTGACATATTAAGGAAAAGAAAACTATAAGCATAGCAAACCCTACATAACATTATTTTGTGTAGTGTCTATGGATTAATAAGTTTAAGATTATCAGTGCAGTTGCTGTACTCCTAAGTTTTTCTCAAGGGAATACAAATACTAATTAAGTCTTTTTTATGTTAAAGCTAAATTCCTTCTTTTAATACTGACCTTCTGTCTGAGTTACACAATTGCTAGAGGTCATACAAACTTATTAACACAAGGCCATGTTTACATAAAAACCTTTCTCAAACAAATTAGATTTCAACTTTGTCCATCAACCAATTCCCTCGAGTTTATGTAATCTTGTGTTGAAGCCAGCTGAGTCTGACTCATTACTTTTTTTTGTGATCATAACATTAATGACCAAATGTACAATGTATTACTCCATTCTAGTCCACTGAGGTCTTAACAAATCTTTTTCACTGACAATATGTCATCTGTGAAAACTTGATACTTTGGCCCCATAAGTAGTGTAATTTTTTATAATTGTTTGCAATTTTACGTTACTTTTTGCCTGTTGAAAGTTTAATCGTTCTGATTTGCTGACTGTATTACTGATTTATTGTCCTTTTGGTTTTTAGGTACAGATAATTATTTGTCTGTCAACAAATAGTCAAATTTTGATGCTATAATTCATTTAATACATGTCCTTTTGAAGCAAAGCTAGGGAACACAGTACCGGTAGATGTGATGAGAGGAGCTAGTACAATTGATGACTTTTTCTTAGTTATTCTGTTGATTGTAGTACTATCTTTTTATTATAGACTAACATTGAAGAAGTCAAATGACAGGTCATTTGACAAAAGTTAGAAGGATGACTTATAATCCCCTCCTCAATTTCTCATAAACGCTATTCATGCATTTAATAATATATTAAAGATTTTTCACTCTGATGTCAGCAGTTGTACTTGTGAAATTTCATCCAAACCATCTATACCAATGATTTGGCAGGCTACATGTACCGGTATTTACAAATTTCCAATGTTATCAGATGCTGATGTGAACAATGTTAAGTCACTGTACATCAACTATGTAGCAGTATATCACTGTATAGAAAGGTGTAACTTCATTCCCATTTCATGAGATCCAGTCAGGAATGTGAAATTTCACCTTCCATGTGAATGAAGACAGTAGCAATATATAATTTCACATTCATTAGCTATCGTGTGTACTTTTAACCTAACCATGTACACTAATGAATTGCTAATGATGTGTATAATTGTTTTGAGACTGGATAGCTTAGAGGCAAGGAGATTTCAATGTCATGCTGATCTACACTTTACTGGTATATGCATATGATGAAATCCCCATGACTTGTATACAGACTCAAGGTTGAACCAAAAGGTTCCTTGAATCAACATTGTCTTGAATATAAGATAGAACAAATGTATTAGTTTTCAGAACCATGATCAAATCTACATGGCATACATTTTCCATCAGTCAGAGCTTTTATATCTCAAAACAAATGCATGCAGTAGTGTAGAATATGGTGTACGTCCATCCACTCAGTGTTGGTGATAGAAAATGTATGGAATTTGTTCCTCACCGGAAAATTAAGCTAAATCCATAGACACAACATATTAGCTTGAAGGCAAAGTATTTCTATTGTACATAATATTAATTTAAAGTGTCATTTCTGGGTTTTTTTTTATTATGTTGTCATTTGTAACGATTATAGTTATAGTTGTTTTATTTGCAGTGTCACTTGTAACCATGCATAATTACAGCAATGTTTAAAACCTGTACTTCTATAATTAGTCTAGTTCCTATACAGTATCATTATGATTCATACCTTCACTCATACAGTATAGTCAAGACCCTGGCAAAAAGTGTTAATTATGGTTCAACCCCATACTGAGTGAAGCTCTAATTTAAGCACATGTCACTAGTAATAATGGACTGTCATCACCGTTCATTAAATATTAATTTGGTACAACTGTTTTGACGATGTGCAATGTCTAACGAGGACTCCACTGCCAATCTGTTTAAATCACGTGGGGACGCAAAAACATAATCATGTTTATATCAACGCTGCAGGAGAGAGCACAGGAATGATTGAGGGAATATTACCTGACGGTGGTTGTGGTTAGGGTACCGTTAGAAACCACATGCATAGTCTGGTCATCCAGACTTTTCTATAATTTGAGGGTTTTTTCAGTGTGAAATATATACATATAATATATATTTCTGTATATTATGGTATGCGTAGTGAAAAAAGGTAAAACGTACGTTTAGGTAGATTTATTCAAACCAACAGTAATTTCAAAGTCTCTGGTTTTATCTGTCATATACATGTGACCATATGTATAGTTTACTTAAAACAGCAATCCCATTGGATTATCAGTGTAACATCAATCATAACTTTAAGATCACTGTTCTTCTGTCATCCTTTATTTTTAAAGCAGATATATAAAATTTAATAACGTTCTAATGAATTTAGAGAGTCTTTTAATATGAAGCCATCTGTTATGTCAGTGTTGACATTAGGATTACTATATGTCAGAACCAGCCATAAAGTTGATTAATGTCCGAGCAGTATCACAGAGAGTGAATTCCAAATACTTTATTTTTATCTGTTTGGTGCAAGTATACTGTAGGGAACAATAAAGTTGTAGAATTACATGTATATATGTATCTATTGGTTTTTGATGACCACAACATGTACAATCAGTTGTAGGTAATATGCAGGTGAAATAATTCAATTCCAGAAAGAAATCATGTGTTTCAAATCCATAGATTATTTTATTTTAATTGTTTGTACTATTTTAATACATATTAATTTTACCTTTTTGGTTTTGATATAGAATAGTAAGTATATGATAGAGTAACGTATCAGGTACTGACTTGTGATGACTAGAATTCGGTGTAATAACATTAGAGATTTAGATTATTTTGACATTCTCAATTCTTGTGTTTTTAATAACCATAATACATCATTTTCATGGGTTCGTAATAATTAAATTGAACGATATAATTTGATTATAATTACACATCAGATGCAGAAGACATTTTGTTTTAATCCAGAAGTTGTGTTTCGTATAATTTCTTTTGTAAAGTGAGTCCAAGATACAGGTTACGTGCCCTGCTAGAGTTGAAAAAAGTGTTCTTATACATAAACCTTGTGTGTTTAATGAAAGATGATTCCTGTCTTCCTGCCCACCCACTGGTTTTATCGAGCCACCTAGTGTGCTAGCACACTGTCTACAAGCAGCCATGTCAGTTTTCCTTGCTGATTCCCAACATTTAGATTCTTTGACAATTTCCATGTATATGCTCGGTTTGCTGTTTCTTGTCATATCACATAGTATGCTGTCTGAAGGCAACCATATCAGTTTCCTAGCTGATCCCAACATCTGTGTGTCAGTATTTCTTGCTGATTCCTAACGTTTGTCAGTCTTTGCCCATCAAATAATGCGTTCATGTCATCGCATATTAATATGACATAAGGTTTTTTTCTTTAGGGCATTTGCCACATTTTCTCTTTGATAGGAGACATACAGAATGCTTAAAATCTCCAATATCCTGAAACATTTTTAAAGGCCGTGACCAAATGTCAAAATGCCCCTGGGTATATAAAAGAAACACACGACAGCCATTGGACTTTTGAACCTTTGACTGCCTTTTTGTATATAAATGTTAAAGGCATGTTCAAAAATGTTCCATTTAAAAGCTAGGATTTTTTCTGTACCCATTACAGCTATACAATTATATTTGCTTTAGGAAACAACATCATTTTGGGCAGACTGTTTGATTGGATGAGATGATATGTCATGTCATCATTGAAAAAAGCATCTGAATCAAAGATAAATAAATACAAATTGTTGACATCAAATTCTAAAATATTCACAGAGGAATATCATATTATTTCGATCAGTTTTAGTTTTACAAGGTTATAGTGAGTCTGATTGCAGAGCACAGACTTGGGAATGCCAAGTGCTTGAAGCCATCAAATTAAATATTCATAAGGTATGTACCTAATGTTTAAAGTACGCATATGCCAAGGATGAAAAGTCAAAGATGTACATAGTAGTCAATGCCAATGTAACTATGGTGAAATATTTCCCACTCTGGTAATGGAGCCTTTATTTGGTTATTTACTATTAGATAGGCACAAACCAAATCTGTTGTTCTTTTAGTTCTTCCACAAGTGGGTTTTCTATTTTGTGAAATTATTTGGTACATTATTATTATCTTTGCTAAAACTTTACTTGAGCAGGTTTATTGTGAGAGTCAGGTGACTGCATGCATATACTCAAAGAAACCACAACCAGTCATACTAACTTGATCACTGTGTTCTTTGCATTTTATTTCATTTCTATTGTGTGATGTTAAACCCTAAGTATTTTTTGCTTGTCAGGGTTGGGAAATGCTAGTAACAGAACTCTGATCTCTTTATTTACAAATACTGTGACTTCCATAATGTATTTATTTACTGTGTAATGTAATATGAAGCTCTCAACATCATTATGTATGTACTCATAGTAAAGGTCACAACCTTTTTTTCATGTACCTCATGGTGGCAATTTGGTTAACACTGTGTGCTCTTTTAGCGATACTGGAAAGTTGAAATTACAACCTTTGATCACTTTCCTGATAGTACCGATACATATACATGAGGATTTGAAATCTCTTTTTTAGTTTGTCAAATCTTTTTCCCAATGGACACATGATGTATAATGTGGATGGTGTTATTGTTGGTTAGTAATACTGAAATTGATGTCCCTTGACGACTGCAATGCAGCATTGACGCACACTTGGAGATTGTCAATTGTGGCAATTGTTCCACTTAGAGAATTGCCTGATATATGTGTATGGAACCATATATTCTTTGTACAGTTGTAAAGTTTAAGTTTTCATAAACCATCTACTCTGGAGTAAATGGGATGTACAACTAACAGCAACACCAAAGACTATTAAATGGAATATCCACACGTGTAGGATTCATTTGTGTCTAACCTCTGATGTATATAAATACAGAGAATCAAAACCAGCTATATATATCTACCTTTAAATGGGGCATCCTTACCCGTATACAGTGCTTTTAAAATGTTCAATGACGTAGCTCAGTTGATTTACAATCTTGATAATGATTCCATTACATTACATACCACAAGTGATAAGAAACTTGTACAACTCCCTAGATAAAAACTTAATGTACAACAATAATTGTAAGTCTAGTTCCGGTACAAATTGAAGTTTGCTCCATTTGACCATATATTGTGTGATCTTCGGGAAAGAATATACAAAGGAAGATTTTGAAAAAAGATAAAGTACGTATCATGTTTCCCGTATGTAGAAAAGTGACATTTCAAAGCTATTGAAATCCTACAGTAATCTGAGGTCTTACTTGAAAGGGGAACATGGATAAAGGATATAAAGCCAGTTTTGTAATCGGTAGTCTTACATGTCTGGTGATTTTATCATTTTACTTCAAGTATTATAGACAGTATTTCTTTACAAAACACTACAAGCTTGCATTAAGTCAGAGCATTCCCAAAGTGCTATTGCTATATGAAATGTACCATACTTCATCTTATTAATGCTTCACTTTGTGCAATCAAGTAGAACATCTGGGTATCACTATCTCTTTATGCAAATTTCCGGTTTAACAATAGCGCACGGAGTTCGATTATAGAGATCCATTGGTGAGTTCTCATATTCCACTTTGTACTATAGTAGAGAATTATGCCTTAAATGCTACCTTCCTAATCGTATTTCCAGTGATCCTGAAAAGCTTTTAGGCCAGACTAAAATAAAATGTTGTTTCTCAGTGTAGTTTACAGTCCAGGCATAGTTCCGTATTTAGACAAGAGCTGTCCATATTCTAACAATACCATATTTAGAAGTTCCATATTCCATATATGGACACATATTCCATATTTGGATAAGGATTCCACATTTGGACAAGGATCTCCAATATTCAAACATGATACCATATTTGGAAGTTCCATATATGGACAAGGATTTTGTGTAGTTCATCTTTCAAAAGCAGCTCTAAGAATTTGTAGTTTAAATATTAACAATCAAAAGACAAGAAATTAATTTGACTTAATAACAGCATATTAAATTAAGATGTGGATGAAAAGAAACTTTTAAGAAAATGATAGTTTTTCATCCCTTTAATCAAGTAATTTCCTATATTTAGACATTCTTAACAAAAGTGTGAATGTGTGAATTGATGAAAAGGTTTATAACAAGTCACCCAGTCAATAATAAGAGTTAGTGCTGCAATCTACAATGTTAGGAACTTCCAAAGTCATCAAAGCATGTCCTGAAGGATAGTATTTCTAATGAAGCATATTCTGTCTTTTTATATATTTTCCTTTTAACCATTATGTACCATGATTGTCGTACAATGCCCCTGGAAATGACACATTAATGGCATACGAGAGACATTTAAAAGTAAATTGTTCTAACGGAAATAATAACGTTCATGCTATACTGCCTAGCAATGAAGTTAATTCCAATTAATTCCAATCAGTTAAATGTATCGTAATTGTAAAAATGTGACGGACATACGTGAGACCACAATTTATCATCAAAGTATTAATTTACATGATGTATTCAATGAAGAGCAATGAAGGAGAGTTAATAATTATCATCGTTCGCACAAAATGTCAAACCAATCACATCACAGCTCAAAATGATAAAATTATATACAAAGACAGACATACATACATACATACATACACACACACACACACACATACATACATACATATGTATGTATGTATGTACATATCATGACTTAGCAATTTGTCCGTTTTACAAGGACCTTCATAAAGAAATGTTACCAAGGTGTTTTTGTTTAAACCTTTCCTATGATAAGTTAATTTTACTTTTGAATTCAGATAATATAACTTATCTAAATAATTTAGCTTCATTTATTTATTTTGCAATGAAAAATAGAGATGAATTTCCCTCTATGAACTGAAACGTTTGTATTATTGTTTGCTCTTTGAGCCTGTCGCCTTATTGTGCTGAAATAAACTGATTGATTGATGTATGTACATACATACGTATACGTATGTATGTATGTACGTACATGCACACAGACACACACATACACACACATACATACATACATACTTACATACGTACAGGCAGACAGACACAGACACAGACAAACAGACAGGACTACACAATTTAATTTGATGATGTAGAAGTAGTTGTACAGGATACTCAAAGCAATTGTATTAAAGAAGGTAATTGTAAAGTAACTTAATCTGTACATTTTAATTTTTCATGAAAACTAACATGATCAAGAAAAAGAACATGATGACTTTTCATACCTACATAATTGGTTAAAATTATCTCTTTTTTCTCAGGTTTGTTATTATAGGAAATTGCAATATACATAGTAAGTAATTACTTCACATGAAATGTGCATATTATCAATTTGTTTATAAATGTTATGTTTGTATAGACATACATGTATATAGCGCGATGTAATGGAAGACATTAGTATAACTTAGATAGACTAGAAACTTGGAAATTGAGAGGTTGGGTTTTTTCAGATATCTAGGTACCTCAGAAGTAATTAGGCCATATTATTATAGTTCCACAGTCACAGTGACTTCAAGTGGACGTCCCTTGTTATATTTTCTATAAGAGCTGTACCTGTTATTATACGTATAAGACTCAACATATTTTGGAAGTTTTAATAATTTCCAGGTGAAACCAATTTTCAGAGTAAAAACCACCAAAGAACAGAAGGTACTTTGTAATGAATGAAGTTAATGATATGTAGCCGGTAAGAGAGATGTCAGAATCCTTTGAATTGCACCGTACCCTATTTCTGACATTTGCCTATAACTTAGATTAGACAACTGAAAAATCCTTGACAACCATTCTAGACTTTACCTCGTTATCAACCTTATTAAAATTCTAGATAAAGACAAGTCTAGAATTTGAGGAAAATAGAATCATTTATCAAGATTTTCTCACAACTTTGTAATTCTGTATGGAATAAAAGGAACACTTTGAAACATTATGTCGTAAATAAAGTGATGATAATAAATTACAACATTTTATAGATCATAAAATGTAAAATGTATAATAAATTTTAGATCTGGAACACATTTGTATAGATGGAGTGATAAATATAACTTAAAACCTTACTGTCCTGCACACTAAATATACATTATGAAAGTACTGGGTTTCTTTGTAGCAACTAAGTAGCAGAAAAATTGTCCGTCTCTCAACAGTGGCACACTTTCACAAATTAAGATATCTGATCAGTGATAATGGTTTAAATCCATAATCTCCCAAATTCTCCTAATTGATGAGGAAGGGATTAATTGGATCAGTGGATAATCCATCTATAATTGGCATCGTGAAAGATGCATGATTTAGTAGATTTCAAATACAATCAGTTGTCTGGGGATTGTCACGATTCACAGTGGCATTCATTGCTGACTGGTTTTATGGCTGGTTTCACTGGGATTTGACTGATACACTGTCCCCAGACTTTTATAGACTTCTAGGGTTTCTAATGTCTGCTTTATTTTATACCTATAGTAACATCTGTGTAAGGAAAGCCATAAACATTTATTATCTGTCTTTCTGTTGTAGGAAAACAATAAAGAGTGGTATAATAAATTATTGTACAACTCGGTGCCAGGCCTAGATGTTCACTTGATAAATAACATGAATAGATACTTTTTAGATGAAAATGGAGCTTTTACTCCAAACTTTATTGAACAACTAACTATGTCTGGGTAATGTTTCAAATCTTTCATGATACCTGGACTTGACTTAAGTACCTGTAACATGTAGCCAGGAATCCACGCAGATTGGGATTTTAAATTTTGCTTTCCAATTACTTTGGAAAACCAAATTTAAAATCAAAATCCACATGGATTCCAGGCTAAGTGACGTGAAGACGGTAGTTTAATGGGGGGGGGGGGGGGGGGGGGGGGGGTGTTGTCAATCAAAGTTGGTGGTACTATGTGCATTGGCTTGCTGTCCATGTGTAAACAGTTGTGAAAGAACATGTTCTCATTTGTTAACAAATCAACATTTGTAGGATATTGGTAAGTAAGTGTACACTATATCAGTATTATTTTATGACAACAAAAAAACAGAAAATATAAGATCAAGGGAACTTTCGTGAAAAAAAGACACTTCCAGTTATATGTTCTGGGATTATGTGTGTTTCTGTTTACAGCTGACTTCAAACGCCTACATCATACTATGATATATCAACAGTTTTTACCATGTGTGTGTACTCACTTTTGATAACTATATTAAATATATAGCCATAACAATTGTGATTTCCAAATATATACAATACAAACCTCATTACTAACTTTTTGCAAAGTCAGTTTTTTCCAATGTTGGCCATAAAATGTAATATTTATGAAATAATTTATAAATAAGTATCATATCTGCTAGAAACATATGGTGTTGTGTGACACTGATGCATTGGTTTTGCACTTTTGTTCATTAAATTGCTCATAAAATTTTGATGAAACTGCTGTAGTCGTATTACAGATTATATAGAATATGAACCTAGGATTTTAGGCAGACAATACAGGATGTATTTGTAACTATGTTATTTCGATATCTAGCAAGTAATTATAAATGTATCATTGTTTTTAATAACATTTTTTTATTATCATATTCATAAAATAAAGGTGATTTTGTTCATATTGTCATAAAACTGGCAGTAAAATGTCCTCCTTAGTATTCTATAGGCATATTGATAGCATTATTGCCATCAATGAAGTATGCTATAGTCTCATGCACACTATTAAAAATGTTTCAGGACATGAATGTGTATTACTGTATGTATTCCGATAAGTCGATGTCAGCTTTCCATATCCAAGCTAAGGTATTAGGAATTGTGTATTGAGATAAAAATTCTCTGTACAGACAGTCTTTTGTATATGTAGTGTGTGTGTGTGTGTGTAGGGGAGGGGGTATGTGGGGTGAGTGGATGGCTGGATGGATGTATATTTGTATGGTTGTAATTACAATACAATACAATACAATACAATGTAATGTTGAATGGATGCATCCCATGCGACCATCAGATGAAGCGTAAATTAAGTTGGAGCTATGTAGATCAAAGATGCGTGCATGGGGCATTAATGAAACAATACATAGGTGGTTGAATTGGTAAAAAAAATGGTTGATTGCATTTGGTTTAGATATTTCTGTACGTACCTGATTTTTAAAAAACAAAAACAAATGACACATATGATACCTGATATGCAATTTGTATATTTTAAAAAAATGTTAACTTTAATATCAGTAACACCAATTGGACAATTCTCTTGGCTATTTCAATTTTAAATTGCAAAATTATATATAATATAAGTCTTGAATTTCATGTGAAATCAAATGATTGCTGCATATTATGGTGAGCATACAGTTTCAAGTGAGATTTTCATGATTAGTATACAGATCAAGTGACTTAGACTGGCTAAGAAGGGTAGGCTGAGTACAAGCAGGTGTAACCACGATGCAATACAGAATGAAATGAGAGGAAAGTCAAAGTATCTGACCTGGAAAATAAGACAAATGTGTACCTGTCTGACCTGATACCCTTTACAATCTAGTCCATAATCTCATCAAAAAAATGCAATATTCATCTGTCAATTGTCAAACTGATAATCTCGTGAACAAAATGGCTTTTACAAATTAAAAGAACTCAACATTGGTCTCAATTGTATGAAGAAACTGGTTACCATGGCAACTGAAAGTAGTGCAATATATCATTTGCATCTTTATGAAACATTGTCAAATGCTTTACTTGATGTCAAAGGTCAAAGGTCAATTTAGTGCACCTCATTTTGTTCATTTACATTCCTCAGTGTATGCCAAGCACCTGAGGTTTTAAATCAGTGAACTCACAATCACTATCTCTAGGGACCATGACAAAAGAAACCAGTGCAATACGAACTATTCATTAAAACACTTGACAAGAAAAAAAATATGCCTCCTGTGGATTGAAAAGAGAAAGCCTGTAGCATGTCAGCTGTAACTTCCGTTACTTTATGGGGACTGGCAAGTAATCAGTACTGGACTGATCCAATGTATTTGAAAGCAGCAGATGTATAATTCTTCTAGGATTTCTCTTCTGCATTAGAGAAACTTATTTCTATAAAATTTGAAGCTGCTTTTCCTTTACATTATTTCACATTACAAGCACTTCGAGATGGTGATCAGTCATCATTATATTTCAGTTTTACTTGACTTCCTTCATCTAAGAAAACTCTCAGTGGTTTGCAATCTCTTTCTCAATACACCATAGATATCTTTGTCTTATAGCTCATAAATTATCGTACATTTTCAGAATTGATTTTTCTGTTACTATTTGAAGCTATTTTGTAATGAAATAAAGACAAACAATCTCCATTCTTGGCTATATAAGTGTCAGCTGTACTTCAACAAGGACTTTATTGTATACCACAGCATTTTTCCTTGTAGTTGTCATTGAGGGCGCTATACTAACTAGAGCCTTTCACATCATACTTCTATAGAGGTATACACATTGTGCAATTGTATTCCCAGGCACGTAGACAAGGGTCAAGGGCTGGTAGGCATAAAAAATTGTTGGATACTCAGCAACTTCATGCTGACTACCTTTTCAGAAATTTGAGTTAGTACAAAAATTCTTTGTTTCTCAACCACTATCATTGACAGGCAGATTCACGAGTTTCTTTAGTATTACCACCTACTTTTCCATTTTTACTTTTTACTTTTAAAATTATCTACATGTGCACTTTTATGAGCACTTTTTCTAGGTCGGGACCTTTACATACCTGACATGCTGATTTCTCCACAGTTTTAGAGTTTCTCAACACACAATTTGTAAATCAAACTGATTATTTTCAAAGGCAAAGGACTATGGGATTATCATAACAGTTTTGAAATACATAAACTTTGTGATTGGAAGGATAAAGCCTACAATGGTCAGGGCTAGGGTATAACCAAGACAAGGCTATTTGTAACTACAAACAATTTGACAGATTGTTTATAGTGGTGATACTACTTGTCCCATGATGCACCAGTCAAGATGATAAAATTGTATGTTTCTGTTCCTTTGAGTGGATTTTATGAATCAATCAACACGACACAACATCGTCTGATTTAATTACTGTGTTCTTAATTTAGTCTTACAGAAGCTGGCTTCCCAGTACATCTTTTACCAGATGTTAAGGCACCTGGTGCAGTGGCAGGACAACTAGACTCTGCCTGGTATGGTATTCAGCAGGGTATACCAGTAGGTGTGGCCTTAGGAGATATGCAGTGCTCCATTCTACCAAGTTTACAATCTGAAAGTGATGCAGGTAGGTCAAGTTAAAAAGAACCTTATAGGTGTCTGGTATTCAGCAGGGTATACCAGTAGGCATAGCTTAGCAGACATCCATTCTACCGTATTTACTATCTGGAAGCGCTGTAGGTAGGTTATCAAGTTAAAAAGAACCTCATAGGTGTCTATGGTATTCTGCAGGGTATACCAGTAGGTGTGGCCTTTGAGAGACTCCATTCTACCAAGCTTACTATCTGAATGTGATGCAGGTGTACGATTAAAAAGACTATTTGATATTCAGCAGGGTTTTCCTTTTGTAAGAGACGCACAGTGGGTCTGAGACATGTGCAGTGCTTGATTGTGACTGAGACCCATCATTTTATATATGAAGATGACGTGTCCTGGTCTACAATGAGGTGTTGTGTCCTGGTCTACATCAAGGTGATGTGTCCTGGTCTACATCGAGGTGACATGTCCTGGTTTGCATCGAGGTGACGTGTCCTGGTCTACATCGAGGTGACGTGTCCTGGTCTACATCGAGGTGACATGTCCTGGTCTACATCGAGGTGACATGTCCTGGTCTACATCAAGGTGACGTGTCCTGGTCTACATCGAGGTGACGTGTCCTGGTCTACATTGAGGTTATATGTCCAGGGTCTACATCGAGGTAACATGTCCTGGTCTACATCGAGGTGACATATCCTGGTCTACATCGAGGTGACATGTCCTGGTCTACATCAAGGTGACATGTCCTGGTCTACATCGAGGTGACATGTCCTGGTCTACATCGAGGTGACATGTCCTGGTCTACATCGAGGTGACGTGTCCTGGTCTACATCGAGGTGACATGTCCTGGTCTACATCGAGGTGACGTGTTCTGGTCTACATCGAGGTGACGTGTCCTGGTCTACATCAAGGTTACGTGTCCAGGGTCTACACCAAGGTGACGTGTCCTGGTCTACACCCAAGTTACATTCAATTTATGATAGCTTAAAAGAACCTTGTAAAAAATATTGATAGTTTACAGCAAAAATTTAAAAAACTTTATGGCAGAGATCAGCCCTCATACATCTACTGTTTCTGTTATCAACTTTCCTCACATACATGTAGTGTCAATTTGGATACATTGTTGTAATATGTACCCATGGTAACCATCCATAAACTTCTGTTGTTTTCTTACAGTGCTCAACATAAGTACATCGGCACAACTGTCATTCAAGATGCCACATAGGTTTATTCCTCCTCATCCACAACCAGGGTCAGCAGTGGAGTACTTCCCGTATTTCCATGGTCGTTACTTAGCAGTCGCTGCTGCCCTCAGTGGCGGTAATGTCCTCGCTATGCTTGTTAAGATGTTACAACAATGGACCCATGATCTTGGTCATGGTATCCCTCAACAAGACATCTATAACAAGTTATTATCCAGTGCCCAAGACACAAAGGACTGTGATTTAGTGATTTCGCCAACTATATTTGGTGAGCGACATGTACCGAATCAACGTGCATCTGTTATGAACATTACAGCTGAGAATGTTGGTCTCGGACACCTAGGGCGGGCAGTGTGCCGTGGAATCATATCAAATCTGTATAACATGATGCCTAGAGAGTTTTTAGTAGAATCAGGTGTGAATAGAATCATTGGTAGTGGTAGTGCATTGATTAGGAATAAAGTCCTACAGGAAGAAATAGAAGCTTTATTTCAGTTACCGGTGATTTACGGACAAGGTGGTGATGCTGCAGTCGGTGCGGCTTTATCACAGACTCTTAAAACAAACTGATTGACTGGTTATCATGTCAGACAGAATTATAGTCAATTCTTAACAGTATTTCAAATCAACTGTGTCTGTCTGTCTGTCTGTGTGTGTGTGTGTGTGTGTGTGTGTGTACCTGTGTTACAGATCTTTACTTAATATACAATTCAATATTATCTCCAAAGGCCTTTTTCTGATATTATTGCGGCAAGTCAGCTTGCAGCTAACTATTAAAGATAGACAAAACTATTAAAATTATTGCTGTGTAATTTGGTAGATTACTTAAGCGGGTGATAGCCTTCCTTAAGCAGACATTGTCATCCTGTAATCAAGATGGAGAAAACACTGGAAGACCCCAAAATCTAAACAGGAAGATCATGAAAGGCTTCAAAAAAAAATGCCGGTTGCTATCTGAAATGCTGCCCAACTGTGAATTCACCAGATATGTCCTGTAATAGCTATTATCAACATGTTGCCACAATATTATTAGCTTGTGTCTATCTTAGTTAGCTGACACCTGACTTTCCACAGTCATAAATGAATGATTACATTTAGATGGACTGGTAGAGATATACAACATGTGACAATTTCAATCATATACGGTAGTCTGCTGTCACATCATGCAAATATTTTGTGAACTTTTTCAAAAGAATTTTCAGATTTTTCTTTGTTTTTGTTTTTGAGAAATTACCCCTTTCCTGCTGACAGTCAACTTCACCAGACATTGCCAAAACTGTGTGTGTCATCCTTTTATTTTTTTAAAAAAAGTGTTTGATACTAAAAACGGGGGAGAAGTCTTTGAAGTCTGGTACATGATATGACATTTTAACCTTCTTTGAGCCGTGTTAGCATCCTCAAGCAAGGACCCAGGTTGTATGTCTGTTGGTTGATTGATTGTTGGCGCTGTCATTGTTAACTTCAGGGGTATTTCTGTTATTTGCAGTGGGTAGTTATATTGGATGACTGAGGTTTTCATCTACTCTGACTGCTTCACCATGGTGTGTAATGCCACACACCCTAGTCAAGAGATTATCTTCAAAGAAGGCCATGAGACGTTGATACAGGTCTTCTGGGTTTTCATCTGTTTGTAACTTGATCTTGCTGAGGTCTAGGAAATGGGCTCCGGTAGATTGAAAGCCTTTAATTTTCTGCCAAATGTCATTTAGGGAAGTAGAGTGTTTGATGATTAAGTTTCTGGATATAACGGAGCAGTAGTTAGCAATTTGGCCAAGCATTAGCTCGAGTTGGCTGTTTTTCTAGACGTTTCAGAGACAGACTTAACGTCATCACGTAATCCTCTGTTTGGATTGGTAGCTGATTTCAGTTCCCATGTAAAGCCGTCCTTTAGGAATGGTGCGAAGTTAGGTTCTGTTTCCAGTTTTCGAAAGATGTAATGTTTCCGCTTTGGTCAGTTGCCATTGCTTTGGTGCCTGTGGCGTGGACATGATGTCACGTGTACTAGCTATGATGTAGTATGGGTGTATGAGTGGGGTGGCTTAGCTGTTTGACAAGCCTACTATCCAATCAAGTGATTGACTATGTTGTACGGGTGATCGGACTGTCTGATGCTTCTTGTAGTTGAAGATTTACTAGCGGTCGTGGATTCTAAATGCTGCCACCACGGTAATAATGACACTCCAATTCTGTACGATCGAACCTTTAATGGTGGATAAGGCAGGAAGTACAAAACAATAGGAAACAAATAACGAACAAGTGGGTAAAGGTCAAAGTGGATTGAAACATGTAACGTTGTGTTGCCGATTAAACAATCTATGGAGCACATGTAAAACAAAGTTGGCTGTCAATTAGAAATGTATAATATCCCAGACTTCAAAGACAGTAGTAACAATGTGTTACATTACTTGTATTTTAGTTTTGGCAATGCTTCTTGTGGAATTTTTTTTACTTATTGTGTGGATATAACTATAGTATGAATCATTTGATGGCTATGCTTATAACAAGAATATTGTATGCATTTGTGTTTCAAAAGGAATGTTACAGATTTTGAATATATTAATTATGATCACAAATTTTATCATTATTGTAGACAGCAAATTGAAATTACACCTCACCCAGTCTGATAAAAAAAAATTTGATGGAGAAGAAACCTTGATTAGATTTTAGTTACCATATTTCATGTCGATTGTACTGTACTTGTCCTTTTCAATTCTCTTTTGTTTATCTCTTGGATGACCCCCAAAGAAATATGCCAGTACACACGCTACACTACACATAAAGAAAAGAGACATGTCAGTACAGTAAACAGAAAGTACATGCCTTGATTCTCTTTGATCAGATATTAAATAACTTGACTCCTCACCTAGCAGTGTTGACGGGTGAAAATAAGTGGTATTCAGTTTATCACTCATAATACACTTGTGTTGAGAATGTTTTCAACTGGTTCAGTAAGCCACACTCAAAAAGCTTTTATCAAACAATTGTATATTAATTTGCATAATTGCATTTCAATTATCACATGCACACTTCACATGTATCACTCCTATGTTCATCTCTGCTGTGCATGTTCATTTACATAATGACTCATTTGAATAATGTCGTGTAATCATGTTATTTGGTGTACACGTACATAATGACTTCATTTGAACAACGTCATGGTTGTAATCTAGTTATTGGGTGTGCATTTACATAATGACTTCATTTGAATAACATCATGGTCGTAACCGGGTTATTGGGTGTACATTTACATAATGACGTACTTCATTTGAATAACGTCATGGTAACGTAACCAGGTTATTGGTCTCAAATTACCGATTACTGTAGTTATCGATGATATGAGAGGTAAACAGAGTACCCATGTACTAGTACCAGTGAAACAAGCTAATCAATTTCTGACTGCCATCTTGTTTTTCACTATAATTATAGTTTTCTATATACCTAGAATTGCACCTGAGGCAAAATAAAAATATTATGTTTGTTTCCGATAACATGACTTCAGAAATAATTTATTTTAAATTTAAAAACAAACAAAAACAATCTACTTCGACCCCCAAAATATGAATAAGATACTCGTCGATCACAATACTTCCGTTATACATCTAAGTTAAGTAGACAAACATGTTATGCAGATTGTACTTTTATCATCTAAAAAGACCTGGTTTCCCTCTGAAATACAATTTTTTTTTCAAAAAGTGACTACAGATGAGGCAAAGGCATGAAGGTGTACACAGACATACAAGTAAATTGTTACCATTTTACCATTTTGAATGCAAAAAATGTTTAGGATCAGGGGCTTAAACTAGGGTCAGTCAGGTTATTGGAAACACTAATTTTTTATTTGGCCTTTATTAACAGAGGGGAAACAAATTTCCCCAGAGGTTTAAATTAAAGTGACAGTTGGTCCTACTTTGATATGAAATGGCTTCACTGCAATGTGGTGCTTTCCTTCAATGTATAACATAACAGTATGTATGCATAATTGAATAAAATATCGTGTGTTTACCTGAAAAAGTGACAATTTTTACCTAAGCTTGTTATTGCATGGTTTTCCGTGGAGGATTATTTTCTCACGGAATATGGTGTCCCTTTCAGAATTTCTAACAATGCTTTTCCTTTTATAAATGAATTTCTTTTAAGTCTCCTTTGTTCTTACCTCATTTGTGTATCCATTCATTTATTAATGTGATGTTATCAGTATCACTGGGGCAATGTGCAAGTCTGTTTTTCTGTCTCTCTGTCTGTTTTAGTGAACCGAGTATATACTGAGAACAGATACATAATACAATTCTATATTATGTACTTTATTCATTTATAATGCTAGTTTCATCAAATGATAAATGTTTTCAAAAACTGAAATAAAATACTTCTCCAAATTCTCCAGTAAGGTACTGAGACGAGCCAAATACAGGCACCCGGGGGCGTGACACCCGCAAGCTTTCCGCAACAATTCCCCGACCAGACCTGTGCATGCCCTCATGCACAAAAGGTCGATAAGCTACAGCTACGCTTGTATTGACATAACCAAAAGGGTTATTCAGGGCAACGAGCCCTTCTGTCTTGGTCAAATGAAACCCAAGAATCTGTCCTGTAGATAACGCTACAAAAATTCTTCATTGTGGATACCACATACGAATTCAAAGACTAAAGATTGTAGTTCAGTTGTCATAGTCGCCTATACAGTAATATGCAATAACAATATTCCAATATAGTACAAATAAAGTGACACAAGTACA
This sequence comes from Glandiceps talaboti, assembly GCF_964340395.1. NCBI lineage: Eukaryota > Metazoa > Hemichordata > Enteropneusta > Spengelidae > Glandiceps > Glandiceps talaboti. The sequence continues at coordinate 2,720,083 of NC_135566.1, forward strand.
TGGTCTCCATCTATCACAACATCCATGATAGAAAATGATTTGCTATTACCACGCAAATACCTTACATGTCCAGTGTACTCTGAAATGAAATCATCACATACAGACCAATTCAATTCAATTTGCCATAGTGACAAAACAACCACACCACGCTTCAGCTGACAATGCCAACCCGCAGCGATGGGTTAAAGCAACTGATGAACTAACTAGTAATGAAATATCTTCATAATCAGTCTGTTCACAAAAACAGAATCAATACGAAAATGAGTTGTCTGAATAAGGACTTTTCTTTCCATTTTATACTTTTTTTCTTCAGTCAGTCAGTCAGTCAGTCAGTGATGATTGTCGAGAAGTGAAAATCATAAACGATGATTGCTCATCAACCAGTCACTATGACCCAATTCTGTCATATCTGTGACTTAACATCACTATGTACCCATCCTATACGGAAACAAGTGACAACCATGAACTTTTTCCGTTCACCAAGTGTAACTACCTTGCTTTGTTACACTCCCTATGACTCACCTACGCAGGGATGTCAAACCCTGAAGAGAGAAAACTCCATTCTCCCTGGCTACGTGCCAAGATGTTCTTGTAGCTTAGATTGTCTGAACAACAGGAACTGTTCTGCTTGCAGTCAAGTCTTTCCAAACTTGACTAACAGCCTTTGACAGTCTATTAAAACCATAGTAATTCACTGGCTTCTGGACTCTTCTCGGATACCTAACACTTTGTGGCTTTGACTGTTTTGTATTTGCCTTTGTTTCATCCTCCAAAACCTTTTCTATTGATTGTGTTTCAGTGTCTTTTATAATTTTCAGACTATCAAGTGGTCCACCTATATCAAGGCCATGATCTTTACTTAGATCATCTTTTATCTCTGTGTCATGCTCATTATCAGAGCAACCTTTCACAATATCACTCCTAACCACTGGAGCAATATCAAGGGGAGAAACCACCATTGGAATGGACTCATTTGACTGACCTTTCACCTCTGCAGTGACACCATTCTCGTTAACAGTGCTATATGCATGTGAAGGTGGTGTGACCTTAATTTTGTCATACAGATCCGATTTTGTGTGATCAGAGTCGGTGGGTGTTCCCACCTGGACACGTTTGTCCACCGGCAGAATCTTAACCTTGTCCAACCAATGTTCAAGTTCCTTTCCCTGATATTGTTTCAGTTTTTCATAGTGGACAATCTTTGGCTTACTCTTAGCACTATACTGTATCCTATATACCAAGTCAGACAGCTTACTGACCACCAAGTATGGCCCTTCATACGCTAGCTGTAATTTAGGAGCATAACCCTTTCTCCTCCTTTCGTCCTTAAGCCAAACAAAGTCCCCTACACTATAACTCTGCTTTGTCGCAAAACGGTCATAGAGCTTTTTCTGTCTCCTGGCAGTATTAGTCAGTTGTGTGCGTGCATGTTCATGTGCTACTTCTAGTCTTTGTCTCAAGTCAGTAACGTAGTCAGTGAATTGGTCAACATCCTGTGTTTCAGTGGAGGTGACCGCTATATCCAAGGGGTAGTAGAGTTCCCTACCGAACATAAGCATGTTGGGTGTTTCACCAGTAGAAGGATGGACACTACTGCGATAAGCAAATGTTGCAAGACTTAAGTTATCATCCCAGTCGGACTGATGTTTGTGTGGGTCCATGTAAGATCTAATGTACCGGACTAGAGTGTGATTATATCTCTCTATTTGTCCATCACTTTGGGGATGCCTGGGAGTTGTATAGGTTTTGCTAACCCCCAATAGTTCACACACCTCTTTGAACACGTTAGAGACAAAATTACGCCCTAAATCACTATGGCATTCCAAGGGCATACCAAACCGACTAAGGAAGTTATCTAACAAAGTCTTTGCAACAGTTACTGCTTCCTCATTAGGAATAGCATATGCCTCCATCCATTTGGAGAAGTAGTCACCAACCACCAAAATTTTCTTGTTTCCCTTATCAGACTCTGGAAACGGACCAACCACATCAATTGCTATTCTCTCCATTGGAGCTCCAACTACATATGTCTTCATTGGGGCACGTTTAACCCCACCAGTTGACTTATTCTTAGCACAAGTGTCACATGAACGAACATGGGCACGCACATCAACCGACATACCATACCAGTAATACTTGAGTCGAACCTTTGCAAGTGTACGTCCCATACCACCATGTCCCCCAAATCGGCTTTCATGGAATGTCTTTAGTACCAGCCCAATATAAACCCTGGGTAATGCAATTTGCCAGCGAACCAGCTTACCATCTGCAGCCTCCCACAACTTATACAGGATACCATCACGGACACGAAACTGATTAAACTGGGACCAGTAAGTTTTTAAAGCTGGGGATTTATGAGAAATTTCCTCCCATGAGGGTCTATCATGACCTCCTTCAACCAACCTCAATATCAGCCCTATATGGAGATCATCTAATTGACAATTTCTCAATTCCTCTCTGGTCCAAAGAGGTTCGTGATTTATGACTGTATCACTGTCTAACTTGAACTCAGCATCCTTCTGTTTACTAACAGCCTGCTGCCTTAGGGGTACCTTGTGCACCTTCCCTTTCCTTGATAGAGGGCGTCCCCTCCTGGAAAGACACCAGACAGACACTTCCTCTGGATTATCCTTTTCCCCACCCTTTGAGGCATTATCATCATTACTATGACAAGACAGAACCTGGACGACCGACTCTTTACTATTAGACTCACAAGAGTATGCCGACCCCTTGCTACTCGCTTGACTTGACCCATGATGTTCCATACCACATTGCTTGCAATTTATGACCGGGATGCGACTTAATGCATCAGCATTCTGGTGTTTATTACCAGCTCTATGGACCACCTTAAAAGTAAACTGGCCCAAAACCTCCAACCATCTGGCCAACTGTCCCTCAGGATTTTTAAACCCTAGCAACCAGACCAAGGAAGCATGATCAGTTCTAATTGTAAACTTCCTACCAAGAAGATAGTGCTTGAAATACTTCACGTAATTCACCACAGCCAAAAGCTCCCTACGGGTAACGCAGTAATTCCTTTCCCTCACATGCGAACTTCGTTCGCTTATAGTTATAGCATCGAAAGAAAGCCCGAACGTCTAGCAGCAAGACTAACTGTTTAGCAGCTGCCACCTTAAGAGTTGACGTTGCTGTTGTGTTAGCAACTGGCCTGTCCAAAACCGGAAAAGATTCTATACTAAAATTTGCAGTTTTATCCATTTTCAGCAAACCCACACATTGACCTTTTCTGACTTCTATATCTTGATTGCTTAGATTTATAACCCTTACTGCATGGACGTTACTTCCCATTTGACTGAGACAGTAAGCACCCATCATACCTGTTTCACCAACATGAACTGGAGTTACCATAGTGGTAACCTCAGACACTCGGGACAGAATACCTGATTCCTGACTATTTTCTCTTTGAATCACATGACCCCTATACAAGTTGTATCCCACTTGACCAACTCTAGGCTTCCTTTGCATCCTAGCCAAGAGTATACCTTCATGCCCCGCTGGAATAGACTGTGCCCAATTAGCCTGTAGCCGACAGCAGAAAGGTTTCAAGTCACCATGTATTGTTTCCAATACTTGGTCGCCAATAGCAACGGTACCCTCCTGCAAATTAAGTTTGCAATCGAATTTGCGTAACAAATCCATGCCTATTATACCAGCTGACCCATCTAAAGACTCTGCTACCAGGATAGATTCAAATCTCTCCTTGCCACCAATCTTAACTTTCACCAATACGTTACCCAATAATGCAACGTGTGACCCATCTGCCTGGATAAGATAGTTACCAAAATCGACCAACATTTTCAGGGATGAGATCGAAAAATCCTTTAGAAATTATTGAGTTTGTACAACCGTGTCAATTAAGCATTTTTGAGTGATGTCTTGCACGCTTACATCAACCAATATCATCCGAATTGATTCCTGGTTACTACTTTGAGGTGTACCCGCCCTAATGACCAAAGGACACTGACCTGTGACCCCATGACCTTCACCAGACTTGAGTTGAGAAAAGGAAGAATTGTCAGAAGTACAAGTAAGATTAGAAGAAGTGTTACTACTTTGATCAATAGACTGTTTTGAAATTAAATTAGAATTAGCTTTAGAAGACAAAGATGGGGAAACAGTTGTCGCTACATCATCAGCTCGGTCTAATCCAGCCTCGCCATCAATTTTACTTGCTGACTGTCCTAATCGGATTGTGGGACGGCCGGATCCCGCAATCCTTGGTCGTTTAACGACTTGACCTTAGTTTGACCCTGTTGACGTTGTGGCCAGTTTTGTTTTCGATGCCCTTCCTGACCACATGACCAACATTCTAATTTCTTCGGAGAATCTCTCCCCCTTGTACTACTGAAATTTCGAGACTTAAGAGATATCTCTACTTTTTCCAGTCTGTCTAATACATGCTGTAATAAACCCTGCATACTTGAGTCCTTAGACGAACCCTCATCGCACATATCACCTGACCTGATGACTACAGACGAACGACCCTTCGTTCTACGAAATTTCTGATAACTTTCTTCACACTGTCCTTCGTGGACGACAGAGTCCAAAGTCGCACCTTTCATTCGCCCTGCTTCATTTATTTTTCTCTGCAGCGCGTCATCTTGGACAGCCTGAAAGAGGTGATCAATACAAAGTCGTTCAAAACAATCACCTGTAGCGCTAGGGTATGCCTTTATTATAATCTGTCTTATTTCCTGTGCTAAATCTTTTAAGGACTGATCTTTTTTCCTTACAACTGTCTTAGCCTGAAGACGAAATTCGTCCTCTAGTCCACAAGTTGAAAACTGTCTGATCAACAATTCGCACAACTCCTCATAATCGTTTACTTCCTTTCCGCAATGCGCAGCGAATTCAAGAGCTCTACCTCTCAGTTTGGTCAAAAGAATGTGAAAAATCTGCTCAGAATTCCACCCATTTACACGCGCACAGATTTCAAAATGGAGTTTGTAGTTCACAAAATCATTAATCCCATCATAACTGTCTGCTTTCGCTACTGTTGTTTGTTTAGATCCCGAACTGTCTAGTGGGAGAGTTCTACTTGTTTTATTATGACATACCTGATGATGGCAAATCTAATTTACCTGCAGATAGACTGCCTCCCTCCTACCCCAAACTCATACCTGTGGGCAACAATCTAGAACCAAGAAAATGTGCTGGAGTAGAATTTGTGTTAGGCTGTGCAAAAGAGTGACCATCCAACACATCCGCGCTTTTCATTGAAGTAGACCCTTTACTCTGGGCAACAGAAGTTGACATATTGCCACCCCTCGCAGTGATAGTGTTCAGCGCACTATTCATACCACCCGAAACACCCCCTAAGGAGAATGGTATAGTCCCAGACAAATGCTTTACTCCTTGTTGGACGATACCTTCTGGCGACATTAGGTGAGGCATGTCCCCAAAATCGCCAACTTGACGTTCACTGTGAACTTGCTCAGATTTACTGCGAGTTGTATCAGATACTAAGACAGTGTTATCAACACCTTGCTCTCCACTTGGAAAAGTAATCTCACTGTCTAGAGAATTCTCCATGACAATGTCTCAAAATCAGTACAATGCCAAATAACCAAACAACAACTGCAACAACTTGATCAATAGCCGGGAGTATCGATCGACAAAACGACTTTGAAACTTTGTCGCAAATACGAACAATAGAACAGTGTACCAACGCAACGCTATGAACCCGACCCAATTTTAAATCGCACCGCTCGCCACCATTGTGACGAACTCGTGGAAAGTACACGAAAAACTCTGATATTTAACACCTAATAAAACACTAGAATAGATTGCCTACGAAAGCTAATAAGTGGTAGTGTTAGCAAGCCTTCGATAAGCGTGAAAAACCCGCTCCGTCACACCAAGCTGTTCGATTTGACCTTGTGTATGGCAGAACATACACTATAAAATTGAGTACAGACACATTAGCCAATGTCAGCGTCTCTAGACCATGGCACAACCCAAGAAACATGAAATATCACGACCAACTCGTGAAAACCCACGACCCAACCTCACAGAGGCATACAAGAAAACGTTTCCCTAAAGGAAGAAGTAGGTTTTAACAGAAAAGAAGTGAAAATGACGGTAAACCAAGAGATTATGTCAAGAGCGTATTTGACACGATGTTGACTACACGGTGTCCAGCAAGAGAGAGAGTGAGCATGGGAGAAAAGTGTTGCTATAGCTACCTGACCATGTGACCAAGACTCCGCCCCTCAGCAACTGACTGGCATATGAAAAGTGTGCTTCGACTAAACACGGGATATCTAGACCTGAAATACAGGGAAAAATCCGACTTTCTCCAGTAAGGTACTGAGACGAGCCAAATACAGGCACCCGGGGGCGTGACACCCGCAAGCTTTCCGCAACAATACAATGGACACATGTTGTTTATTGGCAATAAAAAAGAAACTACTATTTTTCAACTCTTTCGTAATTAGTGATTAATAAGTGGCGATTTGATTTGCCCTTTAAAAACTGATATTGATGGTGTAGATACTGTCATCTACAGGTGACCTTACATTTATCTTTATTTTTCTCAGGCGTAACTTTCATCTCCGACCATATTAAAAATATAACGCTCAGAGTCAGGCTACAGAAAATATTCTTTGTGTATTATTTTCAAAAATATGTATTTGTAGTGTTTTCAACATCAATAAAAAAGATCAGGATTATCTTCAGCATGTTTGGACATGAAAGACATTTGCAATGTATAATAAAATAAACGAATTTTCCGTTATCATTTCAATATATCAGTTTTTCAGATATTTTTTTTCAAGTCAGATTTTCAAAAATCCCCTCGAAGTGTCATGGTTCTTCATTAAAAACTTCTAAAATATGATTTACTTGGGCCATGGGCACATGTTACCGTTGGCAATACAAAGAAAGTGACATTTTGCAACTATTACACAATAAGTCGTTTTGAGACCGCAAACAGCCGCAATTTCGCGGTTTTTTTTTACTTTTGTGAAGAAATCAACTTTGCAGGTGTATACTGCCATCTACAGGCGAGTCCGTGACCTTATAGTTTATCTTCGTCTTTCTAGTAGGGAGGGAGTTAGAGCCAATTATAAATGTTCAGGCAATAAAATATCCTCTATAATGTTTAATTAGCGGGTTTTCACCTAAGCACTTATACAGACGGTCAACTACGATCCCCTCGTTAATGAGATATTCATATGCAAATACGGACGTTAACCTGACTGAACACGACCTAAACAACAATACAGACTCATTTGTCTTTTGAAAAAAACGTCATTGAAACAATCTGTAATTCTATATGCAATCTTTAGATTCCACCAATCAAAAATTGTGGTATTGCTCAGACACTGCAGCAGTAGCCGGCGGTTTTAGAAACAGGTGTTCTCTCAAATTTAGAACATTGTAGCGTCATTGGCTAACGTTGGAAGACTCTGGCATGCAAATTATAATGAGATGTCCATTGAAATATTGAAGTATCAGGTTAAATCATCCTTAACGGAAGACAAACTTTGCACTGTAACTAGACAAAGAGTAGAACTGTGTTGATTGGCAAGGGCATTTAGAGACTTCTCTCTATATAAGATCTAATATTTTACTGACTTAATAATTAGAAAGTACGAACCATGAAAATTAAAAGGTCGAAATATTCACGGAAATAAACCGTTAATCCTCATTGGACATGCGTTCGTAGGTTGTCTAGCCTGGTTGCTTTCAAAGTGGAAGTGAAGAACGGTAAATGGTGCTACTTATGTTCTGCTTTAATTCCATGCATTTGACAAGACATTTTTTATGCCAACCTTTATTTGTCAGAGGTGAAACTCCAGAGTAAAAGTAGTTATACATGTACTTGGAATTCAACAAGGTCTGGTGATTCTCCCCAGTACGTAGTCGAGCAGCACAGTTACGCAACCATATCGTACCATTATTTGTACTTACTCTTTGTCATGTTATTTTTTATAAGTCGACTTTCGTCGAAGACGCTATTGTCAATGAATTACCTAGTGGGTGTTCACCTGTAGAAGTACTAATTTAGCCAGGAGCACACTAGAACAATCAGCTGAGTAAAATTTCACTGGTGACAATTTCCTCATGCCAATTCCTCTCCTGTGAGGGCACATTTTGGTGAGATTTTGGTCGTGAGCCAAATATATAGCGTGTTTGATCATTTTGGCCAAAAGTGAATATTTCCTCATGTGTGCACCTGAATGTTAGCATTCTCCTCACGACTTTCTCATAAGAGCGCATGTTTTGCGATAACATATAATTACAAGATGTTTGCCTCAGTCAAAAGCACAGGTGAATAAACTTCTACGTCAATAACTACGGTATTACATAGTTTTAAGAAACTCTCAACCTGATAACATTGTGACATCATTAGCTGACGTTGTACAAGTTGGTATGCAAATTAATGTTATGAGATGTCCGTTGAAATATTGAAGTGTCAATTTCAACAAGTTCAACCATCTTTAACGGAAAAGAAACTATGCAGTGTATCACAACAAAAAGAGTTGAAATGTTTGGGGTCAAAGTTACCAAAAATTATTTCTATTTGGTTTGTATATGACAGAGCTATATTTTGGTAGAACTGCTCAATACACACCGGTGCATTTGAAATAGCCAAGCGAAAAACAATAATTAGAATAGAAAATGTATTGTTAATTGTTCCGAGAGAGTCAATAGGACAGTACAATACAGCTATTTTGAAACTGTATTTGTATAACAATAGATTTTCGTCGGCTTTCGTTCTAAAATTTGCATACGTCCACTTTCGTCGACGTTAAATATTATCAATAGATTATATAGCTTTTCGTCGGCCAAATCGATTTATAAGTCACTGTATTTGCATAACAATAGATTTTCGTCGGCTTTCGTTCTAAAATGTATTTTCGTCTGTTTTCGTTCTAAAATTTGCATACGTCCACTTTCGTCGACGTTAAATATTGTCAAAAGATAATGAGTTTCGTCGATTTATACGTCGCATTTTATTTGCATAAGGATATCATATTTTTGTTTCTATTTTTTTCCCTGTCTGCACAGTCAAGTAACTTGTTTTGTGAATGCATGAAGCCAATGAGGCGAAGAAGCTTGGAACAAATAACCGATCTCTAGTCCAAAAGTGTTGCAAAAAGCTGTGAAACTTTAACAAACGTTGATGTAGTCATGACGTATGTATTCGACGATCGGGTTGTTGTGTTATTGTCGACCAGCACCATTATGAAACACACTATACATCCTTTATAACTGGCTATCAAGGTATCAATAATCATAACGTATTCAACATGATCACAATATTCCGAGTCCACCCTGTCATAAATTCTGGTCGTTTCCTATTTGTGCGAACAATGACCTGTTCTAATGACGTTGGACAACATCCCTTATTCTACGTCTTACTACAGTAGCAGAACAAATAATGTAAATGTCTTGCACATCTCGAGAAAGAATGTGTACATTTGCACGGACATGATCTGCTATCAGTTGACAATTGTTAGCATACTGACCCATAGCTTCCAAAATCAACTGACGTTCGGTACGTGTCACAGGAACCCGGATAACACGTCCGCACCCGGCCATTTTTTCACAATTCCCAATTACTATGATAACTATTTCTAACATATTACATGAATTCTATATTTAAAAAGAATTAGAAGAAAAGTGAACAGATGGTTCAAATCATGCAAAATCAATACGTTCTCGTCTCAAGCTTGCAATTCCAAGCCCATCAACCAATCGCCATGTTCTTTTAATTCATTAACACCTGCAAACATGTGTACAAGAAATGTATTGACAAATCTGTAAGCTTGTGATAATGAAATGCAAGTTACTTGACAGAGGAAACGTTCTCTTTCACCCACTCGGGCTGGAGACGTTAAATATTGTCAATAGATTAATGAGGTTTCAGTTGATTTATACGTGGCATCTATTCAGGCTTACGTTCGTATTTGCATATCAATAGTTGTCCGTCTGCATATATCGTTCGCCTACGCTTAGGTGAAAACCCACTATTTGGACGATATTTTTGAAAGTATTCAATATCAGATTATCAAAATAACAGTCAAAGCTTTTGGATTTGAAATAAATTATTGAATGTATATTTATACTATAATGAAGTTAATTAATTTTCTATCACTGTCAATGAATAACTTTCCTATCGCAATATTGTTAGCATAGACCCTATACACAAATGAATGAAAATGAGGGTATCTGGTATTTGGTACCCTTACGTACATTATAATTTTTGGTGTCCAAAACTACGCACTTCCCCCTTCCTTGAAGGAATATTATGCCCTCGATCTCACATCAACCAAACCTTTTGAAAGGATCAGGCTTGAAAACACAACATATCGACTACTGGGAGTAAAAAGTCAACTCTAGGAGTTAACCATGGAACATGGACATCAAGGTGCCAATGATCTAGACTAATCCACTATGTTTGTATGTGTGCCTGCCTGCCTGCCTGCTGTGTGGGTTAGTGGACTTGGTATACTGAGAACAGATACATAATACAATTTCTGTTTTGTGTACATGTCTACTTTATTCATTTATAACAATATTTTCATTTTCAAATTATTTTTACTAAATTTAAATAAAATGCTTCTTTTCATACTGAGAAACTAAATATAAGCTGCTTCGGCCGTGGACATGTTGTTATTGGCAATAAAGAAACAAAAATTTTCAAGTCTTTCATGATAAGGCAACTTCAGAAAATTGCATGGGTAGGTCAGTCATTTATTTTTAAATATAAAACAATTTGACACTATTTGACCTCAAAGATATGAATCACATACTCGTCGACACTTCCTTAAGAGTTTGATGAAGTTCAAAAGAAGTAAATGAACACAATTACACATGTAAGTTGAGTAGAAGAACATGCAGACTGTACTGTTAAAGTCTTAAAAGACCTGGTGTCTGTCTGGAATACATTATGCAGACTGGCCATCTTGCAATCTGTGATGTACCGATTCTTTTCTAATTATGCTTTAGTGTGCATCATTTTTAAAATTCTTTCACTAAGATTGATGAAATACAGGGTTGGTTGGGACACCACAAATGTAAAAATAAAAATGGCCTAAGCTTTCTGTTGAGCAAGACAATGTCTATTTTCTCTTAAACTGATTGCCATAGTTAGTACAACACAAAATCACTGTTCTAAACTTTCTGATTGAAATGAGACGCGATTTGTAATGAGATTGCTTGACAAGAACAATGTTATAACAATGTTATTTCCCTTCTCTACAAACTCTTCTATTTCTTCAGACTACACAAGGGGGGTCTTCACCAAACTTGTGTCGATACGCTGCTGTCTTAGCTGGTGCTAGAATCTGAAAGTTGAACAGACAGTTTTGGTTTAATCATAGATTGAGGTAGTCTAGCTACTAGACCCTCAAGGAATTCTGCTAACTTTAAAAATGACCACAGATCTCATAGCACCAAAGGCACTGCCAAGGTCTTGCCTGAGGCTGTGCTCCAAAAGAGGTACTGTTATCCTTTGGCTTTCTATTCAGCAACATTCCATGTGCAGTCTCAGGTCTTACTTGTAGTAACAAAACCCTGAATGAAGAAAAATACTGGCCCCAATATTCTTAGTAGATAATCATTATGAGAAATCATTGTGTGTTTCTAATAACATGACCTCAAGGAATAGGGTATGTCGATGGGATGGTTGGCCACATAGAATTATCCACTCTTCAAACTTTTCCAAGTTTGACTCTGGTTTCGGAAAGGGTGCAAAATATACCCCACTTTCCAACCAATCAGGATACCTGCTTTCAGAGTTGCAAAGGTCCCACAATTACGTTTCACCATTACATCAGTGGGGAAAACCCACTTTTTTTTTTTCATTTTTGTTGTAGGCTGTCAGGCATGTCATTTCATGTGGAAGAATTATGCTCACTGATTGGTCAATGGCATCTGCCAATCAATGTCAGTGCTCAGTCAATTACAAGGGATTCCACCTCAGTGTCTGTCTGTCTGGCCATTGTTACACATCTGTATATCTCTGACATGCTTCAGCTGATTTCTTTCAAACCTGGTACAATGGTGACATACTATAGGAGTCATATGCATGTACATCACAGCAAATGAAAATGGTGGCCATATTTTTAAACAAACATCAATATTTATGGCATAAATCAAATACGCTCTTTTGTTTGCCAAACGTTAATAGGTATGAAAAACTCACCTCATTGTGGATGTATGAATCACAGAGATAACACCACACAGATATATCAGAATAACTTAGTGTCAGTGGATGATCACTCGTTGTGGAGTGTTCCACCATATGTTCATGGATAAACCTACCACAGAACACCTGGTAAAAATCAAAATACATTGTGTCAGTTGTACACCCCAGGTGTACAACAGTGGCAGTGATTGGTCAACCTAACATAGAACACCTGCTGAAAGATCTCAGTACATAAGGCGAGTTCAGAATAAAAGTTGTTTGGAGCCGTTAAGTAGAATGTCCACAGCTCTGGAGCTGTGACTTCTGTAGGTTTCACAGTAGATGAAAGCTGGCACAGTTACAGCTCCAGTACGTATTGTGGATATTATAGCTTACGGATCACAAATGGTTTTTATTCTCAACTCACCAATGACTCAGTGTTACATCTATTAGCTCTTAGTTGTGACTAAGTAACCTATTAAAAAGTATTGTTATAGGGGATGCCAGTTCCTTAATACATTCCACAAGTACCCGAGTTGAAATATGATCTGCGGCCTTGTTCACATTTACGCTAGAGCTTTCATTTTGGCCTCAACTATGCTCTGCTCTATCACTGAGGATGTTAACTCTGGGTTACTGTCTGCAACTTTGTCTGATGGTAGTGAAATGGCTTCCCTTGTAATATGCTATGAAGATGAAATGTCAACAAAAATTTGGGAAGCCATTTCCAAAACCGTTTTTCTTTAACTTTGTGAGTAAAAATTATTCTTCATACTAGTTAATATAGGTACCTTGTAACATGTCAAACACACCCAGTTTTCTCTAACATCATGACACTGTACACAAGAGGCTGATGTATCAATTCCATCTGATGGCACATCTTGTACACTCTTTAAATGTGGACACCATGGAAGAGGTATCACAGTAAAATATGTTGCCTGAAAGACAAATGACAACACCATGTCAACTCAAAATAGTGTGTGAAGGTATGAGGTATCTTTGCTATGGGCTATTGCATCACGGGAGTCTGCAAAATAATGTATTCAATAGTTGCACACTGAATATTCATGACAGCTGTTTTACATTGAAGTGTATAGCATTTTTGTACTCATGAATATTCAGTACACCAATATAATACATCATTTCTGCAGACTTCCATGATGCAATAGCCCATAGCAAATTTAAGATACCCTATAGTATAAATGCACAAGATTAACTTGACGTTTCTCTGAAATTGTGAGTAATTATAGATGACAACTCTCCAAAACCAATAATTTTATGAAAATATCTCTATTTCCTGGAGTGCCATTCCGTTCTAAGAAACAACAACAATGAATCATTTATTCCATTAAAGTACATGAGTAGGAAATATTACAGACTACAATGTAGACTTTCTCAAGTCCCCTGGCTTTCTTTGAATAAATATTTTTTGTCATAAAACAAAAGTGTTCTTTTGTGTGAAATAGTGACCTGAAAGAGTAATTGTGAACACTCAGTGAATGCCTAGAGACTACTAGTCACTAAAAAAAAAATTCCCTAACAAAAACTAAAACTAAATAAAAAACTCAAAACATTTGAAGAATATAAGACTTAAAAAAAAAAAACGTCCCATGCAACTACAATGTTATGTGTACAGTACTGCAATCCTACACCTAATGCAGTCTGTCAGTGTCTGGATATCATCTAACCGACACTAGATTATTTGCAATTACATACAATGTGACAGATTGTTTACACCAGTGACTCATATTTATCAATGGAATCGAATGATACCACATTTCCCATGGTGCATCATTCAAGATGGTGGGTTTGTAAGTCTTCTAAACGTGAGTACATATCTAGGTTACTCTAAACACCAACCTCGTCTCCGAAGTCAGTTGATAAAGCTGCTGCTTGCATCTCATCTGGGTTTTCTTCTTCTGTCGGTTCAGAACACAAAGTTGTTTTGATTTTACTGTCAGTAGATTGCGCTGTTGCAGAGGTTGCCGTTTCATCAATCCCAGGTCCCACATCTGTCTTTTGTTCATCAGATTGTTTGACAGTGTCTGCAGAATGTACAGTACTTTCCTCCACTGTCAGGGATTTAACTCCTTCTGTCAGAGTGTCTACATTGGCTGTGTTCAGATTGTCACCATCTTCACATACTCTATCAAGTACAACAAAGATAATAATTATACCACATGCAGACAAAGTTGTATGTGTTCAAACAGATTATACAGATTTTATACCCAGATCGTTCTAGGTCATGGCAATGCACATCTACGGCAATGATTCTGAGGTGCTAGTAATATGAGTCAAAACATTCACAATTGTCATATATTTTGATTCGTTTTTTCTCTCTTAAATTCAGCTTGTGCAAGTATAACCTTATATCATTATTCTTCATTCAACAACAAAATACTTGAAACTGAAGGGTTTGGCCACGACTTGTCTTTCAACTCATGGTGACAAGGCCCCTTAGCTCACTACTTGTCTTTCAACTCATGGTGACAAGGTCCCTTAGCTCACTATTTGTATTTCAACTCATGGTGACAAGGTCCCTTAGCTCACTACTTGTATTTCAACTCATGGTGACAAGGTCCCTTAGCTCACTACTTGTATTTCAACTCATGGTGACAAGGCCCCTTAGCTCACTACTTGTATTTCAACTCATGGTGACAAGGTCCCTTAGCTCACTATTTGTATTTCAACTCATGGTGACAAGGTCCCTTAGCTCACTACTTGTATTTCAACTCATGGTGACAAGGTCCCTTAGCTCACTATTTGTATTTCAACTCATGGTGACAAGGCCCCTTAGCTCACTACTTGTATTTCAACTCATGGTGACAAGGTCCCTTAGCTCACTATTTGTCTTTCAACTCATGGTGACAAGGTCCCTTAGCTCACTACTTGTATTTCAACTCATGGTGACAAGGTCCCTTAGCTCACTACTTGTCTTTCAACTGATGGAGACAATGCCCTTCGGTTGATTGTATTTTCCTTGGCTGAATGAAGAATTAAGGAAAACATCATCAATGTGAAAAATGTGGAAGACAATGCTGAAATTTTACATTAGAGAATATATATTGAAATGATAGAAATGTGGATTGTCCATTTCAATTAAACAATTTATGATAATAATTGTGAAATACTTGATAGAAAAAGGTATATTCTACAAACTTTATGTAATTGACACTTTAAATAATGATTTCTATGCTATAACAATTTTACCTGTGTTGGATTGTCTGTTTAGCTGTCACACCTTCAGGTTTATCATCTACAAATGTATCTGTGTCACCAACAGTTATTTCCTTTCTCACACCACCTTCTTCTGGGCTGACAACTTTTACCTTTTCAGCCACTAAAATAATTAAAAACAGATATGCAATAGTTAACTAAACTTTGGACAAACAAAATTGAAAAGTTCAAATTTGACAGAATTTGATTCACAACTTTCCAAAAACTCTACCCAGCCACAGGTTGGAATCTGAAATGTCCTTCCCTGGAAACTGTTACCTGTGATTTTAAGTATTGACTTCAACTTGTTCTTACCTGGGAACTGCAGTGATTTCCAGTATTGACTCTGAACTCTTACTACATTACAGATAGTCTTCCATGCAGCATCACATGGTAATAAGGTCTCCAGTCTAGGGCAGGTATCTCCTAGTAACGTCCTAGTACACATAGCCATAGACAGTGAAATGGAATTCAGATTGTAGCCACCCTGTAGTGTTAAAGCAATACATAATGTACCATTACTTCAATATACAAAGTCTCACTTGGTCTATTTTCAATTATAATAACACTAAAAAGTAACACTACCAAAATAATAAGTTAATGTCATTTATAAGCAGAACAAAATTAAGTAAATAATCACATTTCATCGTAAGAAATATCTATATATATCCACATACCTCTAATACAATGACAACTTTGCCTTCTGCCAATGAAGACAACATGTGAGTCAAGTGAGCATATCCCTCTGGAGTTATCCTGTATCCACCCTGAAAACAAACAAACAAAGTAACATTGATACATTGAGCAAGTACTAAATTACTTGTACAGAGTCTTGTCTTCTGTAATTTGTTGGTACATTTCAACTTTAAATTTGAACCTGTTAAATTCATTTTTGATATATTTGTTAACAAAATGGTGGTCAATCATACCCTTAATGAGAACAATAGTTGTATTATTTTGTGACACTGTTTGAAAAAAGATAAGTCATTAAATATTGTGTGTATACCAGGAATCAAAACTTCAGACCAAGTGTAATGGGGTCCTAGCTCATTATATGCATACATATTCAAAGTAACATGCTTGTTCTTAAAAGATGACTAACATTTTTAACAGAAACTGATAAATCAAAAACTTACCAGAGGGTCCCCCTTTGCAGCATCAAAGCCTGATGACACCAAAACTAACTCAGGTGAAAACTAGAAATAATGACAAGAATAAAGAAGGAGTAGGTTTGACAACTTTTGAAGAATATGTGTATATTTCACCACCTGACTGATATGCTCAACCAAATACCCTCCTGTGTTCCCCTTTAACTCTGCCTGCTTGTCTGTCTGTCTGTCTGTCTGTCTGTCTGTCTGTCTGTCTGTCTGTCTGTCTGTCTGTCTGTCTGTCTGTCTGTATGTCAGTCGGTCGGTCTGCTTGTCTGTCTGTCTGTCTGTCTGTCTGTATTTCAGTCAGTCAGTCAGTCAGTCTGACTGTCTGTCCATATCTTTAGGATCTTTATAGATAAAGAAATGACTGTATACATACCTCCCTAGCGATGGGCATGACAATTTTCAAGAAAGCCGTGATATACTCAGCATCTCCCATCTTATCCTACAAGGAAATGATATATCATAAATTGGCTGAATGGCAGAAACTTTTTTACAGAGGAATCACTAAACAAATTACAACTCCATTTAAAGATTTCTGCTGATTCAAAATTTTCAGTGTCACAGATTCACACAACCACGACAACATTTGACAGACAGTACTTTATCAGACTTTCTACACTTTCCACTAGATATCAAAATATGTCATCCAGTGAAACTCAAATTGACGACAAAAATATGCTTTGATTTGGATGCTATAATTACATATTATTCCCTAATATTGTTATTCATTCAGCCAAGGAATATACTGGTGACCTAAGGGGCCTTGTCACTATGAGTTGAAAGATGAGTAGTGACAAGTATTTTCCACTAAATGATGGTAAATGTTGGAAAATAATATAACTATACCTCCCCAAGCATAATTTATGAACAATTAGGAAATAGAGTGGCAATTTGGAACATTGCCGCATTTTTCAAGCACTGCAGAACCATTAATATAGAAACATATTGTTGTGGCATAGAACCAGGGTGTAAACTCCATATTTTTGTGTTTGAACATGTTCAACTTGGCTTGCACACATATACTTACTCCATTCCATGAAATGTTGACATTATATCCTTTTCCTTTACCCTTGCCAACCCTATCATAGTTGGCATCAGGTGATCCAGGATAGAAGGTACCATGATCATAGCGATGAAGTGAAATATACAACACACTGTCATCATCTTCAAACATGTGTTGTATACCGTTACCATGGTGAACATCCCAGTCCACTATCAGGATCCTGAAAAACAAGTGTGAAGTATTAGTGGCAACCAACTAAAATGCAATAATGTAAAAGAAAAATATATTGGCTGCAATTACATGATATTGTATGATCTATATCATAATTTCACTATTGAAACCTTTTGTTGTAGTTGGTTGGTTTTGATAACTATGTATAGTTTTAGAGTAAATTAAAGAAATATATCACCGCTAATTCTGTTCTTTCATCAATTTCTTTCAAGAAAGTTTTAATATTAGCATGGTATCTCATCTCTGTACCAAATTTGAATGAAATTGTCACTGTCTAAGTTTTATTATCAGCATGGTATCTCATCTCTGTGCTAAGTTTGAATGAAATTGTCACTGTCCATGTCTTAATATCAGCATGGTATCTCATCTCTGTACCAAATTTGAATGAAATTGGCCCTACATTGTGTTTTAATATCAGCATGGTATCTCATCTCTGTGCTAAGTTTGAATGAAATTGTCACTGTCTAAGTTTTATTATCAGCATGGTATCTCATTTCTGTGCCAAGTTTGAATGAGATTGTCTTTTGTTTGTCAGAGACATTGCTGGACATTAATGCATGGATGAATAGACAGACAGAACCCAATCTTTTAGCCCTGTCCAGGTTGTGCCTGATTGGCTTAAAAGACCCAGGTAACACATATATAAGACTTACCTTTGCAAACCACAGTTGTTTTGTGCATACTTGGCAGCCAAGGCAACAGTATTGAAGAAACAGAATCCACACGGAACATTGGCTTCTGCATGGTGACCTGGTGGTCTGTATAAACACAATATATATACTACGTACACTAACTGATGAAGGAAATGACATTTATACCATCGTAAAAACTTGTTTAGATAAAGTGTTCTCAGTCTCAGTTTTGGGACCCTTCTAAGAGCTAAGTCTTTACACTATTGAAAGTGTACGAAATCTATGATGCAATGATTAGAATGGATTCTACTACCTTCCATAATGAACAAATACTTCAGAATCTATTGCTGTAAAAATGGTACAAGTTGAGATTGAAGTTAACTAAATATTTGTTAAATATATCACATAAATATATATATGAAGACACACAGAATTGACTGATTTGAGACAAAACAAAGTATACAAGTTGACAGCCATCTGTAAAGAATTTCATAGACATGTATTTACATCTAAAGAGATTCTCATGAACCTTGATGTGTGGGGCTATGCATAAATAAATAAATAAATAAATAAATAAATAAATAAATAAATAAATAAATAAATAAATAAATAAATAAATAATTCTTTATTTATACTGGATAATTCTGTAAGCATATAAACACTTGTCTCCCAAGAAGTCCAGTGAGGGCCATCCCTCATGGGCCCAGTGTTAATGCAGGAGGAAACCGAAGTACCCGGGGAAAACCTGCATTGTTCGGTAGAGTCAAACTGAACAACACTCTTCTTACTTACAGTGTGGTAAGTTAAATAAAACCCTGAATAGGTTTGAACCCTGACTGCAGTGATAAGAAGCAAATGGTTTAACCACTCAGCCACCGACAACCCCTGCATATACTGTTATCATATACATGTATGCAGTTCCTACCTTACTATACATGCTCCATTCCTCACCTGTAAATGAGACATAAAGATGCAATGAAGTTCTAACCTTATGAGTACAAAGATTAAATGTTTTGTTACAATTTCAAGATAAACTCACAAACATAGAAAACACTTCACTATGTGAATATCTTTGGATAAAACTGTTTATCAGCTGAATTGAAGTTGATACCATCACACTTCTTATAGTAAACTGTAAGTTACAGATGATACTTAGATTCAGAGTAAATATCCAACAAGGATTATCAACACGCAGGTGTATTAAACTATGGCATTATCCTTAAAATAGCATCTGTATGCAGGTGAGGACAATCCATGATACTTTCATTTGAAATTGGTGATATCAATGCTGGCGAGGGCAGATTGGAAATGGTCTATTGTCCAAAGAATAAGTGAATATATCTATAGCAACTTTTATTGGTGATGATCAGGATGACAGAAGAACCAGGTGGACTTCCCTTAGTAGAACGTGATGATGATTCTGGTAGTTTATCAATTTGAAAGACAATTAGATTATTTGTAGCTTTGTATAGGAAAGTTAGTCTGTTTACCAGGTCGAACAGCATACGACAATATCTTGCAACCAAATGAAATCAAAATAATTACTCTATGTCGTCAAAATATCTTGAAAACATTTGGTTTTATTTTTACTATTTACAAATTACTCACCTCTCCTGAGGCTACTTTCTGTACAACATTTAGTACACTTCCTACAGCTAGAGAAGCACTCTCATAGGCAGACTGTAAAAAGACAAATATATATCTACCTTATGGCATAGTAGCATAGGTGATTTTACTAAAACTGATTTCATAAATTTACAGAAAGTTCAGTTTATAGTTGCCTTGCACTTTGTTCTCATTGTAGAAGCCATGGCACCCATGACTGTATTTATGTATACATGTATGCTCTACACTCTTCACAACTGTAAAATTTTTGACAGTAGCTATGGGTTGTTGTCACGTTTTTTATTTTTAAATGTTCATTGCTTTATATATCATGGACACAAGATATAGAAATATACAGTAGACATACATACAAAGAAATTTGTTGGTTTATAAATTTTGAAAATAAAGTCAGTTTACAAAGTCAGTAAGTGAAAACTACTTTCTGAGATGGATGCCCAGCTCGTCATTTATTCTTGCACGATACAAATTCGGTTTCATTTCTTAGAAAGTAAAACAAAGCCTGTGAAAGATGGTTGCTTGCTTTAATTTTTACACCATGGAGATACAAAGAGTTAAGTTCATATTGGATCAAACCTGCTATGATAATGTATATTTCATACCTGGTGGAAGAAGATAGAGTTAAAGTTCATCGAAAATCTAAACAGTTCTTCCTCTTCCATTTCTTGTGCTGCTTTCATCATTTCTAGAACTTTCTCACTGTAAGGAAAATGTCGGTTGGAATTGAAAATACACCCCAAACTTGGTATTCAAGTACTGTAATGTAATGTAATGTAATGTAATGTAATGTAATGTAATGTAATGTACTGTAATGTAATGTAATGTAATGTAATGTAATGTAATGTAATGTAATGTAATGTAATGTAATGTAATGTAATGTACTGTAATGTAATGTAATGTAATGTAATGTATTAAACATGTAATATATTAGGCCTAAAAAAATAATTATTTGGTTCCGGTTACTCGACCCACCTAGTTTTTCACACCGACCCTGAAATAGTGGATGCGGAAACTGACATCAACTTAAAAAGACACTTTGAAACTGTTCTTCCAATTTGTAATGGCTGTACATCTGATAGTAAAAATAAACAACACAGAGACCATTTGGAAAACAATGGAAAACCTGAACTAGACACTCACACATGAAAAAAATATATAATAAAATAAAATAAAAAATCTACCTACCCCACCTATTCTAAAATTGAGCGTAACCGGAACCACAATATTTTTTTAAATAACAAGATAACATGTAAACATCTACACATTGGGCTTATTGATGAAATAATGTAATGATGATATAAACTTTCACCTAATTTCTGTTATTACATTTTAATATGCCCATATTTGTCTAAATTTTAAGACAACAACCATCTACCTACCTATGAAGCTGCAGTATTTCATCATCTGTTGCCATTCTTGCCTGTAAACAGCAATAAGAAAAAACACAATTTTAACATTAGTGGAGAGATCTTCACTACACACATAAAATTATAATATATGATGTAAATATTTTCAATGAATTCATCTTTAAGTTTATAGTGCTAAAAGCTTTCTCTTGAAGTGTGAAGTGGTAAATGAAGCTGTAAAGTGGAGAGAGAGAGAGAGAGAGAGAGAGAGAGAGAGAGAGAGAGAGAGAGAGAGAGAGAGAGAGAGAGAGAGAGAGAGAGATAGAGAAAGAGAGAGGGGGGAAAGAGTGAGAGACAAGAGAGAGTGAGTGAGAGAGACAAGAGAGAGAGGGAGAGAGAGTGAGAGAGAGACAAGAGAGAGAGAGAGAGAGAGAGAGAGAGAGAGAGAGAGAGAGAGAGAGAGAGAATCATATAAAAGAAATGTTTCAATTTTAATTATTCCCGATAAGAATCATGTCATAATTAAAAGTGACTTTTACCTCAACTCGTAGACATCTTTCAACAAGATGCCAGTCTTTATGTTGTTCAAAGATCCTGGTTATTCTGTCAGGTCGTTCTGGATGAGATCTAAAAGAATAAATCACAAGTCACAAGTGGTGGAAATTTTTTACCAATGGATATACGACAAATATCAAATCTGAACACTTTCAAAAACGAACCTAGACAGAAGGACTTTGACATTTACAACACTTCCTGAACCATCACTTTGAGATAAATTAGACAGGTAGAAATTGAGATCTGGAACGGCAGATAATACACAGTAAAAACATGAGCTAGGTGGATTTCAAATTGCATATTTTGGACAGAAAGCAGTAGGAACTATCACTCATACTTACTTGTTAAACTGGTTTCTATGTTTTCGCATTCTTTCATCATACACCAGTGCTGTCCTGTATGTAAATAATAATAATAATGTTGGTTTTAGAGAGTGCTTTCCCACTTTGTGCTCAAAGCACTTTACAATTATTACCCCTGGTACGGATCTATAGTGGCATAACAGCCCTTCATACTTCCTCAACTCCCTGGGGAGCATACAATCCATTGCATAGGATTAAAGCATTCACATTGCAACCTCTATCCTACCAGGTCCCCAATTATACAGCTGTGTGGACTAAGGAACAGTTGTGGTTCAAATCTTGCTCAAGGACTTTAGCCACTCAGAAACAAACAGCAGCAATGGTTCTCGAACCTGCAACCTGCAGATTCAAAGCCGGCCACTCAAACAATTCACCCATCATGACTCCATTAAGTAAGTAATATAGAGTAACTGTTAAATCAATACTGAAAGAAATATTTCTTTATAATAATCCTCTTATGTTCAACTTGTACTTAATTGTCCCCCCCCCCCCCCCCCCCCCCCCCGTAGTGAGTAATTCCAGGCTCATCAACATATTTCTTCACAGAAACTATTCACATATGTAACAACATGATAATCTATAGACTGAATTAGACTGTACACACCATTTACTTAGTACACGGTTTACCTACTGACAGAGTACTTTTATAACCAGTATAACCAAGAACCACAGAGTAACTTGACTCACCTATGGGGTTGTGTATGTACTTTCATATCAGCTAATACTCTACATGTATTGATTGTCAGTTTGTCTTCACCTGTATTCTCTCCTTCTGTGTCTTCTTCTGACACTGACTCTTTGAATTCTGGATTTCCTGAAAAGAATAAGCACTTATTAGAAAATCAAATTGAAGTACACTATCAAACATAATACATTGTACACATACACACACACACACATACACACATATACAAATGATGAAAGTGTACAACACACACACACACACACACACACACACACACACACACACACACACACACATGCATCCGCACCTGCAAACATGCACACATGCACAAACGCACACATACAAATGATGAGTGTACAACACACACACATGCATACGCACCTGCACACATGCACAAACATGCGCACACACACACACACACACACACACACACACACACACACACACACACACACACACACACACACACACACACACAAAAAAAAAAACCCAACAAATATAGCCATTGTAACAGTAAGTTTAAGAACAGGCTTCCAAACCCATATACATGCATGAAAAAATGAAATTAAAATTGAAATGGTACTGTACACTACATTTTTGCTATTACTTTTTTCAGCATACTTTAATTCCTCCTACACTCATTTTAATTTTGTCTTATTACAAACTTTCAGATTCCTTAGGAAGGTCTTCTGTGTAAGACCAAAACATCAAATAAAGCGCAGTTTTTTTATTCATGAAATTGAGTCTGGCAACTTGTATTTGATCAAACTATTCATTTAACTTCAAGCCCTGCAACAAACAACAACAAAGCCCTGCAACAAACAACAACAAAGTGACATTGGTTTCAACTGTAGCTAATCTGATCTAGTACCCTGTTAAAAATCTTTTATCATGATTAATCTGTAGTTACCTTGATATTGCAGACATTGCCAGTATGGCTGTAGTTCTCTTATCACATCCACAATGGTCTGTATTGCACTAAAAAGACACACACAATAAATCACTGTTATCACCTGTTATCACATATCTATGGTCTGTATTGCACTAAAAAGACACACACAATAAATCACTGTTATCACATACCTATGGTCTGTATTGCACTAAAAAGACACAATAAATCATCATCACATCCACAAAACTACACAAATACACTCACCCCACATTTCAGTTCAGTGTGTATGATGTAAGGAGTATAAAGCCATTATATCTATCCAAACTGTTTAACAAAATTTCCCAGTTATATAGTTGCAGCTAGTGATTACTGGATTACTGGAATCTTTAGGAAATGACTTAGCCCAATATATCTTGTTGTCCCCAACAATAAATTCAAATATTAAAATATATTATATATATATATAAAAAAGTGCAGCTTTAAACTGACAAGCCAATTGCAACCAATAATATCAAGTATGAACAAAAATCAAAGTTAGTAGTGAGTTGGGAGTATTACTTGTACTTTATTGGAATAATTGGAATGAGTTACCTTTGACGTGGTTTGTTTGTTTGTAATGCAGGACATGGTCTTCCTAGTAAGACACTGGTACACATGGCAACACTTTCAGTCAAAGTTGCACTATTGTAACCACCCTGGTAGAAATGAAAGAACTGTTGATTTAACATACTATTTGTGTCAAAATAATCATTTTAAAATTTGGCTGTTACTTTGACAAACTGTTCTTAGTTCAAATTAAGGATACAAGTCTTGTCAAACCATTTTAGAATCATATATTTCCACTAAATACTTTTTGCTATAAATGAATGAGATTAACTTACCTCTAGTATTAAAGCTAGTTTGCCTTCAGCTAATGGCATTAACATACTTGTCAGGTGTGCAAAGCCTACTGGTGTTACAGAATTTTCACCCTATGGAATAGAAATAACTGGTTTATACAATGGTCAGTGTTCTTGTCAATCATTAACAGTAATCCAATAAATAGATGTATCTTGTAGTGTCACATGACTAGTGATCATCCAATAAAAGATGTATCTAGTAGTGTCACATGACTAGTGATCATCCAATAAAAGATGTATCTAGTAGTGTCACATGACTAGTGATCATCCAATAAAAGATGTATCTAGTAGTGTCACATGACTAGTGATCATCCAATAAAAGATGTATCTATGGTACTTGAAAATGTTCATCTACAGACTGCATTCCTTGTACTGGCGATTGGTTCCTAATATTGTAAAGTCATTCAATGTATGACAGGGTTCTATGAATAAAAAGAATGGGTGGTTCTATGAATACGGTGTTTTAGGTAGTTCTATTGATAACTTACCTTAGGATCACCAATACCAGCATCATATCCCGCTGATACTAACACTAACTGGGGATCAAACTGTCAAATAGAAAAAATTCCATGCTTAAAGTTGATGACATGCACATGTTTCTTTAAACATGAGTCAAGTGTAAAATATCTTGGTGGCAAATCGGCATACACTAGTCAACATTTTGGAATAATAATTAATGGTCAGGATTAATTTGAACTATAGCTGTAGTAATAATTCATGTAAATGTATAGCAAGTGGATTACTAACCTGATATGCTATTGGTAGAAGTGGATTTACTAACCTGATATGCTATTGGTAGAAGTGGATTTACTAACCTGATATGCTATTGGTAGAAGTGGATTACTAACCTGATATGCTATTGGTAGAAGTAGATAACTAACCTGATATGCTATTGGTAGAAGTGGATTTACTAACCTGATATGCTATTGGTAGAAGGATATGCTGGAAGACTGCTATGTACTCACTATCACCCATATTAATCTGCAATAGAATGCACATTGATGTCAATGAAAAAAATACCGCCAATGGCGTTGTAGCACAACTGTACAGAATCTAAAATGTTTATTCATATGGTAATCCATGCAAACAATAAGTGGTCATTTGTTGAATGACTATTCAGTTGCCTATCCAACCATGTTGTTATTTTTACGATATATGCTATCATTTGACTGTTGCTATGGGTGTGGTCATGTTGTTAGATATATTTGCAAACATTTTTGTATGTTTTTGTTCACTTATGTATGAATTCTTGATATTATCTTTGCAATATAGGTGATTACTTGGCTGTTGCTATGGCGTGGTCTTGTTGCTAGGCATATTTATATACATTTTTAGAATGTTTATTCAATTGTCAATTAATTCCTGTTGTTATCTTTGCAATATATGTGATCATTTGGCTGTTGCTATGGGCGTGGTCTTGTTGCTAGGCACATTTGCATACATTTTAGAATGTTTATTCAATTGTCTATTAATCACCGGTTATCTTTGCAATATATGTGATCATTTGGCTGTTGCTATGGGTGTGGTCTTGTTGCTAGGTACATTTGCATACATTTTTGAATGTTTATTCAATTGTCTATTAATCCCTGTTGTTATCTTTGTGAAATACATGGCCGTTTGGCTGTTGCTATGGGCGTGGTCATGGTTGCTAGGGTATTTGCATACATTTTTTGAATGTTTACTCATTTGCCTACCAGATGATGATGTTATTTGACCAAAATATACTGCAATTTGGTTGTTGCTAAGGGCGTGGTCATGGTCGCTAGAGCCAATTTTGTCAAAATGTTTTGAAGGAAATCTGCATAATAACACTTTCAGAAACATCTCACCAAGTTTCAGACTTGGTGACCAAGTACTTTTTGAGATATAACTTTTTGACCAAAAATGAAAACTTTTACACCTAATTTGCATATCACTCATGGAATCATTGTATACTCAATATATCTTCGTCCATACATCCCTAGATGCATTCCCATTAAATTTCAGCCCAATCTGCTCAGTACTTTTGGAATTATAGATTTTTAACCAAAAAGATACATTTTTAGCCCCAATTTGCATATCACTGATGGAATCATCCCGTCATCATGGTCATGAACATATCTTACTTTACACCCCCTTAAGAATGTTCCCACCAAATTTCGCATCAATATGCCCAGTAGTTTCTGATTTTAAGTTTTTTGACCAAAAATCACATTTTTTGACCCAAATCACACACCTGTGATGCGATCATTTTGATTTGAACAATTTCCCAACTAGACACCCAAGGTAATGCACCCACCAAATATAATGCACCCACCAAATATCATGGCAATCGGTTCAGCGGTTTTTGACTTTAAGTTGTTTACACACACACACACACACACACACACACACACACACACACACACACACACACACACACACACACACACACACACACACACACACACAGACAGACGCCGGGCGATCCCTATAGCACTACTGAACCTCAGTTCAGTTGTGCTAAAAACAACATTATATAGTTTGGCTGCTAGGAGTGCTGTTCAGGAACAGCTTATTGCCCGGAAATGAGGGTCATGATAGTAGATTACTATAGTCTCCATTGAAAAGATGATAATTTTCAAATGTTTCAAGGCACAATTGAATTCTCAACCAGTGAAAACAGTATGCTAATTTCATTTCAGATAGTGTTATTTTTAGGAACTCATTATTTTAGCCACATTTCACAGCTTTCTGTACTGACATGTACTGACATGATTTTTCATTAGGTTTGGCTCTGTCTTGTGATTCTTCTTTTGAAATGACTGAACAATTTCCCAACTAGACACCCAAGGTAATGCACCCACCAAATATCATGGCAATCGGTTCAGCGGTTTTTGACTTTAAGTTGTTTACACACACACACACACACACACACACACACACACACACACACACACACACACACACACACACACACACACACACACACACACACACACACACACACACACACACACACACACACACACAGACAGACAGACAGACAGATGCCGGGTGATCCCTATAGCACTACTGAACCTCAGTTCAGTTGTGCTAAAAACAACATTATATAGTTTGGCTGCTAGGAGTGCTGTTCAGGAACAGCTTCAATTGCCCGGAAATGAGGGTCATGATAGTAGATTACTATAGTCTCCATTGAAAAGATGATAATTTTCAAATATTTCAAGGCACAATTGAATTCTCAACCAGTGAAAACAGTATGCTAATTTCATTTCAGATAGTGTTATTTTTAGGAACTCATTATTTTAGCCACATTTCACAGCTTTCTGTACTGACATGTACTGACATGATTTTTCATTAGGTTTGGCTCTGTCTTGTGATTCTTCTTTTGAAATGACTGTAAGGTGGTTACTATAGTAACTAGAACATGGTGTACTGATAAGGTATATAAAGTAATTTCAAAGATCCAATTTTAATCAGATTGTATTTCTCATTTAGTTTGTTAGATATGCCATATTGGATGCCCCAAGACAACAGCCAACCCCTCTGAATGAGAATAATGAATGGTGTGACAGTCACAATCTTACCTTATTCCATGGAATATTGACATTAAATCCCTTCCCTTTGCCTTTCCCTATTTGGTCATAATTGCTGTCAGTCAGGGAAGGCCAAAATGTTGCATTTTCATAACGATGAATTGAAAAATATAAAACACTGAATGGAAAACAAAAAATACATATATTGGTGATTTTTATAATGGGTGATTTATAAAGACAACTATAACAAATAAATTGCATGTCATACCAATTGATTTTCCTTAAAACATGGTGAAAATTTGTCATGCACAAACAAATTGGCTGAATGTAAACATTTGCAAACATTTACAACCCATAACACCAAAGTAAAATGTTTCACGGTGTGCCATGACCATTTATAGCATTTACAACCCATAACACCAAAGTAAAATGTTTCACAGTGTGCCATGACCATTTATAGCATCTATAACCCATAACACCAAAGTAAAGTGTTTCACGGTGTGCCATGACCATTTATAGCATCTACAACCCATAACACCAAAGTAAAGTGTTTCACGGTGTGCCATGACCATTTATAGCATCTATAACCCATAACACCAAAGTAAAGTGTTTCACGGTGTGCCATGACCATTTATAGCATTTATAACCCATAACACCAAAGTAAAGTGTTTCACGGTGTGGCATGACCATTTATAGCATCTACAACCCATAACACCAAAGTAAAATGTTTCACAGTGTGCCATGACCATTTATAGCATCTACAACCCATAACACCAAAGTAAAGTGTTTCATGGTGTGCCATGACCATTTATAGCATCTACAACCCATAACACCAAAGTAAAGTGTTTCACAGTGTGCCATGACCATTTACAGCATCTATAACCCATAACACCAAAGTAAAGTGTTTCACGGTGTGCCATGACCATTTATAGCATCTACAACCCATAACACCAAAGTAAAATGTTTCACGGTGTGCCATGACCATTTATAGCATCTACAACCCATAACACCAAAGTAAAGTGTTTCATGGTGTGCCATGACCATTTATAGCATTTATAACCCATAACACCAAAGTAAAGTGTTTCACAGTGTGCCATGACCATTTATAGCATCTACAACCCATAACACCAAAATAAAATGTTTCACAGTGTGCCATGACCATTTATAGCATCTACAACCCATAACACCAAAGTAAAGTGTTTCACGGTGTGCCATGACCATTTATAGCATTCACAACCCATAACACCAAAGTAAAGTGTTTCACGGTGTGCCATGACCATTTATAGCATTTACAACCCATAACACCAAAGTAAAATGTTTCACAGTGTGCCATGACCATTTATAGCATCTATAACCCATAACACCAAAGTAAAATGTTTCACAGTGTGCCATGACCATTTATAGCATCTACAACCCATAACACCAAAGTAAAGTGTTTCACGGTGTGCCATGACCATTTATAGCATTCACAACCCATAACACCAAAGTAAAATGTTTCACAGTGTGCCATGACCATTTATAGCATCTACAACCCATAACACCAAAATAAAGTGTTTCACAGTGTGCCATGACCATTTATAGCATCTACAACCCATAACACCAAAATAAAATGTTTCACAGTGTGCCATGACCATTTATAGCATTTACAACCCATAACACCAAAGTAAAATGTTTCACGGTGTGCCATGACCATTTATAGCATCTATAACCCATAACACCAAAATAAAATGTTTCACAGTGTGCCATGACCATTTATAGCATTCACAACCCATAACACCAAAGTAAAGTGTTTCACGGTGTGCCATGACCATTTATAGCATTTACAACCCATAACACCAAAGTAAAGTGTTTCACAGTGTGCCATGACCATTTATAGCATTTACAACCCATAACACCAAAGTAAAGTGTTTCACGGTGTGCCATGACCATTTATAGCATTCACAACCCATAACACCAAAGTAAAGTGTTTCACAGTGTGCCATGACCATTTATAGCATCTATAACCCATAACACCAAAGTAAAGTGTTTCACGGTGTGCCATGACCATTTATAGCATTCACAACCCATAACACCAAAGTAAAGTGTTTCACGGTGTGCCATGACCATTTATAGCATCTACAACCCATAACACCAAAGTAAAGTGTTTCACAGTGTGCCATGACCATTTATAGCATCTACAACCCATAACACCAAAGTAAAGTGTTTCACAGTGTGCCATGACCATTTATAGCATCTATAACCCATAACACCAAAGTAAAGTGTTTCACGGTGTGCCATGACCATTTATAGCATCTACAACCCATAACACCAAAGTAAAGTGTTTCACGGTGTGCCATGACCATTTATAGCATCTATAACCCATAACACCAAAGTAAAATGTTTCACGGTGTGCCATGACCATTTATAGCATTTACAACCCATAACACCAAAGTAAAATGTTTCACAGTGTGCCATGACCATTTATAGCATCTATAACCCATAACACCAAAGTAAAATGTTTCACAGTGTGCCATGACCATTTATAGCATCTATAACCCATAACACCAAAAGTGTTTCACGGTGTGCCATGACCATTTATAATTATAGCATTCATATCAATTTTAAAGTATACTCCAAGTTTCAACTACTTCATTCGGAGCTCAGTGTGTGTATCAACTCAGTTCTATGATGTATAAAACTCTAAATTGGCGATTTTCCTCAACTTGAATCACTGTGACATTACCTTACCTTGGGTCTTCCTCAAAGAAATACTGTGTTCCTTGGCCATGGTGTGTATCCCAGTCTATAATTAGAACTCTGAAATAGTGTAATAATAAGTACATACTTAACTAATAGACAGTTTAAAATGGTGCAGAGTGCACAAACTTGCTACAACACACAGACAAGTACATACATACATACATACATACATACATACATACATACATACATACATACATACATACATACAGACAGACAGACAGACAGACAGACAGACAGACAGACAGACAGACAGACATACATACATACATACATACATACATACATACATACATACATACATACATACATACATACATACATACATACATACATACATACATACATACATACATACTTACTTACATACATATTATATATATTCCTGTTAAAATTATACAATTGTATAATTGTATACAACATACATTGGAGCTCAAAATACACACCCATGCCAATATATCACCATGAACACATCATGAATGACCATGGTTGTGAAGTAGAGCAGAGGTAATCTTTGTTGGGTAATACAAATATACATCATATGCCCAACACATACACATACACATACACACACACACACACACACACACACACACACACACACACACACACACACATACATACACACACATACATACACACATACACACATACACACACATTATTTAATGAACATAATAGATTATCATTTCATCACTTACCTGTCTATATTCAGGTTATGTCTTGCGTGATGTGCAGCCAAAGATATGTTATTGAAATAACCATAGCCACATGCTATATTGTACTGTGCATGATGACCTGGGGGTCTGTAAATTTACACAGAGAATCAACTATGGGGTCTGTAAAATTACACACAAAATCAACTATGGGGTCTGCAAAATTACACACAAAATCAATGCACAGAGAATCAACTATGGGGTCTGTAAATTTACACAGAAAATCAACTATGGGGTCTGTAAAATTACACATAAAATCAATGCACAGAGAATCAACTAAAATTACACACAAAATCAATGCACAGAGAATCAACTATGGGGTCTGTAAAATTACACAGATAATCAATGTGCACAGGTCAAATCAACTATGGCATCTGTACAATTACAGAAAATCAACTAAAATATAGGATTGTACTGTAAAACCATACAGAGTTAATTCTACATGATGACTTGACGGTTGGCAACAATCATTTATGATATACAGCTGTAACTGTTAGGTCTGATATGACGATGTGAAGAATTATAAGATTTAAAAGTTGTTCTGTATCTCAAACTATGTACTATAAACTCACCTAACAATGCCTATACCATTCCTAACCTGAAATATAATAAAAACACTATCAGCAATACGGTACAATTTTAATACAGACTTCACATCTATATATAAACTAACATGTTTATCAATCTACATGTGTATGACTGACATAGAGGTTTTGCCAACACTGATGGAGTAGGTATACAATGCCCCTGTAATCCAATATACACCCAATGTACCTAAGTCACAAGTAATTTTAGCCCATGTGATAAACTGAAAGGCCCATACATAGGATGTAAAATTTAATAATTTATCACACAATGTATATCATGGCACATTATTGATGTAGCCACTATATCCTACATTTGGTCTGAACCCTACATTATACTATTGATTATGTGAGAAATATTATTTTGTAATGAATGAAATGTCTGAAACACCAGTCTAGCTAATGAATAGACTGTAATACACAGATATACAATATCTCACCTTCTTCTCTACTATAGCTTCAATCAATGACAGTGTACCTCCAGCTGCTATGATTGCCGTTTCAAATGTATTCTAAAATGAGATAGACATATCTTTTAACAAAAGTCAGATTTTCATTTCTGACCTGAACTTTGTGGTGTAAATGTTTCTGTCATATGAAATATACCTCTGGGACCAATTTCCCTAACAACTGACATTATCTAATTCTCTCCAATTTATGAAACGTTGTGCAATGTGCTTGGTCCTCTGACAATAAAAGAAATTTTGGGATTCACCATCTTGTTGTCAAGGAAATTTACAATCTTTTATTTTCCTGGAGAGTTACCACTGACAGTATTCGGTGGCCATATTGGATTCTAGAGTTACAACAGTATTTGGTGGCCATCTTGGATTCTAGAGTTACAGTATTTGGCAGCCATATTGGATTCTAAAGTTACCACAGTATTCGGCAGCCATATTGGATTCTAAAATGGCTTCATTTTGACAAATTTTGACTTTTTTTAAATTATATTTAATGAGAATAGGTGAGAGGTTTCTTGAATAAAATACCAGCAAAAGCTCTAAGATTTTCATTTCCAAGGCACATATACTACATTAACTCTGTCCTATTGATGAATAAAATTTTTAGATCTACAATAAGCATAGCAGTTACTTACAGGATTAAGACAAACGGAATCGTAAGTCTCTGCTAGTGTCTTCAATTCATCTACAGACATATCAACTGTCTTCTTCATCAGTTCTATGTACTTAGGACTGAAAAGAGAAAAATGATGCATCAACTATACCAAATCGTTATAGTTATTATAGGGGACAAAATATTTCATGGAGACTTCAGCTCCATTTCATCAATTGCATTATCAAAGCAACCAAATCCTGTGTGTTCCTGTTTGTAATCACCTTGTTTTACCCTCTACAATGATGGCACAAAAAAACATTACATCATTATATGATGCATTACTTTGTACTTTGTGTAGCTGCTTGACCCTTGGGCTAACATGCTTACTTTACAAGTGACTGAAGGTGGATTGAAGTCTTTATGTCTTTATCACATTTACATTTATTCAGCAACCCCCCCCCCCCCCCCCCAGTACAAATCCACAGTTTTATCACATAACTATGAATTACTCACCAATGCAGCATTTCTAGCTCAGTATCTGTAGCCTGTCTAGCCTGTATATCAGAAATGAATAAAAGATAAAGAGTGATCATTTGAAAATTCAAATACAAATACGTAGTTGGCTAAAAGTGCATAATTTTATGAATTCTTTTTCAAATTGTAGCTAAGAAACAGATAAATACATTTATCCCCATTATTTTAGATAATTATCCACAATACTGGCTATGTTAGCAGACAGAGTTTTAACTGCCGGTGGTAGGTAGGGGAAGGAAAA
This sequence comes from Glandiceps talaboti, assembly GCF_964340395.1. Taxonomy (NCBI): domain Eukaryota; kingdom Metazoa; phylum Hemichordata; class Enteropneusta; family Spengelidae; genus Glandiceps; species Glandiceps talaboti. The sequence goes on from NC_135566.1 coordinate 2,754,208, forward strand.
TACTGGTCTATGAGTATGACAGGGTTACATATATCTTACATATAATTATTTGGTTTGATAACAGAACAAAATTTCATGAATTCTCTCTCTACTTGAAAAGAAATAGCTCAAATATGTTTTTAATTTTTTCATAAATCTATACATCCCCAATACTGGCTATGTGCAAGTAGGTAGAGTTCAACTATAGTAGGTAAGTGAAGGGAAAGACAGGTGTATACTAGGGTGACTGACTGCACTGTATGGTACTTACTGGTATATGTTGACATTCTTCAAACAAACCATATTGTTGGAGTTTATCATAACATCCACTGATACGTTCTGGATTCTCTGATATTCCAGGTTCACTGTATCATTTTAAACATAAAACCAAAACAACACAATTGTTATAAGCGTGAGTGTACAGGTAAATCCTAATAACTTCCTAAATCTACCTATTTCACATAATAGCACAGGCTGTATTCAATTGTATTTTGTCATATTCCTAAAAACCTTCTGAAAGATGTTTTATTTATTATAAACACTAATTGTGTGCAAATACATAACTTATAACATACAATCTAATAGTCAACAATGCACACACAGAACGCACGCTACTCACTGAGGATTCAAACACATACAATCTAGCGTCTGTACTATCTACTAAATTACAAAAAAAAAGTCAAGATGACTGTTGAGTCTAATAATAGCACTGAGACTTTGATTTACCAACATCGCTATAACATTACATTTAATTTTGTACATTTGATTAATGGTGTTCATGACATTCACAAGCCATTAGTGGTCCAAGTGCAACAAACCCGCGGGCTTGCCTGGCGAAAACGGGTGTCATAAAAGTTGTTTGCATCTCTAAAGCTGTTTGTAGCGTTACTTATAATAGCCTAATAAATTGATAACAACTGATATAAGACGGAGATAAGGTTTGCCTCAATTGCAGTCCATGCAGACAGCCGAATAGAGGTTTTACAGCTGTTTACTTGTGTTATGTAAGAGCCCATCATCACATGTGTAAATATTGGTACTCTTTGATAACAAGTCAACCTGCTTGGATAATGGCTTGTCCCAGTACTGTTATAAATAGGAAACTTGCAAACCCGTCATTTTGAATGTTGCATCATGGGAAATGTGATAATAAATACTAATCAATTAGTATTACAAACAATATTATTACATTGTTTGTAACCATAAATGATCAATTCAAAGTCACCCTGACCATTGTGGGAGGTTTATTTTATCAGTAGCTCCAGATTAGCTAATACAATAACCTCTGATAATCCCATAGTCCTTTGCATCTGAGCATGCTCAGTCTGGATTGCATGTTCCCTATTCCATCTCATTTCAGGTGTTCTACAATATGTACCTGACATTATAAGTGCTAGTTGCAAAATTAAGACATACTGATTTCCATTTTAGAAATGAGCAGCTTTGTAAATTACAGGATAAAGACTGAGATGACAGTAAAACAAACCTACCTTCCATAAACACAGGAGTGATTTAACATCTTCTCATCGTAAATGATACCAGTTCTACAGATATAAAATTGTGTTATTAGAGATATCAAACTCTTGTAATATTAATATTAACACACACACACACATGTATACTTTAGTATAACAACCATATAGACATATAAGCATGCACAATCACAAACGCACACACATACATGATGTATGTAATCACACGCCAACATGCAAACATAGATGAACACATGCTAACACACACACATATGCATGCATGCACACACACACATGCACACACACACGCAGATGCAAGCACACACAGATGCAAGCACATACACACACAGATGCATGCACACATACAGATGCATGCACACAGGCACACACACAAACACACACACAGATGCATGCACACAGGCAGGCACACACACACAGATGCATGCATACATACACACACACGCACACACACACACGCATGCACACACACACACACACACACAATTAAAACTATATTACAAAGTATACTTACCCTGAAATTGATCCTGGAGGTTTTACAACGCCTAAACCCTGTAACGATGATGATGACAAGTCACAGTGAATGATCAAATATCAATGTAGTTGTATGTGTAGTCATCATGTAACTGGTTATTTCAATGGTTTGAATATTGAGATTGATAAATGTGAAAATAAATAAAGGTATATGCATGTGTGTGGGGGAGGGAGTGTGTGTATGTATGTGTGTGTCTGTGTGAGCATATGTGTGTGTGTGTGTGTGTGTGTGTGTGTGTGTGTGTAGGGTGCTCTACTTTGCATATAGTCAAATACATCATACCATTTGTTGCATTTGTCTGGACAAATTTTCTTCATTTCTCCTGGCAGCCCTTTCTGCTCTTCCTTTCTTTTTCAACTCTTTTAAAGACAGCTTTTCATCTTTCTTTTCAGTTGACTTTATATCCTCTTTTGTTGTATCTCCTACCTCATCTTGCTGTTTTACACCGCCACCTGGTAAGCCTTCATCACATTGTTGTTTTAAACCTTTACCTGAGGAGTCTTCCTCGTGTTGTGGTTTTATTCCATCACTTGAGGAGTCTTCTTCATTTTCCAGTTTTATTCCTTCACTCAATGGTTCTTCCTCCTTTAAAGTCAAGTGAACAAATCCAAAATCACGACATAAGTTACTTACATCATGAGTTTGGACTTGTTGATTTGACAATATAACTGTACACTGTTATATTTGTACTTTGACATTTAATTCCTGTGAAGGGTGCAAGCAATTACACAGACTAAGAAGTATAGTATACATTATTTAGTAAAAAATATTGGAAAAAATATTAATTGACATTTATGTCAAATGTGCTACAAACTACAATAATGATGAGTTGTTATTTAAAAACTGACTCAGAATATTTTTCCCAATTAATTTTCTTCATTCAGCCAAAGAAAAATACAAGTTACCTAAGGGGCCTGGTCACTACAAGTCAAAGATGAGTAGTTACCAAACCTATATGTCACTTGCAATTGTATGCTCCAGCTGAATGAAGAAACCTATTGAGAGATAACTCATATTTATACTTGTGCTTGCAGTATTATTTGACAGAAATATTACGTTAGGTAGGTATATATATTTTTTTAAACTTTTTCACTTTTTATCTGATTTTCCTTGATATCATTTATTTCATTATTCATTTATGATCTGTACCTGAGACCTAATTCAAGCACTAGCAAGCTACCTGGAACCATAGCTGCAATAACTGCTGTGTTAGTTTTTCATTTTAAGCTTTGATTTTTTTGCTCTTTAGTTTTGTTGTTCCAGGGTTTGCACTCCGTTTAAACCCAGAACAAAAGAAAAATAAAAATCAACTCAAAATCAAAACTAACCTAACAATTATTGCAGCTAATGGGAGCTAATGAGATTGAGAGAGAGACTATCTGTGCCCTGGCCAAAGCAAAGAACACCTTCATCCCTTATGTAAATTATCACCTTTCATCTACTGATCAACGTCCCGTGTGTGAGTTGTATTAACCACAGGGGCGTGTAATATTTCATAGATTGTTGTTTTCCAGGTCTACAGACTAAATATAACAACCTTTTGAATATACATTCCTACCTGTACAGGTATATATTTATATATTTATTATGTACATTTATATATTTATTTATATTTATATTTATAGTATACATAGTAGTACAGAGATTGATACATTTGTAGCAGCAAAATTCGTATGATATTTTCCTTTGAAAATGGAAATCTAAGCAATAATACACGCCCCTAGCTGTGGTTGTAACTCCAGACACTTCAGTATTCACTGTCTATGGTGTAACTGGTACAGTGGTAGTGATCGAAACAAGCTGGTGCTACACGACAATGTAGATTACGTAGTATGCACACGGTATCTACATCTAGTATGGTATAACCTAAGTAGTAAGTGGACGCGATGATTGGTAATCAAACCGTCTGTACAGGAAGTCGATGCCTTGGTGAATGAAACACTCAAAATTATGATGAACCGTTGAACGAGAAACAGTAACCTGTCAAGTTGTCGGACAATGTTTGCTTTCGCTGAATCTTAAAAGATATAAAGACACTGATTAACCCTACCATTATACTACTGCACAAGACAACACATTCAACTTTGATCGGCTGTGCTGAAATTTCCTAAAGACAGAGTTCACACTTCCTTGAACAGGTGCACAACTAGGTAACTATGTTAATATGTACGTACGTACCGCTTACTGTGTGACCCTCGACCTTTGTCCTCGTTCCCGGCGATAGGTAACAACTTCGGTGTACTGCTGATCTTTGTGGTCTATGTACGTACGTGGATATACGTACACCGCGCCAGGGCCTACGCTACGTCGACAATGGATATTTGTTCATCCACAGACAAGTAAGAAACGTCTGTGGTTTATCCATAGACTTTGGAGAGACTCTTCACTGTGTATATAGTTTATCATAAAAGTCTCGCGATGAGTTTTGCTCCGCAAGTGAGTAGATATGAGCTCTTGCTGTAAATTAGCTGCAATAATTGTAGCGTTTTGCTACGATTTTGAGGTTTTTTTTCGTCTGTTCTGTAGACTTTTTAAGTTTTGATGTTTAACCCGCACCTAACAACCGTTTTGGACAGGGAAAAGGACAGATCGGAGCGTCGATTGTGTTGCGGGGGATTCGATTCCTAAGAAGTGTTGCCGCTAGGAAATGTCAGATTTTCCGTAGGTAGGTCGATATTTTGGCGAAAATAGGGGTTAACCGTCACCGGGTTGATACCTGCGATACCGACCCAAATCGCATCAGCTGATTGGACTCTCTGCACTAGGAATTGTACAGCGTTAGATGCGGGTTAAACACCAACACTTAAAAAGTCGCCAAAACAGACGAAAAAACCCTCAAAATAGCAGCAAAACGCTACAATTATTGCAGCTAGCTGTAAATACCAAATAGGCATAGACATTTGTGATATAATGAGATGTCATAAGTCACAGTCCCTCCATCACTGGGACTGTGCACAAGTTCAGAATGTATCACAGGGACTGTGTACAAGTTCAGAATGTAAGTTATCGATGATTGATCACACGGGGCCCGTTAATGTTAATAACAAACAAACAAACAAACAAACAAACAAACAAACAAAATATATCAAAGCAATTAAACCTTGGGATTTTAACGAAAAGAAACAATCAATCAAGCAAACAACAAAACAAACAAACAGACAGACAGACAGATAAAAAAGCCAAATAAATAAACAAAAAAACAAGAACATAAGCACAACATTGACAACCATAACAGATATGAACACTAACAAATCTATGCAACGAAAATTACAATAAATAATTTCTATAGCATGCTATGCTAGTACATAAATCAGGCTCAACTACCACTGCATGTGGTACCTTCTACTGTCCGATATATTTGGGTTATGGCTTTCAAGTTTGGAAAGAAATCATGAACGAAATGTGTGCAGATATATAGATAGAGCTTGAAGATCAAAATGATGCTTAAAGTCATCAGATATTACCAAAATCATTAAAATCTATACCAAACGCTTTGCAGGATATTTATTCTAACTTTAATTTTGTTATCATCATCAAATCATCAAGGGTTATACATTACAAGTATATGAAATTTGAAGCTTTAGTTCAAAAGACATTAATCATCTAATAAGTAAAAATCGTTAATTATAGAAACTAACCAATGACGTAATAAAAATAGCTGCATCACTAATTTTATAGGATCGATACGCTTTATTACCATCAAATAATCAATGTATATACCAAATTAATATATAAAATGTCAATCATGCATGGACTTGGTCAAGATATTATCTAATTACTAGGCAGGAACCAGTCCCTTGGGGGATTGTTTTGAGTCCCATAATCTACAAATGTTTGCTATTCACTTTTAATATCCTCATTTTTTCTCAGTTTACAGTGTAATATACCAGAAGTCCCCCTAGTCTCTGGTCTGTAAGGTGACGCCATCACACATCGCGGGTCGATCCCGATAAGAACATACGATGAGGGAGGAGCGACACGAAGTATCAGTCCCTCTGCACTCAATTACCCCGTGTTACACGTTACACACACGAACAGTCGGAGTAACATTTCCATTCTCCCTACTCGTCCTTAGCCTATATGCAGGACAGTCGCATATTGTACAATGGTATGTACATGCTCAAGGGGTCATTCAAATCCAGTATTAAACACTGCGTCATACGCATTAAATTTGTTACTTTGGACAAACAAAACAGAGTTTGTTTCATTTTCGCTGATTTTCGATCACAAGGATCTGTAATATTTCAGCTAATCGAAAATCACATATTTTTTTAAGATGTCGATGTATATATGTATTTGTTTCACCAAACACTTGAACTAAATGCAGTGGATCAGTATTAGGGATTGTTATTTAATTTGTATTTCTTCACCAATGTGTTATATATAAAAACCAAGGTATTTTATTTCCTTAATATTCACAAAATGTTGATGTGTTTGACAGGTACACTCTTTACAGATAACATTACTTGTGTTACCGACTTGTCTTTGGTGGTGATCGAGCAAATTCAAGTTGTAACTTCAGACGCACACAGTCATGATCAATCTCAGAGGTACCAGAATCTCATGATACGTATTCAGTGGATAAACTCACAAGCACTCAAAATATTACTTTTGGTGAAGAAGATGTATGCTTAAACCAACAATACGAGAGCTTTGGATTCGTTTTCCTTCACTTACAGCAGTTCAGACTAGATAGAAACAATTAGTTCCCCGTAGTATTCCTACTATGACGCAGATCAGTCACCGTCATCCAGACGTGTTGCTCTCTTCCGCCCCGCAAGATCTCTCCCGTATCCGTTGGCCTTTTTTGTACATTCACATTTTATTCAAATTCAAAGTCTCATTCCGTAATACAAATATGGTTAGTAAAAAACATGTTTACAGTAAACTTCAATTCTTTTCCTTATATAGGAAGTGTTTATGAACTACAGTTAATTTAATTCAGAGATAAACAGTTTTAGAAATACCCTTTTCCACTATAGTTGAATTCATTAAAAGTTGTGATTTATCACTTGTAGTGACACTTGCAACATTCACTTAATTACAAGTAATAACATGGCCTAACTCTATTACTATCTCATTAATCAATTCGACCTCACACGGTCGGGTAACCTAGATGCAATTACTGTGTTTATAATACAGTTATATACTTTGTAACACCAGCAATCAGCAACATCAAATAATACAGGAAATCAAATAAACCGGAGCATCATACATAATATGCAAATGATATGCAAATAAAAAAGTCAGAAATTATAATATTGTGATTAAAATGCAAAATTATACAACTGCGTCATAGGCATTTGTTACTTTGGACAAACAAACAGAGTTTGTTACATTTTCGCTGATTTTCGATCATAGGGATCTCTAATATTTCAGTTTACATGTTATGAAGATGCCGTAGAATGTGTATTTCTTTTGCCAAAACTCTCAAACTAAATGGAGTGAATCTGTACAAAGGTCACTGTCTACTAACAAGTAAAACATTTATGGCAACTCGTACTTCAGAAATATACCTGCTTCTTCTAATCGACCCACAATTTCCTTGTCAAACATTTCGTTCTGAGCAACCTTGAAATGGTTCTTCCAATCACCAACAATTCCCTTCCTGACAAATTGCTTGGCATCGCCGTCAAAGGCGCCCTTGTCCACTATAATACACTTATGAATGGATTCTCTCATACCTTCAACAGAGCATGCCATCTTTATTCGTTGAATGTCTTGATCAGACAAATCCACTTGTAGGAAATTTCCACATTTTCGGATAGCGTTGCTCATATCTTCTTTCATATCTTCATATGTCATGTGCAAAACGTTGTCTTCTATGCCAACTTCCTTCCACTGTGTGACATTATGTAGCCATGGACCAAAAACGGATTTTCCCTTTATGAATTCCTCTACGGTTTTATTCCATTCCAGTGCCATTTTCCCGTAATTGAATTTCTGATAGTAATGGTACATTGAGACGCAAACGTCTTTTGGATTTCTTGCAGTATAAATTATCTTGACATTCTTGTCTCGAGCTTGCTTCCATGGAAACAAAGTGAAGGGTAAATGAGACCGGATCAAGCGAGGTGATTCGATGTGGAGTCGACCGGCTTGAAATTCAGTTGCTAGTTGTCCGTATGAGCCTGACACTAAGTCTGGGTTGGCTATTAACCAATTTAGGGAAAGAGCTTCTTGGCCAGTATTGTTTCCCAAACTCATCAGACCAAAGTCTTGAATATTTTGTAATAAATACAACAACCATGTCGTACCTGACTTAGGATATCCAACAACCACCACGTCATTTTCACGCCACGAGAACTGGCTGAGGACATCGCATTTCAATTTCTGTTCGTCAAAGAAGTATGGAAGGTAAACACCTTTATACAACAACAACTTAGCAGATACTGTCATTTCTGCTTCTCTGTCTAGTCTGTTTTGTTGAAACGCCATATCTGATATGTTACGTACAGTTCGAAGAACTAGTTGTTAAAGAGTAGGTCAGGTACTGCACAATATGGTGTTATACAGCACATGAGCTGTTGCCAGGTTTACCACTAGCGACCTCTAGTGGTGAACTTAGCAACAGTGCCAGTTCCTGTGGTATACATGAGAAAGGACAGTTTTAAGGTGAAAGTGTTCCCGATTAGGAAGGACATTCTCACATATCTAACGTTAGCATTGTACCCCGACATAGGCGTTACCTCTCCAAGGACAGTCATCAGTAACGTTGGGCATCGCCAAACTTTCTATCGTCAGGTAACAGGAATCAATCAATCAATCAACCAACCAACTTCACCATGGTAATGTCAACAACCGTACTCTTACTGTCACTACTGAAAGATGCCAATAATTTGATATAACGGGAAAAAAACGTGACTTGTCAAGATAGAAACGAGTAAAACAAGTAAGAAACGTCTGTGGTTTATCCATAGACTTTGGAGAGACTCTTCACTGTGTATATAGTTTATCATAAAAGTCTCGCGATGAGTTTTGCTCCGCAAGTGAGTAGATATGAGCTCTTGCTGTAAATTAGCTGCAATAATTGTAGCGTTTTGCTACGATTTTGAGGGTTTTTTTCGTCTGTTTTGTAGACTTTTTAAGTTTTGATGTTTAACCCGCACCTAACAACCGTTTTGGACAGGGAAAAGGACAGATCGGAGCGTCGATTGTGTTGCGGGGGATTCGATTCCTAAGAAGTGTTGCCGCTAGGAAATGTCAGATTTTCCGTAGGTAGGTCGATATTTTGGCGAAAATAGGGGTTAACCGTCACCGGGTTGATACCTGCGATACCGACCCAAATCGCATCAGCTGATTGGACTCTCTGCACTAGGAATTGTACAACGTTTAGGTGCGGGTTAAACACCAACACTTAAAAAGTCGCCAAAACAGACGAAAAAACCCTCAAAATAGCAGCAAAACGCTACAATTATTGCAGCTAGCTGTAAATACCAAATAGGCATAGACATTTGTGATATAATGAGATGTCATAAGTCACAGTCCCTCCATCACTGGGACTGTGCACAAGTTCAGAATGTATCACAGGGACTGTGTACAAGTTCAGAATGTAAGTTTATATCGATGATTGATCACACGGGGCCCGTTAATGTTAATAACAAACAAACAAACAAACAAACAAACAAACAAAATATATCAAAGCAATTAAACCTTGGGATTTTAACGAAAAGAAACAATCAATCAAGCAAACAACAAAACAAACAAACAGACAGACAGACAGACAGACAGATAAAAAAGCCAAATAAATAAACAAAAAAACAAGAACATAAGCACAACATTGACAACCATAACAGATATGAACACTAACAAATCTATGCAACGAAAATTACAATAAATAATTTCTATAGAATGCTATGCTACTACATAAATCAGGCTCAACTACCACTGCATGTGGTACCTTCTACTGTCCGATATATTTGGGTTATGGCTTTCAAGTTTGGAAGGAAATCATGAACGAAATGTGTGCAGATATATAGATAGAGCTTGAAGATCAAAATGATGCTTAAAGTCATCAGATATTACCAAAATCATTAAAATCTATACCAAACGCTTTGCAGGATATTTACTCTAACTTTAATTTTGTTATCATCATCAAATCATCAAGGGTTATACATTACAAGTATATGAAATTTGAAGCTTTAGTTCAAAAGACATTAATCATCTAATAAGTAAAAATCGTTAATTATAGAAACTAACCAATGACGTAATAAAAATAGCTGCATCACTAATTTTATAGGATCGATACGCTTTATTACCATCAAATAATCAATGTATATACCAAATTAATATATAAAATGTCAATCATGCATGGACTTGGTCAAGATATTATCTAATTACTAGGCAGGAACCAGTCCCTTGGGGGATTGTTTTGAGTCCCATAATCTACAAATGTTTGCTATTCACTTTTAATATCCTCATTTTTTCTCAGTTTACAGTGTAATATACCAGAAGTCCCCCTAGTCTCTGGTCTGTAAGGTGACGCCATCACACATCGCGGGTCGATCCCGATAAGAACATACGATGAGGGAGGAGCGACACGAAGTATCAGTCCCTCTGCACTCAATTACCCCGTGTTACACGTTACACACACGAACAGTCGGAGTAACATTTCCATTCTCCCTACTCGTCCTTAGCCTATATGCAGGACAGTCGCATATTGTACAATGGTATGTTCATGCTCAAGGGGTCATTCAAATCCAGTATTAAACACTGCGTCATACGCATTAAATTTGTTACTTTGGACAAACAAAACAGAGTTTGTTCCATTTTCGCTGATTTTCGATCACAAGGATCTGTAATATTTCAGCTAATCGAAAATCACATATTTTTTTAAGATGTCGATGTATATATGTATTTGTTTCACCAAACACTTGAACTAAATGCAGTGGATCAGTATTAGGGATTGTTTTTTAATTTGTATTTCTTCACCAATGTGTTATATATAAAAACCAAGGTATTTTATTTCCTTAATATTCACAAAATGTTGATGTGTTTGACAGGTGCACTCTTTACAGATAACATTACTTGTGTTACCGACTTGTCTTTGGTGGTGATCGAGCAAATTCAAGTTGTAACTTCAGACGCACACAGTCATGATCAATCTCAGAGGTACCAGAATCTCATGATACGTATTCAGTGGATAAACTCACAAGCACTCAAAATATTACTTTTGGTGAAGAAGATGTATGCTTAAACCAACAATACGAGAGCTTTGGATTCGTTTTCCTTCACTTACAGCAGTTCAGACTAGATAGAAACAATTAGTTCCCCGTAGTATTCCTACTATGACGCAGATCAGTCACCGTCATCCAGACGTGTTGCTCTCTTCCGCCCCGCAAGATCTCTCCCGTATCCGTTGGCCTTTTGCATACACCCTACATTCACATTTTATTCAAATTCAAAGTCTCATTCCGTAATACAAATATGGTTAGTAAAAAACATGTTTACAGTAAACTTCAATTCTTTTCCTTATATAGGAAGTGTTTATGAACTACAGTTAATTTAATTCAGAGATAAACAGTTTTAGAAATACCCTTTTCCACTATAGTTGAATTCATTAAAAGTTGTGATTTATCACTTGTAGTGACACTTGCAACATTCACTTAATTACAAGTAATAACATGGCCTAACTCTATTACTATCTCATTAATCAATTCGACCTCACACGGTCGGGTAACCTAGATGCAATTACTGTGTTTATAATACAGTTATATACCTTGTAACACCAGCAATCAGCAACATCAAATAATACAGGAAATCAAATAAACCGGAGCATCATACATAATATGCAAATGATATGCAAATAAAAAAGTCAGAAATTATAATATTGTGATTAAAATGCAAAATTATACAACTGCGTCATAGGCATTTGTTACTTTGGACAAACAAAACAGAGTTTGTTACATTTTCGCTGATTTTCGATCATAGGGATCTCTAATATTTCAGTTTACATGTTATGAAGATGCCGTAGAATGTGTATTTCTTTTGCCAAAACTCTCAAACTAAATGGAGTGAATCTGTACAAAGTTCACTGTCTACTAACAAGTAAAACATTTATGGCAACTCGTACTTCAGAAATATACCTGCTTCTTCTAATCGACCCACAATTTCCTTGTCAAACATTTCGTTCTGAGCAACCTTGAAATGGTTCTTCCAATCACCAACAATTCCCTTCCTGACAAATTGCTTGGCATCGCCGTCAAAGGCGCCCTTGTCCACTATAATACACTTATGAATGGATTCTCTCATACCTTCAACAGAGCATGCCATCTTTATTCGTTGAATGTCTTGATCAGACAAATCCACTTGTAGGAAATTTCCACATTTTCGGATAGCGTTGCTCATATCTTCTTTCATATCTTCATATGTCATATGCAAAACGTTGTCTTCTATGCCAACTTCCTTCCACTGTGTGACATGATGTAGCCATGGACCAAAAACGGATTTTCCCTTTATGAATTCCTCTACGGTTTTATTCCATTCCAGTGCCATTTTCCCGTAATTGAATTTCTGATAGTAATGGTACATTGAGACGCAAACGTCTTTTGGATTTCTTGCAGTATAAATTATCTTGACATTCTTGTCTCGAGCTTGCTTCCATGGAAACAAAGTGAAGGGTAAATGAGACCGGATCAAGCGAGGTGATTCGATGTGGAGTCGACCGGCTTGAAATTCAGTTGCTAGTTGTCCGTATGAACCTGACACCAAGTCTGGGTTGACTATCAACCAATCTAGGAAAAGAGCTTCTTGGCCAGTATTGTTTCCCAAACTCATCAGACCAAAGTCTTGAATATTTTGTAATAAATACAACAACCATGTCGTACCTGACTTAGGATATCCAACAACCACCACGTCATTTTCACGCCACGAGAACTGGCTGAGGACATCGCATTTCAATTTCTGTTCGTCAAAGAAGTATGGAAGGTAAACACCTTTATACAACAACTTAGCAGATAGTGTCATTTCCACTTCCTTGTTTAGTCTGTTTTGTTGAAACGCCATATCTGATATGTTACGTATAGTTCGAAGTACGAGTAGGTCAAGTATTGCACAGGGCTTTACTACACAAAAACATCAATTATTCAGTAACAAAGACCAATTATCTTCCCATGAGTCACTCTCTGAAATGAAACACACCGAAATGAATGTTAGATCATATATTGACAAATTAGTAACATCAAATGTCTAACAAAACATTGTATGGTAAGGATGTACATGATTTGTTGACGTCCTCACTTTTCGATTACATGAAACATGACCTAGCATTGACCTCTGTACTTTCTAATAAGCTGTGGAAAATATTTCAAACACTATTTATCTGCAGTGGTTGTGACTATGTTTCGTACTTTCGTGGTTGTGGAAAGAAATCCTTTTTAGATACATATTTTAAGGATGCATCATTCATTACTAGCACAGATACTGAATACACTGTTGGAATGCTGTTGACGTTGACGACACATGTGAGGATTCTAAAGCGCAAGGTCTGCTGTCCTCCTACCGATTGGTTGACTATGTATATTATCGTAAACATTCAGCAGCTTTTCCAGTATTTGAAGGGCCAAACGAACATTTCAAATCATTCATCAGTGAATCAATATCTACAACCCTTGAGTTACATCATACTTGGCTTGATGATATTAGAAATAGAATATGGGACAGAATTGACAGCAAGGTTGGACTTTTACCAACAAAGGAAGCCTTAAAATATCACTGGAATAGGTCATACTGGGTATCCTTGCTATGGGCCAATGCTGATAAAGAGGTAGTCAGATTACCACCAATCACTGAATATGGATGGAAAATTGAGGACGGCAAACTAGGCATCTTATGGGACACTCCTGAGAATTTTGACAGAATTATAAAAAATATGTTGAATTTTGGACTCATGGATGTAAGTGTAAAAAATGTACAAACAAATGTAAATGTGTGAAATCAGGCAATGTTTGTGGACTAGGATGTAAGTGTTTATTGTGTGAGAACAAGCCAAATCAGCAAAACATGTCAACTGTATCTTCAATTGAATATTTGGCAGCATTGCACGAGGCCGAAGAAGATGACGCCATTTATGAGCAAGATCTAAGTAGGGACAGTGAGGAAGTGTTGATTGACGAGGACACAGAGTCTTTGATAACCTGGAGACAGCAGACTTTAAATATGTAGAAAACTTGGTAGAATATGAGTTGAACGGTGACCAAGACTGGAGTACTGATTTAGACTAAAATTTATTCAAAATTACTCTTTAGTTGTCTTAAATAACCAGACACGTTTCGACAGTTTATAGAAATGGACTTTTGAACTTATTTACCTTTACAGTTTAACAAAGGTTAGTAGAAGGAGCAGTAATTTCAAGCTATTTTTCTTTTGGGGAAGAATAACAAATTCCTGCACACTATAAATGTCAATTTCAAAACCTTTATTTCCAGAATATTTGAAAAAAGGTACATACCTGCAATATACCTAGCTTTTCTCGTTATTTATCAGGTCGTCAAATGTGGAAAATGGTAAATTCCACGCAAGATTTCCAACAACGTAGATTCTATGAAACAATGTCCACAGTGTGATCGCACGGTGCAGGAGGCATATAATTTCTAAGAAATTGTCCTAAATACCTACTTTCACCAAATCTACGGCCATTTCAATGGAAACCTGACTTAACTGTGAAAATCAGCCCGTGTTTCGCGTACGTGAACTTTTATCTTACGGGAGCTGCCATATTTGAAAATAATCACGTGACCTCTGCATGATGAACGCCCTCATTTTGAGTTTATTGTATTTTATCACAAATATGACCACCATTTGCCATAAAGGTCAAGGTGTAGCACCTGCGCCAAACAGTGGACGTCTGACATTTATACCAGGTTTTACACTGATATGAGTATTTCTGAGATATGGCTTTCTACAGACACACGCACGCATGCACGCTCGCTCGGAGATGACCATTGGCCATTCCTGCAGAGAGACATTTCCGGCTGCGCTCATTGGGGGCTAAAAGGAAACACGATAGGCATATATCCATATATTTCCTGATTTGCTGGATTTGCTGCCATCGACGACTCATCCCATCAACGTCCAATTATGTGCCCCGTTGTGCTGATTACTTTCAAAGATGACAACATTCGATTCTGTAACACTTCAATATCGCCTAAATTGCGTATATTTATATTTGCTTCTAAAACTGTGTCAATATTTTTATGTCAAAGCGCCTTTCAACCTCTTCGAAATTAATTTCGGTGTAAAGGCAATTGTATTTGAAAAGAGAGTATAATCACGACAAGGGAAAGTCTATGATTGGTCAATTTGTTGCTGAATAAGTAACTGTTTGAAGGCGTACTAACATCTGTCGAAGAAATGAGTTCAAGGGATACAATATATGTAGTTGAAATCGATTTGCAATGTAACCTGCACGATAAGGAAAAATGAATGATTTGAAACATGTCGAATGTGAAAGAATTCTGATAACAATGGCACAGGTTGTGCAGAGACAAAACGCAAAACTATGTAAGATACCAAATGTGCATAACATAGATTCTCACAGCTTGACAAGCATATACATTTACGGACCGTGATCAATACGAAAGAAAGATTTTGTAAATGTTCAAGACAATCAATGTGGAAATACACAGATGAGAAACACGTAAATGAAAGTTGCCAGATATCTGGAAATTTAAATTGTGCCCAAACAATGCACTTTAATCTCAAATATGCAAACACTTCTACTTGTGGCTCTACATGCATTCAGTAATGGAGTTGAGTGGTAAATTTGGTATTTTCCATTAAAATACCATTTTATTCCCTGGATCAGTGCCATAACTACTTCATCTATATAATAGAAGAGCGCTATAAGGACGCTTTCGGTAATTATGAGTGGGGAGGGTATGGGAAGAGCCACATTTTACAGACCCGTCCCTTTGGGAGTGTGCCTAGGCAATATACTAAACTGGAACAACAAGCGGTAAAAGGTAGTTTTTTTTATAGATAATGTACAGGGCAACCCTGGAACTTCTGCTACCTTCCATGGCATAGGTGATTACCAAGTGAGTGAGTGAGTGAGTGAGTGAGTGAGTGAGTGAGTGAGTGAGTGAGTGAGTGAGCTCTTTATTCAACCGACAGTCACACTGTTGATAACATTTGTTATAAACAAATTACCCGTCAGTCCAAATTGTCAGCAATGGACCGTGATAAAGAGGAATTTGAAGTAGCAATGTCGCCACGTCGTCGTCGCCACACATCAACGTCGGCGACTTAACAATTTACATACAAGACAACATTTTAAATTTGACAGCTTAAAAGTGTTTCAAGTGAGCGCTAAGCTCACTCTCATTTGAAAGTAAATAGAAAATACAGCTAAAGGGTCACTGTTTTTCTTAACTTCAAAAAAAGAGAAAAGAATATGTATTTTAAAATCTTTAATTTGAATTAAGAATCACAAAAACCTGTCTATTTTCTGATTTACATATAGACATTGTATGATTCATCACATTTAATTGTTGCTGTATGCGTTCTCTTTGATGCCATGGCATTCCAATCGCATTTCTCTCATGCCACCAGCACTAATTTACAGTGTATATTTCAAAACGTTTCTTCTATATACTTGTTCTTGACAAAAAGTAAAAAAATAGGCACAGTTACCCCCCCCCCCCCATACAATTCAAAGCCTTATATATCAACATCCAAATCCAAACTACATGTCTATGCTTACATTCTAAAATGTAACTTGTGGTTCTACGTGTGGTCCCAATTGCGATCAATATTCTTTTTGTGAGTTTAAATATTTCAACCAGACATCATGAACATGATCACGTTCGCAGTCCAATAAATGGGGTATAATTTAATCTTGGTCTGTTTAAAAAAAAAAAAAAACTTGATGATGTCTCATTTTGAGACCATAGCGTCTACCAGAACGGCGTGAATTCGTGTCTGGTGGAAACCAATACACGGGTTATTATGACGTCACACCAATGACTGAACAGTGTGCAGTGTAAACGTTTACTATAGAGACCACATTCTATTGTGTTACTATAACTTTGAATAGGCATGCCCCTATAAAAATCTAGCACATACAGTCAAAAGCAGTGACCTCTACGTATTGGTTAATGTGACCCTTTAGATATCCACAGTAGGATAGATTTGGTGCACCGTCTACCAACTACATGTATACTGGTTTGACGTCTATACTTGAAGTGTCAACTGCAATGTGACCATTCCTGCTATATTCTGCTTTGGTTTGGGAAGGTTGAGTATTGAGGACCAACTGTGTGTAGTAGTAGCAGTAACATACCAACTAGGTTGCAACTCGGAAGCGTGGGAAAGCAAGGAACAAGTGTCTATATGCAGAAAAAAATACCCGTGAACGGTAAGTAGAAAAGGTACTTGTAACACAAACTGTATAGAGATTACTGAGTTTGATTACAATACTGTGGGATACCTACGAAAAGTTAACGAAAACTTTATCCATACGCAGGAATAGAAAATCTAGTCAAATTAACAGTGCCATTAATTGAACATCAACAGGTGGCATAAAGTTACTTGTATGTGTATCACGACAAAAAAGTAATTTGAAAGAACATTATAAATCTCGATCTATTAAATACTATCCTTAATGCGTGTGCTGAGTTTAACCCCCCCCCCCCTCCCTCCGAAAGTCTCTGAGTTGGTCAAAAGATTGGAATTCCTGTCCAAAGTGTGTGAAATTTAAAATAAAACAAATCGAAAATGTACATTGTTAACAGTGTGTTGGTATCTCCTTGATGTTGACACTCTCAATAGATGACAGATGCACGTAATTGCACTTGTTTTGCTAGGCTTTGTAAGATGGTATTCATCATGTAAGTGAGTTTAGACAATTACTCGACTTTAGTTATATAATGGTGTAGTCCACTTTCCACAGTCCTGCATGCTACATGTCGCAGTAAGTAAAAGTCGTGGATTTAGTTTCATGCCCCAACCATGTTTCTAACAAAAACCTTTGTTGTGGTGACATATCATCTCCTGCCTGTTGAAACTCTGTCTATTTTTTGGCTTAATCGGTCAACGTAATGGATATTTTTCATATCCAGTTTTACTTCGCTAATTAAAAAAAAGAAAGCGAAGATGTGACATACTGGTTAATTGTCTTTTGTTTGTGTCGCGATACCATTAAATCGATAACGGAGTTCTCATTAAAGAGCGTGGCGCAATGACAATAGCTTTACAAGTCTGACGGCTGACATAAAGATTTCGCAACTTGTTCTAACAGCTCCAACGATCCTATCCGCCCAAGGCTTGTCGTTTTTTAGCTAAATTGTGTACACACAACCATGTTGACTGTTTTTGTTATTTTTGTTTTGATGGATCTTATTCTTTTGAAAGTAGGCTCTTTAGGTGTTACAGGTATCGCCTATAGCATTTCAGTCACAGCACTCTGACGGTATAGAAAACCATCGAGCGTAAAATTGTTGAGATTGCAGTACATGCGATTAACGTCTAGGGAAATGTTACCGCCATTCTCAAACTCACGTCGACCGTACACAGTTTCCACCTTAAAACATTTAGACACTTCTTTTAAGGTATTGTACAACGGTGGGCTGATTGTCTACTTTCTTTAGTATTTAACACCAACCGAAAACTTGTATTTTATCACGTGAGAAAACAATAATCGTTCGTATGCTTTACACTTTGACAAAATACAAACAGCCGATTTTATTCAGGTTAGAACTTTATGTTCCACGTTCGATCTGATCAAATCAATATCAGATACAAAGTTTTGTATACATTTACCCGAATGTAACATCTGTGATCAAATAATAGAATGCTCCCAATAAAAAAACCCATCAGAATTCAAAGAAAACTTCTAAAAGTTATACATGTGTATATTATCAATGCATTCCAATAGACTCAGTCTATAGTGTATATTACGATCAATTTACGCCATCTCTTTTATCTTACGATAATTAAACATTGGAAATTTAGAATGTAAGAAATACAAAATAGGCTTAATATTTTGTTCCATGGGATCGCAATTTTCTATTATTTCATTTTTATTATTTCAATTTGTAAGATGAACATACTACAAGCGTATGGCGTACAAAATATGCATAGTTTTAATATGCAAGTAGTGACGTCACTCATGATCCGTGACAACAATATGATGTAGAGGAGAAAGTTTTTGTTTATATTAATTCAGTTAATAATACGCAATTAATATCATGTTGCGTTTAACAGTAAAAGTACTTTTATCTAAGCATCATATCAAGTAAAACGACATCAACTTGCCAAATGATTAACTTTGCTGGTGAAGAAGCTGGAGTTTTATTATACCGTATACAAGGTACTCGACTAGTAATACATTGACCGACACCAACTGTCGGAATGCTTTATATGCGAGAGATCTGGTAATTATGCTCAATTGAAATGTTCATTTGAACGACTGACAATTGTAGACGTGTTCTATCACTACACTAGTCATTTGACCTATCATTATTCACCAGATTTGTATACACTGTGTATTGTGTTCACGGTTCACCCTCCGATATGGAAACCCACGGTGTCTAGTAGTGTCATCTTAAGCTTGTTGTACCACTTGGCATGCTGACGATATCGCTATAAAAAGTCCTGTAACCCCTGTTTGGCAATTTGAGTGTTCTGTTTATTGAGGGTGTATGAAGTCAGGAGATATTCCTTGTATTATAACCATGCTCATTCTACCATATTCCTCAATATTTTTTACATAATTATATACAAATTATTTCTGATGTAATATCGTTTCTCTCAAAAAAGACGTCATTAAGAGTTATTTGCATATCACTTCACATTTTAGTTTAATTCTAACAGTAGCTGACAAGGTAGGATAATGTAATTTTTTTAAACGAATTTTAGGGAGTCAAAATATAGTGGACCCTTTAAGCTACAGGTGAATAGTTCATTTAGTATATTTGTGTCGACTATATTTCAGATTATGACTGACGACCTTCACTCCCTACTCACCAAAGAAGAGGTTGATTGGAGGAGAATATATGACGTCATTGCCAAACGAACTATTAGGTGGAAAGTATGTTGGCTCTTTTTTAATGACATTGTTGGTTAAAGGTTTATAAAGGTTATAATAAATGTTTTCTGTAGCTTTCAGCACGAGATTGACTTTAATGCATGGATATCACAAGAAATTGATTCAACACTATTCTCAGACTAATTTATTCCAACGATGGCGATGAAATTGAAATTTCAAATTTAAAAGTACCATGTCATTCAGAAAAATTCAGTCTAACTGCAGATACTACTGTTTTGCCCACAAATATGACATATGTGCATAATAGTTCATTTCCGTTTTTCACGTTCGTAGGGACGGGGCGCATGACATCGCCACTGCACCAGACAGTGTTGTTTCATTAAAATGAGTGTTTTTTAAGTCATTTTCAAAAATGCCTTACATTCAGCGGGGGAATAACTAGATAGGGCTGTGTAATCCGAATCACATAATTTCTTTTGGTTGGCCTATCAAGGCTGCGTGATGGAGAAGTTGTTGACATTTTACATGTATACACCATGAACAATACCATTTTTGTGTCTGTTTGTCGCTTTATTCCCTGGGTCAATGTTAGGTTAATTTCGACCTTGCGATACAACTTCTTGGTAAGTGGAAGGATTCCTACGACGCATTTAAAGAGAATGGTAAAAAGAGTGACACTCAAGTCCGAAATCTGGAAGTCAGCATTGGATTATTTACAACGCAGCTTGCGTAAGTCACGTGATCTCTTCCATACTAACCCCAAATCAACATATGGTAATTACGGTATACTCAACCCGTGTTGATCGACCAATCAAATGCAGTATACTCGATTTGATGATCGATGAATCAAACATGATATTTATATATTTGATTTGATATTGAAATGACAAAGGAAGTTTGAAGAATGTGTTCCGAATTGAACTTTTGTTTACCCTAGAAAAGACTGTTTTAGCATCATCTGTGAAAATTACTGTGTCACGTGATCGTGTGTTTACCATCCATAAGGATCGCCTTCATTGATTTGATTATTAGGCTTTGTACAAAGTACACAGTTACCATAGAAACGGACACGTTTTATCCAATACTACAAGAAGTGAAACAAATCAGTAGCCATTCTTAGGATGGGGAAGCGATCAGTAGATATGTATTAGATGTTGACTTAACACAAATGTGTACTGTAATAAAATTACAGTTGTCATTTCTGACGGACGGCAATTTAAAAAAGCAAATACAAGAACGTGCATAAGTTTGTGCCATGATTAAGTGCCATGATTTAAAATTGCCAAGACGCTTGACTGTCTCCTTTATACATAATCGATATATCTGTATCAATAATTCATTTCATAATGTAAGTTTAAAATATGAAAACTACATATATTTATCTATTTATTTATTTATTTCTGTTGCTAGATTAAACTTCGTTTATAACTAAAAACATAATTTATGAACAGAGTGATAAAAAACTTTCTGCAACTCAAGGCAATACAATGAATCGCTACTGAGTTTTTTACAGTAACTATATTTGTAAATTTGGATCATACAGATATTTCAAAATTGTAGGAAAGAACAACGTTCACTGGGGAACTTATCAAGATGAATTGTGAAAAGTGAATTATTATTATTGTGTACTAACAACCTGAAATTTAACAAAATCTCAGACCACTATAGTGGCCTGAAACCAAAATAATCGTGTCCATAGCACTAATTTCTCATGTGTGTATTTTGTTTTGTATTAGACCACTTCCATCAGTCCAAAGACGAGTCAGCCGAAGAATGTCAGATATTGTTGTTGTTTTTCTGAAGAATTCAAAATGGCGGTTATGTGACGGTGTGAAAGAACTAGCATCAAATATATCATGGAAGGTGAGAACAACAACACAATGAGATATTCGACAGTAACATCGTAACAGTTATGAGCATGTTAATTAGTCTCGTAACTTTGCATCTCAGAAGGTGAACGACGACAACGTCTTGATAAGTGAGAAATCGATCGATATAGAAGTACTTTTGGATTTATAACTCAAGCTTCACATTAAATGTATACAAAGAGACATTCCTCGTAGATAGAAAAAGGTCACACTAGTTTCTTTTTCTTGTCCGATAGGGACTTGAAAGTAGACTGCCGGAAGTACTGGTCAGTTTTGATAAGTGGATGAAAGAAAATTGTGGCTACATGAAAGACACTTCATGTTCTGGAATTGCTGAGACGATATTGAGTAACGTATGTAAAGAAATACTGTAAGTTGCAGCATTATTTTTATCACACGATAAATAAATATAAATTTTTAAACTTGAATAAATTACGATTTTTTTACAAAGCTAGTTTCTCTTCTATTCTGAAACTCACAATATACATTTTTAAACGAGTGTCAGCATATTTACAGAACACAAACTCTCCTGTATTGCTACTCTATAACTCACGGTACACTTTTTCATAAACTCCCTGTTCATTGTCACCTGTATACTGTGTTCCCCACTTGACCTATTTACACGTACTGACTTTCATTATTCTGGTTTGACAGATACTCGAAGACCTGGTCCAAATATACCAGTTATCTGTGTAGAATACTGTCCCTTGCAGTGTTACAACCATTACAACTAGACAATGGATATCAAGACAATGGCTACGGCATTGTTACCACGTGTATTGTCAACTATCTCAATTGTGTAAGTTTACAAACATATATGTATGCATGAACGCGTACACGAAGACACGAACGCACGCACCTACACAGAGGGGCGGACGGACAGACAGACAGACAGACAGACAGACAGACATACATACATACACACACACACATACATACATACATACATACATACATACATACATACATACATACATACATACATACATACATACATACATACATACATACATACATACATACATATTAGAAATAAATAAAAACCGCATACCTTATTTGGCATATTTTAAAGTCCTCACACTCAGTTGTGAAATGTATATCGTCATAGCTAATTTTCCAGCTTTGCAATACATCCTTATTTCATTTTAATAGTAGGGTAATACTGAATAATGTAGTTACGAAAACCATGATATTTTTATCTATTCCTTCAGAATGAGACAAAGTTGGACGCTGAAGCGTGCGCACGATTTTTACCTCATTTGATAAAAGTGCTGACGAGTACAGCATCGGAACCATTAAAGTTGAGTGTATTGCAAGCAATATCCAAGATGGCCGTACAACAGGCACCCGTAGTCGCACCCCGATTAGCTGAACTTATTGACTGGTGTATCGACAAAGACGACGCAGAACTGCCTTACTTTACTGGTAAGTTGTAAAGAAAATGACTGTTGTTGTTGGGGGAAGCCTGTGTGTATGTATGTGTGCATTATAACAGAGAGAGGGGGGGGGTGGGGGGTGAGAGCGGAAATGAATTAATAAATGTAACGAATGAACGGACAAACGAAACAATGAAAGAACAAATGAATGAACGAGTGAGCGAGAGATCAGGAGTTAATCGAGACTTTTCGCATTTCCTACTGAAAAGTGAATGTTGTTCTCAAATTTGTTTCAAGACTTTTTTAATCTCGACGGTCGTGCATTAATTAAATATTCCTCTAACAATGTATAATGTAAGCCCGTGAATTATAAGTCTTGTAGTCACCCTAAATGTCAAAAATCCATTCTTACTTTTGCAGTTTTAACACTTAATCATTACTTTCAGAATTGATGTTGTCGACATATCCATATAACAATGAAGCTGTGTTGACAAAACTTGCTGATTTAGTTGATAAAATGACGGAAAACGACGACATCTACCTCACAGGTCTACTAGCATTATTAGCTGATGTAGCTAAAGAATATCCCGAGGTAAGAGGTCAAAGGTCACTTTCCCTTGCTAGTATATCACATGCTAGCTTGTCGTTTTTGATATTAGGAATTAAAATATTGATTGATACGGACCGTAAATTGGTTTCTTTTGTAAATGGTATAACCATACATGAAAAATACAGTCGTACATGCATGTGTCGATTTAACGTCAGACTTAAGATGAACCCAGCATAAGATTGATCCAGCATTAAGTGATTTTGAAATTATATGTGTGTGTGTGTGTGTGTGTGTGTGTGTGTGTGTGTGTGTGTGTGTGTGTGTGTGTTTGTTTGTTTGTAAATCGATTATAAGACAGAGGAGATGATTGAAACAGACCGCAAATGAGCAATAAACAATGCAAATGCACTAAAACAAATACTAGTGCATTGAGAAAGTGATGACGTCAGAACTATCGACGTGATGTAATGAAAATAAACCTAAAACCATCGACGTTGAATAAAGACGTGTATGCTAAAACTGAGGAAGTTTTACCCATTGACAGTTAGGTAAAAGGGGAGGGTATATCTTCTAATTTATGTGATAAGCTTACATTTACAAAGAGAAGAGGTTGTCATATTGATGCCTATGGATTGAAGGATAAACAATCTATCATGTTTGTATTGTTACTCCAGGGGGTATATATGTATACGTGTAGGAAAGAGAAATTTGAACTTTTTAAATGCTTTGGTGTGTTTATCCAGAAAGAATACGATATCCCCATTAAACAATCACAGTGACTTTGAGACGGCGATTATTGGCTCACTTACAACAATACGACCTACTTTTTGGAGAGGTTATTCGTTGCCTGTATTCCTATTGTCAAAATTTATAGTGTATGAGATCTTATCTATGGTAACATGGCATGACAGATAGCGACGTCTTGTACTCTTGATATGACTGTAAATGTACTCGTGTGATTTCGTTAGCCAAGTGTCTCTTCACACAATAAGTAACTCCTATAATACTTAGCTGGATTGCCACGGTGTTGAAGTTTGTCCAAAGCAACAAGGGGCCCTCAAAAACAATTACAAGGCAGAGAAAGTACAATAGATGGACAATAGGCATTAGAAATGAAGAAAAGAACCTACTTCAGACACAACTCGAAGTCACGTGTTCTGAATACCAATTGTAAAGCACAATGTCAACTTGGCATATTCAGACAAAATTCTATGAATTCTAAATTGAGATAAGTGTAGTCATTCTTCTTGGTTCGATTCAGGATGTCATCATATACTCCGGATGCTTTATCGATTGAACTAATATTTGCACTACTTTAATGGCGTTAGTTTTCCCCACAATTTTCAAAACAAAATCATCAAAGGTTCTGATGTTAATTGAAAACTGATAGGGGAACACTTGAACGCAGTGTTGGTTGGCTGGTTATTATTTGTGTAATTGAACAAAAGAGACTCAAAATCTCGACAACAGAATCATACAAATATGCATAACATAAAGGTATGACTTCTCATAATGTCGTTGACGGGCTTAGTGTATCATTTACCAGTAGTATCACCTAACTTTGAATGATACATTTATGTGATGTTCTATTACTTCTGCTCTCTTTGTATAGAAAGTGGAGCCACACTCAGCAACAGTCTTAGAAAGTCTAGGAAGAGGTGGTGACGTCACGCTAAACAGTTTAAAGGTATTAGCAGCGTTGACTGCACATCGACCACATGAGTATGTGTATTTGGTTGACCCTCTAGAAGAGTTAGTAGTAAATGGTAACGAAGTCGACTTGTTGATGGTTCGGGTTTCTCAAGTTCTGGTTACATTAACAATTAGCGAGGTATGTTTACAGTACCTGTCATTACAGCAAAGGTGTGCGCTTACATATGCTTAAACAAACAAACAAACAAACAAACAAACAAACAAACAAACCGACAGACAGACAGACAGAGACAGATAGATAGACAGACAGACAGAAAGACAGACAGACAGACAACAAACAAACGGACACAACACACATACACAAACTTATATACAATCAATCAATCAGACAGTCAAACAAACTAACAAACAAACAAACAAACAAACAAACATACTAACTAACTACCTAACTAACTAACTATAGCACAAGGGACAGGGACTCTGCAAATATTTTGTCGTACATGGAAGCTATCACCATTTTTTCGCGCAATTGGAGAATAATGCAAATGTATGGAAATAAGAGAAATAAATGAAACTCAAAGTATACTTGCAATTTGGTTATGCTTCCGTATGATAATATTTTTTACTAATAAGTACAGTATATATTATCTGTCTGTATTCCAACATCACGTACTACTACAATAAATACAACTCGGTAACTCATACCAAAGAGTGTCTCTTTGAGTGCTGTTACACATTCAGATAATATGAACATGTTAGATTGACCACAATAGGAAAACGAGAAACCTCTTGAAATTCACATATTCTACTGTCTTTTATTTATGTCCTAGGAAAATGCCATTAAGATACTAGATATTTTGTTCAGACTATTGGCGGCCGTGTCTGATAATCACTACGTACAGTTACTGACGTTCGTCAAAGAAATCGGGGAGAAGTACCCATCATGTGTTGTCAGGTACAGCGATGAAATCAAAGAAGTTGGGAAGAAACAATTACCGGGGGTACAACAGATAACGAAGTCTCTACAAGAGATTATTAGGTAAGTCAACACCAGATATATATATAGATAGTGTTGATTTTTTAATGGATTCAAATTGATTTTCTTATCTTTTCATAAAACTCTTGTTAAGTGTTCGTCATGCTATTGTCCTAATATTCTCTAGACTATACATGTATACTGGCCAGTGTTGTAAATATCAACATAAAGTGGTATATTCCAATATTTATCTACGTTCAACTGAGAAAAATACGAGTGACATAAGGAGCCTTGTCACTAAGAGTCGAAGACGAGAATGGAACAAATCTTTATATCACGGGTAGTTTCCAACTCAACATTGAAAAATATTGGAGAATAACGCTATCAATCTAGATTAAGCTTAACTAATTTCAAGATCAAATAAGGAAAATAATAATGGCGATTCTGTACAATTACTCATATTTCGAATACCACAGAACCAATGACATAACTGGATATGCGTTTTCACCGGTGATGTACTGTACAACGACTACAAAATAAATTCCGTATTTTCTGCTTGAGCGCTTACAACTTGGCTTGGGCTTGACATGCGTTTGCATTAAAATAATTACAAACGTTTTCAATAACTTACTCTTTCATCACGAATGTGGTGCCGGCACGTACAGCATATTTTTTGCGACAACAAATTGTACAATACACTTTTTTTTGCAATTATTTCTAACAGTGAACAAGGAATTACATTGAATGGTACCAATAATGGACATTCTTGTGGCAATGTTGTGATGAACCATGTCAATGGCGACAAAGAACAAATGGTAAATTCCAATGACAAAACTTTGTCGTCGACATTTGATGAAGATATTGGTGATAGAAGGAAAAATTCACGTATTCGATTAGACGATAAGGTAGGATGGTTTCAGAAATCTTATTATCAGCTGTCAACTTGGGCCTTACTGCTTGCTTATTCTAATGTGAAAACCCACCTCAAAGATCAAGACAGGAAAATCAAGAAACAAGAAGAGAAACTTGTGGAACAAGGATTGAATATCAAAAATCTTGCACAGACACTTATAGATCAAGAAAAACAAATATCCGAACTGACGGCTTTAGTTCAAAGACTTCAGTCGTATTATGAAACATCGGAGTAGGCATAGTATAAATGTAGTTTATATGTTAGAAGCCATGTTTTTGACCTGGAGTAGTTCCGTGAATCAGCACCAATCGGGAGGAGGGGGGTCTACCTGTTTTGATGTAAGGGGGAAGATATATACATTGTCAATCACTTTATGGAGAGTAGAGAAAATATTTTACCTCGATACCTTGTATTCAACTGCCAATGTTAGACCCTGGCTTTGTTGGTGACATCATTTGAAAGTTCACTATTTACGGATGGAGAATGATGTCAATATTAGTTGTCTTTTGATCCGGGGGGGGGGGGGGGTTATATGGCATGTTCTGCCAAAGACAATCAGGGGGATTCATACGTGTATTTTAGAGTAGAAACACGATTAACTGGAGGGCCAAACCTCGGCCATGAAATATGAACCTTTCCTAACTTGACTACGACAATGGTATAGAAATTGAATGATGACAGACATAGCTATACTTAAATAGCAAAGTATGATGGTTGGGATGCCAGACAAGTTAATACGTTATACTTGTAAAGGTGTATCATAATTTAATAAAAAACTATCTGAACTGAAATCATTCCTACCCATAAATATATATTTTGTTACATGGTCTTCCTGTGACTTGGTCACATTATAGGAAATTTTTTAAAGTGGTCAAACATTTTAGTTGTTCACAACGGCATTTCGACTATACATGTATTGAGTTCTAAAAGCTCAAGATGAACCAAAGACTAGAAGAGTTCAAGATTTTAGAAATTTGGGTTAGATTTTTTTTGTGTGTTTCATTTGGTTTTTTAAAAACCTTATCTAGTCATTGACGGCAAGGTACATCTCTTCCTGGCGAATTTTATTGTCACAGTTTATAGCCTTACTCAATGATATATTACAACTTCACAAATTTAATGTCATGAAAGTAAAGGAACTATCAATGAAGTTTTGCAGTTGGCCATTACACGTTTTATCCTCTGCTTCGAAATTTGACGCCGCCATTGATTCAACGTTAATGCAATGCTAAATGTTGAACTCGATATATATAAGAATGTATGTATGTGTTGTCTTGATATGTATTCAATATGACAGAGAGTAACTGGGGTGGGTTGGGATGGGGTGGTAGGGGGTTAGAGTTCCATGACGCATTGACGGGTATAAAAAGTATCTCGAAAAGACTGACCAGTTACAATATATTGGGTAGACGTGGCGAATATAAAACACCTCGTGTAGTTAGGGTTACTTTAATTAAAGAAACTCACGATGAAAAATCTTTACCATGCAAACAATAAAATGTGTGGAGAGGACTTCTTATCGACAAATATATTTTTTGATAGTTGTTACTGGTCATAACTGACTTCAACGAGTGGTTTGTGACACTAATAATTACCAAACACAAAATTAATTACCAGTTCACTTTTGTACATGCCAGTTAACATGCTATGTGTGTTTGCTACTAAAATCAAACCAACTATGTACTTAATAAGGCTCACAGGACAAATGCTCACCTAATAGTAAAGCAATCGATTGTATTCTTGTAGGTTTTTTTAATTCTGAGGGACACTGTGTGACTCACCGCTTTTTTCGAATTTTGTAATTTTTGGATTAATGAATTATTTGTACTCACGTGTTATCACTGGCAGACATATTACCATATTTGCTCATTTTCAACGTCAAAAAATTATGTCATCGAATCATCATACATAATATCCAATGATGGTGGAAAGTCCTGTCCTAAACCTTTAGATAAATCAAACACATTTACGTATTAGAATAACTTAAAAATAGCCTTGACTAGTATGAAAAAATAGCTTAATTTATGACTGTCACACAAAAAAATACCCCAACCCGTGACAGATTGCGTCCAACCTTTTTTGTAACTACACTTGAACTGTGTATATACTCGTGAGACTTAGATTTGGACACTCGTACTTTACATTATAGCAATATTGAAAAGTAGATACTGTTACATTTCTTTCCCATATCTGAAGATGTATAGTAATATTGTAATCTTGAAAAAGCACAGCGTAAAGGGCGAATGTATTCTTTAGCTAATACCTCTTGCAGTATTGCATTGGTTGCAGAATGATTTGACGCAATTTGTCAGGGGACACCCCCCCCCCCCCAATCAGTTTCTGCACTCTGTCCCTTATACTACCACATTGTAACGTTCACCTATGTACGTTGCATCTGAACTTTACATACTCAGGAGAGATTAGTTCAAGTTCATGACATGTACACAGTTAGTTTTTCCCAGGTGTACACCAGAAATGTCATATATATATATATTTATAATTATATTAAAATTGATTATATTGTTTTATTTACGAATAATGAAATAAAGATATACTTATGTAAAGTAATAATGACGTCATACGAGTATGTGGTATATGTCAAATAACTTACCAATAGATTCTTTCCTATTGGTTGTTACATGTACTTGAAGATAGAACATGATTCAAATCTTTGACAACCAGAGTTTGTTAAATGGAGAACAAGGTTATATTCAGTATTATGGGATGTAATGCAAATTCAAATTGAGATAAATAATGTATTAGATTATGATTGAATGCAGAGAGTAATAGTTATTTTAGTCTTCGTTTTCAGTCTGAGACGAAATCTTGGAAACAGCGAGGAAGATATGAATCTAACATATGTCCCATCTGCATTAAGATAATACCTGCATCTGATCAATTTACATGCTGCGTGGTGACACTTTTTTTTCCAGTGAAAACTATACATCTATCGTCCATAGGAACATATTTTTGATATCATGTGCTGTACTAGCAAACTATACATTCTCCAACATGTATTTCAGTGGAACACTCATTATTTATCACGTTTTCAAGACTAAGGTATGCCCTCCCAAACGAATAAAATAATAACTAACTCTCACCAGTGTTGTAAAATCAATTGCACGAGTGACGTCACACGATGTAACATGTATGACGTCATAAGATGTAACACCCACCAGCAGTTTCACTTATGGAAAGTTTTGATTCCTAACCGTGTAACGACGGAGTGAGTAATATCTAACATGGACATGGAGTAAGTATAAAACGTACACTTTTTTGTTGATCAAATAAATGGAGGAAGGATACAGTAAATTTAATAGGACATCACAGTTTTTTGTTTTATTTTGACACCAAAGTTGATATATCGTCGAGAGTGGTATACTTGTACTATTTTCAAATCACTGTTTACGCTGTTTTATTATTCAACCTTAAATTATATAAATACAAAAAACGACGTGAATCTTCACTAGTTTCGGACCTCAGTGGGCTTTTTGTTCAAGAAGTTATGTCACGGTTATTAAGGTTATGTCATGGTTATTGTTTCCACAAGACTGCTAACAATATAATAGTTTGAATCATTACTTAATCATTATAACTTGTATTCATAGAAGGTTTTCTATTCCTTGGGGTATATAATGTTATTAGATTCCAGGCTTTCTTTGCAGCTTTATAACGTTTTACACAATAAGCTTATAAGAAAATATTCGTTATTACAAATGAGGGCTGTTTTGTCGTCCAAATGGGCCACTGTTTTCACAAAGTATCCCACACATAGATACCCCCCCCCCCTCTTGCAATCCCCAAATGTTGTGTCAATGAATATAGGTATCCTTTTATACGTTAGACGTATCACCTAAATCTCGGAATGAATGCACATTGCAAATTACGAGGACCCACCGGAATCCTAGTATTGCGCCACCAACGGTTTATGATGACCAGATATTCTACTGTTAACGACCAAAAGCGACCAAAGTTAACTGATTTGGCCTGCATTGGTCTCTTATGAATAACCAGGTGTACCGTTGAATATCAATGAATCACAACACTCATGAAGTTCTAATATTATACACTAAAGTTGGTCTTTACAAAAAATATTCAAGAAGAAGGAACATTTTGGCGGTGCATATTTTCAAAGTGAACACAAGTCTTCTATTATAGATGGGTCGTCTACAAATTATGACGTATAATGAGTACTAAATTTGCCATTCTGATTTTTTGTGACAGTAGATGCTGGAGTGAACTCCAGGGTGTATGTTGTAATGTAGTCTAGTATGACACATTGGTATGATTAGGAGAGTATAGTACGAACACAACACAACACAACACAACACAACACAACACAACACAACACAACACAACACAACACAACAAAGTAATAAATGTCACATTTGTAGTTTATGTTATACTATTTCTCTCCCTGTATTCATCAGAGCACAGAGAACATGTTAGACTGGTTACCAGTCGTGGCTAAAGTAATGAACCCAGAGTCGTGTAATGACTGGCGTTACTTAGCTGTCCGATTGGGATTCAGTGCCAGTGACGTCAGCAAATGGGCAAAGTCACATGATCCAACAATGGTTTTACTAGGCCAGTGGTATTTCAATAATGTAAATTATGGTGACAATGTGGAAACTACATTAACATTGTTGTCGACATTAAGAGATATGGGAAGATACGATGCTCTCGAGATTATAGAAAACTCATTGGAAGATGAAGGTTTGTGTCCAGCTTTACGATTGTTGCGTCTTGAGAAAAATTACACAAATGGAAACAATTTGAAAGTGACGTCAGATCGGACACGATACAAGTTGAATGACAAATTTTCATTGTGATGGATTGGTCTGTTTTTATACACTGAACTTTGTCATTACTTAGAGTAAGAGAACCATTTAGAAAGTGTCACTGATAATTTTTTTATCTAAGACACTGTAATCGCTGAAACTACTATTGTGTCCCTTTCAGAGAAGGAATATGACGACCATGAATTACCGTGGGATAAAAATATATGCAATTCAACAATAGCTTGGGTATCTGCTCTAAAATTATGTTGTTCTACTGGACATTCTATATACAATAGGGAAGGAAAATAAACACGAGTTATTGTCGACAGTCGAACTACTAGACCAAGTACGTATCTATGTGAGAGAATTCGTCAAAATTTGTAAACGTTTACTGCATAAGTAAATCAATACGTTCACATTCGTAATAACCATGGAAATGGAGTTCTAACCGGCGAGGAAGCTCATTAAATATTCAACAACAACAACAACAACAACAACAACAACAACAACAACAACAACACACCAACAAATCTAACGAAACGTTTCATCCAACTCTTCGTCTCAGACGACCAAAGTATCAACCGACGCTTGAAAGAAATCAAGACCTTGCCAGCAATATACATCTCTCATCACCATGACGACAAAGAACGATTATATCACGTCTATCATTACCTTGATATGGCTGGTTTTGACGTCGGCCATGAATCTAGAAACAAACCAGAACACAGAATGTATGCTGCCAAAGTAATACTTCTTGCATGCTCCAAAAAATATTTCCAGTCAGAAGTTTGTCTGCGTGAGGTAGGAAATTAAAATATCATTTGAGATAGTGAAAGAACAAGAAAATATCGATGCAAACTTTTAATTGGATCATATTCTTCATCCACTTAATCAATGTCTTGGCTAGTTGGAAGTTTAGTAGGCAACTTGTCAAATAATGTGTTTTGTTGTTAAAAAGTAAGACTAGGTTTTAACATCACAACAAACCAATTGCATTGATATGGTTATACGGTTGCTATAGTTACAATTACAACTTATTTGGTTATACCCTAAGATGACAATTTCACTGAGAAAGTGATCTGAGCAAATTTTGTATTCATTTAGTGTCGTTACATATCTTTATATTTAAAGAACATTTATTTTTTCTCACTTTTAGGTTAAAATGACCCACTGTTTCTTACAAACGAAAATAATTATCGCAATCGTATTGGAAGACCTTTCTTCAGATGGCCAAGTACACTATACAGACCCAATTCTATCTCAAATACCGCAGATTGAACTGTACAAAAATGACCAAATGAAACTCGCCGATACGTTATGGTCAAAGCATCTAACAATGTTACTTGGTTTAATTCATTACCATCTACCGTCTGACACATCAAAATTGACCAAAGGTGAGTTTTCTTTGTCAATTCCAACCGTTACTTGTAATGTGTTCGATCATATTGTTTACGATAAGGTGAATTTTCACTATAGGTGAAACAGATCGGGTATCGTTTGCACCGTTTCCTACGCGTATTTTGAAATGAACCTCAGTGAGAAAGATCTAAAGTACTCACGGATTTATATTGTAATACTATTAATTTATCGTATGCTAAGTGCTGATTAAATTGACACGTCACTGAAAAATACATTCGATTTTCTAACTATTCTGTGAATGGACTCAACGAAGTCATTCAGAGATTAAATACAGTAGATCTTCAAACCGGACATTCTTTAAGCCATAAACCTTGTAAATATCTAAACTCATAATGTTTGTTTCTTATCGAATATCGTCCATGTGTTCTTCGACATTGATAGCAAACACAGGAGGACTTCACTTTAATCCAATTTGACAGGAAGTCTGATGAACACGTGGTCAACCGTACTGTGTCAAAACATAGACAGTGGAGAAGGGACTATGGTCAAAATATAAGTCTATTAAAGTTAGTAGAAAAGTGCAACTTTGCTTAAATTCATGATTATTTTTTTAGAATATCAACACTGGTTACTGTCGTTGAAGAAATTACCACCCGAGATGAATTCTGGTGAAGTGAACTCGACAGACACGTATGAGGTTCGTACAAAATTACACATTTGAAATCGAATGAGACCACCTGATGAGTGTTATAACAACTTGTGTGACGTTGGTGGCGCTTCGTGCCTCTGTATGTGTATGTGTATGTGTATGTGTATGTGTATGTGTATGTGTATGTGTATGTGTATGTGTCTAGTCTGTGAACTAAATGACCAGCGCTCTCCGTTAGATGTGCAAATGTGTGACATCCAATTGGTGCGAAATTGATAAAGATGGGGTGTTATATTACATGGCTTTTTAGACCACCGTTTTGTTATCTTATCTACACGTACGTATTTTAAAACCGAATTTGTGTTTTTAGGTCATAACTCGTGACAATCTGCTTCATACTTTCAGGCATATATTTGCACACTAACCTAACATTCGGCAATCTTTTGTTTTACATGTCCAGGCCTATGCAGACCCACCATCAATATTGATATCCCACGATTGGAGTCAACTTTCGCAAGTCAAGGAGTTGTACAATCGTCTTACTGAAGCTGGTCTTGTTTGCTGGATTGACTACTTACATGTAGGGGAGAATAGGTTTTTGTTTAACGAACTAGAAAATGCGCTGCCGACCATAAAGGTACGGTAATCCGATAATCTTGTTGTTGTTATAATTCAATTGATATAGCTGAGGTAACATTTTTGATTTAAAAGTTACAATTTTGTATTTTTCTGTTTTAACAACTTTTACATACGACCCCCCCCCCCCTTACCTCAAATAACATATTTCGATATCTGCTACACCACATTACATGTATCTCAGCATGACAATAAATCGTCATTGGCACTGTTGACGTGGGTAGTTACAGCATTGCTTTTATAGGTCGACAGAAACGAAGGACTTGCACACGCGCTTCTGGCGAATTGGGAGTTTTCAACAGGTCACTATGACAGACTGCGAAGCTAACAATAAAGTTTTGTAATCCCTGGTAAATAGTTGATTGATGATGTATATTCCAGACTTTAACTTTTGCTATATTTTTAATATTTCTCATTTGGTCTTTGCGTTGTTTCTTCTAGGTGATGCTTTGTTGTATAACTACAGACTACATCAACTCGCTGACTTGCAGGCAACAAGTTCATCTCGCTACCGTGTTGAGGATACCGATCGTTCCTGTACTGTTTGAAAACATCCCATCGTCGATAGAGGGAGTCCTTGACACAATCATCCCCAAGGCAAAGAGTGTAAACTACGTTGGTGGCCTGACGTCAGCACCTAATATCATGGATGGCATTTTTGAACAATTGTTGAAAAGGGTGAGGGAATGTTGCTCCAATAATCGAGGGGACAGAAATTCTACCAAAAAGAAAACAAGGGTTTTAGCCAGGGTTAATCGCTCTTACTCTCAGGTGCAAAGATCGACAGATATGCGTCGAGTTGTACACGGACAGTCTCCGATACCAACCATGATGGTTAGCCCCCAGATCGCCAAGAGAAGTCGATCACATCATGATCGCTTGGGTTATGTTTATACACCAGAGACATTGGGTACAAGTCCTTATATATCGAGATATGCACCGTTACCGTACATAGGAGCGAGCCAACAACAGTTCAATGTATTGTCCATCAATCACGAACTGGATGAATATACACAGAAAGGATCGTCACCGGCAACGTCGACTCACAAAGGATCGTCACCGGCAACACAGAAAGGGTCGTCATCAGCGATGTCGACCCACAAAGGGTTGTCACCGTCAACACAGAAAGGGTTATCGCCTACAAAAAGCGACATATTTCTGGGTGACGAACCAGGTGAGAACGAAGACAGAATCTTACTGAATGTCAAGTTACCGGATGGGAGTCGACTGCGGCGACATTTTCGCTTTACAGATAACTTCAGCCAACTTTATTCGTACGTCAGTGCACATTCAAAGGCAGGAGTTACGCGATTTGAAATGACAGTATGGAGACCATGATTAGTGATGCACCAAGAAATTCACAAAATTTCGTCGAT
Source organism: Glandiceps talaboti (assembly GCF_964340395.1). NCBI lineage: Eukaryota > Metazoa > Hemichordata > Enteropneusta > Spengelidae > Glandiceps > Glandiceps talaboti. The sequence goes on from NC_135566.1 coordinate 2,790,335, forward strand.
AAGGTCACAGGTCAATTAGTACTGCTAGGGGGTAAATCAATAGAAAGTACAATGATGTAAGTTATGGGCTACATTCTTGACCTGTCTCTAATTCAATTGCGTTTAGTATGCCGTGTCAACATCAGTATGTGCATTATCCTATTCCCACTGTGTGGAGTAGAGTCAAATTGGCATTTTTGACACTAAAATGTCAGTAGTTTCACTGTAATGACAGACTGCTGCACTAGGGAATATTTGATACTGACTAATGAGTAGGTGACTGAAATGTCTCCTTTTTAATAGTCATTACCTTTCGTTGCACTCGTTTGCCAAGTTAATGAAGTATTATTCACTTTATAAGTATTTTGTTCAGTCATGACTTCGAATTCAAATTTGCCTTTCGGCGATACTTACTAACCTGCACAGTTTTTAGTATCTATTGGACTTATTGAACAGATTGTTAGTAAAATAATGATGAAACATTTGTGACTGATCATGATTCACTCTTTTGCGCATGTCTGCACTCTCTCATCCATTTCACATATGAAAACTACTGAAACATGTCCCTATATGTAGTTCAATCTCACGGAGTCACTTGAATGGTCGGATAATCCTAAATTTCACGTATCTCAATCTCAATGTATAAAGAGGAGTTGTATAAAACGAATCCTCCTTTGAAGTTTGTTTATTCACTTCAACAACAACGAAACAACTTCAATAATAGTATTCAACAAACAAAATATCATCCTGCAAGCCAGAGCATAGATAACTTTTCAGCTTGGTGGTGGGTGGGGGTGTCTCGGACGGTGCCGTAAAGAAGCCTTTATTTGACGACCATGGCGGTACGTCTCGGACGGTGCCGTAAAGAGGCCTGTTGTTTTACGACGATGGCGGTACGCCTCGGACGGTGCCATAAAGAGGCCTGTGGTTTTCAACAATGACAAAATATGAACCAAGCAGTTGACCCCAAAATAACATTACGTCACACATTCAATCTTTATAACTTATAACTTATTTTATGTTTTCTTAAGTTATCTCAACCCGTTATCACAACTCGTTACTGTCAAAAGACATACGACCTCTTGTCCTGTTTGCAGTAAACCATTCATGGATCGTACAAAACGAAATAAATAAACTGTTGTCAGCCAAACTAAATTGTTGGTGTGAGCTAATACGTCTTAATGCGTCACGTGATATATCATCATTTACACAGTGACAAGTGATCATTTGAGTATCCATGAAATTTATGGTCATAATTTTCATTTTATGATTTATACGTTGTTACATGGTGATAAGCCATATGGAGAAATATCTCACAATTCACACAGAACTGTTTCAGTGGCACAAATAACTTGTAACATGAACTCATGAACTTTACTATAAGTACGGCTGATGTTATGTTTTTATAGGCGATATATAGATTGATTTGGTCTGCTTGTTGTTGTCACACATCAGTTTATTTCAACTTAAATAGCTTTTCGTCTTATTGCTACCTACTTTGGTTAACTAGATAAAACGGTGTGCTGTTATGACGTAGTAATTATGACACAGTAGCATTGTACATTCATTACCACTGGCATACACCTCAGGCTACAAGTCACAACCTTCCACGCTTTTTCAACTCCCTGATAAAATACGTTCTATCACTTCACACCTTTGTCTTACGAGTCTTGCAACATTGCTGACTGCGCCATATACCCGCCGTTCAAATTGTACTCATTGAAAGGACTTCAGCCAACCAGAAACAAATGATAGCTGTGAGGATCGACACGGAATTGTACAAATGGCAAATTCTACATTTGCCATTCGGGAACGAAGCTTGTGAAATTAATAAAAGTCGAACCATAATTTTCTGGTTTTGAAAGTTTCAAAGATGATGCTTTGATCTTTTCCAGCGATATGCCACAGAGTCTAGCTTCAAGTTGTCTCTTAAAGCACTAAATCTTGTTAAACTGTTGTTGCACCGCATGAATGTTGGGTTTGCTCAATTCAGTCGGTGACTCGTTGCATTTGATATGTTAAACATCAAATTTACATCAAGGGTTGCAAGAAAGGGTTGCATTTAATATGTCATTGCTTTCAGACAGTTTTTCGTCTTCCCCATATTCTACAAATTAGGAAAGCGACGTAGTAATTCGAAATTTAAATAGAACCCCTCGTAGAAAAATTGATGTGACCACCGATTGAAGAGTTTTGCCAAGAAAGAATTAAGGAAAATGTCATTGAAAAAGAAACCCCAGATATTCCTCAGCTCAAAGAACAATTGAATTGGTTAATAAATAAAATGATATATCACAATAAATGGAATGATTTATAAGACATTGAGGAACGGTATCCAATGACTTCTGATCTTATTTCAATTTCACTTCGTCTCTAAGGAAGCAACATAACACTTTAATGTGGCATACTTTATATCTTCATTATACCTAGATTGTCCAGATAACCACTAAAATTGTATATCTCATTAAAAGCAGACATAACAATTGAAATTCATTTCTAAATTGATGAGTGCAATTTTTCATTTTACTTCGACTGAAAAGTTTTTTGACAATTGCCATTTTTTAGAGCAAAATTGAATGGATAGTTAGTTTTATGTAATGAGTTAGATATTAGTGACATAACAACAGGTTGCTATGGTTTCATTACACAATAACAGTTCTGAGAAGAAAACTATATCTAACTGACGTATACAGACGAGAAGGATTCGGATCACCCCCTGCGTTTAATCTATGTTCGAAGTGGATCTGAAGGTGTTACTTTCACCAAAGGTTTCAAGACGGTTAAAGGTAAAAGTTACAGTCCTGGTTCCTGGTTAGTTTGTTACCAAAACTAGTCAGTCCAACCACAATGATGATACGTATTTAGAGAGATAGACTTGAGATATTCGAAATTGGATTGTCTTGATTTGCGATGTTTAGACCTCACGTGACCTCACCTCCCTGGTTAGCTTGACTTCGTATAAATGTCACACGCATGTCGTTCTTGTAACCGGGGGTTCAAAAGTTGTATATAATAAAGTTCATAAAAGTAGCAAAATCATCGACGTTTCGAGTTAATACTCCCGAGACTTTAACTTGGGGAAGGTAGGATAAAATGTATATGAAACATACATGGTCACTGGTAAGGCTGCCGAAGTGTGCTTAATGATAGAAAGTAGTCAGTGACCAAATATAAATGCATATAGCAATTTCTTTGATGACAACGCCACATTTGTGATATTTTTTATTAAAATGGAGCGTTTCACCTTACCTACACATGCATCAGTAGTATTATTCTGCAAGTAATATTTCGTATATATAAAAAAGACAACAAGGTAAGTTTAGTATGGTGGGTTATTCTGTACCTCTCTGATAATGGTATTGTGTACGCACTGAGAGGTTTGCACGCGCTACTCAGGAGGATGGTTGTCACCTGACTCAGTGTACCCTGGGTTCACCCGCAAAATCCCTCTCTGTCATTGATGGCGTTTGGTCTTGTTCTATAAAATCACTCTCTTTCAATGATGGCGTTTAGTCATTGTTCTACAAAATCACTCGTGTCTTTCCATCATTTACTGATGAAAATGTTATTTCAAATGTAATAAAGACAAAACAAGACTACACGTAACAACATAAGCGACGTCCTTTCACGCAATGCATCTTGGAACCAGAAAATCGACCATTGCTAAACAAGACACTGTGAGCATTACATGATATATAGACTAGTTTACAGCTGTATCACTACATATTGGGTTGATTATTACATATTGGGGTGATACAACAGCTACATTATTATATATTACAATACTATATACTCCTCCACTACATAAAATTCACATAATCCACCATAATGATTGAATATTTGTATACATTGTGGATGTATTCTGCTAAGTGTCAAATACCATTCTAAATGACATCAAGACAAAGTCAAGTAGGCGTAATTGGGACATTTCATTACAAAGTGGAATCTATTGTTGACATTAACATATTGCATTTGACGCATTTAACTTGATATAAGTGTGACTGATTAGAGTAAGTTGTACGAAAAACTATCCTAGTTTGAATTGTGATGGAAACCGTGAAGGGTAATGAGGCGTAAGCTATTATATTAAGTAGATGGTGTATTCGCACATGTAATAAATCACATCATAAATCAGGAAGAAAAGATGAAGATGAAGATGGAGATGAAGATCAAAATCAAGATGAAGCTGAAGATGGAGGTGGAGATGGAGATGGAGATGAAGCTGAAGCAGAAGATGGAAACGAAGATGAAGTTGGAGATGGAGATATAGATAGAGAAAAAGAAGAAGGGAGAGGGGGAGGGGAACGGAAATGAGGGGAGGGAAAAAGATGGAGAAGAAGGGAAATGAATGGAGACAAGCCTGAGGGAGGTAAGAGGAGAAAGGGGGACGAGAAAGAAATATGAAAGAAGTAGGACGAAGCGTTGAAGAGAACTGAAATGGACGAAGCGTTGAAGAGAACTAAGACGGAGGAAGCGTTGAAGAGAACTAAGATGGACGAAGCGTTGAAGAGCAATGTGGGAATATCAATAGAGACATTACAAGGATGCAGTCATGAAACAGGACGTTCTTAGATGCAGATATAATATTCTTGTCGGCCCTTTGTGTATATGTCCTAGAATGTCAATCTTTGACTTATCAATAAATGGATTGCAACTACGTTCAGACATTCTCCCTGTGTGGATATGTCTTAGAATGCCAATCTTTGGCTTGTCAATAAATCGATTGAAACCATGTTCAGACATTCGTAAAACTTGCCCATCCGATTCTCATCTTCATCACTTGACTTATTTTTTTTCCATCTAAATGAGCAATGTTAACTGTTAATCACATTCTGTTTTACGGTCTCTTTGCTACTAGTTTACAGACTGGATTACCATCATTATATGGCTAAAGTTTGGAATGCTCACTAAATTCACAGTAACGTTATGATCTCATTAAATTTGATGAGTCGTTATCTCGCTATTTCCTAGCGATCATCATCATCGTTGACCTACGTGGCCAGACTGAATACACTTATCTTAATAGTTTGTGGAATAACTCCTTTGGTTGGGGACAACAACTTTGTAGTCAGTTTTTCAGCCAAAGAAGTGGAAGTTTGTACAGCTTTTGCAGGTCTCTGTCTCTCCTCTCCTGTTGCTCGATCGTTTGGCTGTCTCTATACTGTCTGTCTCGCTCCATAAAAGTAGTTGCATTTCTTTCAAATTTTAATGTCGCGATGTTAATCCATTTGCCATTACCTCAAACAGCTGCAGTGCTTGTCTTATAATGTTTTGTTTTCGTCCCCAGCTTTTCAAATATCAGAATATATAGGATGTAATCAGGATTGACATTTATCCATAAAATTGTCGAGCTGTTGTTCCAGTAAAATTTATCTTTCCTTCAAAAATGACATCCTTCCCCATGGATTAAATAGTTGAATGCAATGGCAGGTTTTAATTTGTCTCATAAACTAGCGAAGTCTGAATTCCTTCGGTGATAAGAATGATGAGCTAAAATATAGAGATTGTTTTCATGGCCTTGTACTTTTTTTATCGGTAGCATAACTTTGGGAGCTAAATGTTGATGAAAAATCTCAGTAAAAATAACATCATTATTACCATCAAACAAATCGTATGTGCTCAAGTGGAAAGAAGTCGAAAAGGGGGATATTTTGGCGGGAAAGTTCTTTGTGAACAGACAGATGAATTCATTATTACCTGAACATGGTAGATTTTTGTATTACCAATCACTTTTAGAGAATGATTTCAAGGACGTGTAAGTCTTGACACGACATACATCAACTATGTTCTATTAATTTCAGTCACTGTGTCGAGTTCTCAACAAACGTTAATTCCACCAACCAATAGCATAGTACAATATTTCAACGACTGACAGCTGGCCATGATCCAAAAGGTCGTGACCTCAAACCTCTGGTGATGTAGGTGTGATTTGGGGGCATGAATTCATTCCATGATGGAGATGGCTGTCAGTCCTCGAAATAGTGGTCTGATATTTTTCTGCACTATTCGTTGATGATATACTGTATACGAACTATTTATTTAACCTCCATCAACCCCTGAAGAACTCTATCTACCTGTCTAGCCAAGCATTGTTGTGTGGAATCGTAACAAAGTGGTAATCGACCGATCAAGATGAAATCTCATTTCTATAGAGCCTTCACAGATTTATGTTTTGACGTCATTGAATGTCCATTTGTTGACCTAGGTCACATGACTTGAATTGCTAGTACAGGTTTGTCGTTCTTCGTACTAGTTTCTTGAGGTTTGTATAACGCAGGTGTTTTTTGGCATCAATGTAACACCGACCCTTGGAGGAAAGGTCACTAATTGATCACATGACTGCCAATTCCATACACAATCTTAATGAATAAATGTGTAGTACTGGTAATAGTTAATATAACTGACGTTATTATGAAATAATTTAGGCATTCCATTAAATTATAGCGACTGACTTCCATAAGTCTTTACGGCAAATTGTCATATAATTTCACTCTCCTCACTGGGTCGATATTTTTTTTGGAACTGCGTAGATTCGGAGTATGGCATATTAGAAAGAATTGTATATAATTAAAACGAGTTCCATTTAGTGCCCTACGACTGTTACTACTGTACAATGTAATAACATGGCTCCCTTTGTAGTGATGACTTGACAATATTCATGATACCTTTCCATCCTCGATTCTTGCTTACACAGATACACTCGCATTCTTATTCAAACCAGCTGACATTGGTCGTACAATGCCCCGTAAAGTTCACTAACACATTTTCATCGGTTGCACAGGGTGTGCAAAATATTCAAACATTGCCCTGACATTCACAACAGATGAAAATGTCAATATATTTAAAACATAAAGTGTGCTGGAAGATATGATAACAAAACAAGGGTTTCTAGTCGAGCTTTCTGAACCAGAAATATTGATAAGTCTACCATAAATTTATCAGTTCTCTATCCTTGCTTTGATGCCATTTCTCTAATGAGATTAAGAGTTCAACATGTTTCATTCTCGTCTTCGCTGCAATTCCACATGTTCCGAACGTCTGACAACTATACAGTGTAAGTCCAACCTAATACAATGCACTTGCATACAAAATGTTTGAATAGACGCCTTCCGATACTTCTTTGCATCTTCCAACGTTCCGAATATCCAATTCCAAACATAGCTTTCTAGAAATATTACAGGCAAGTAAGGATATAAAAGGAGGGTTCACAGATAAGTGGTAGTCGGCATTAGGGTTACAGCTGATAGGCTTAGTAGGTCGATGTCCGCCCTACACTAGTGGTGCGACTATGTTCAGGGCAGACAGACGTAAGGACTTTAGATTTAGTCAGGCAGCTTTTTAGTGGAGTGTGTTATATTTTCACTGTGTGTGAATAATCCCAGTGAACCATCTACGATTCTGTATATCTCAATCAGCCGGTCGAGTTGAGTGCTTTGCCTTTTGTGAAGTTAATATCTCCGTACTACATATAGTATACCCGAACCCCATAGTTTTTCAAGTCTGTAGGGAGCAAACACAGCTCAGTTCCATAATATCGTTAGAAATACAGGTGAACAAGAGGTCATACATGCAATTATGTCTTCATGATGATAAAATGCATCACCCTGAGTGAAATATTCATATGGGAACAAACATTCCTGAAGAAGGTTCATATTTGCTGATAATTTGAATTCCATGGAGTGAATCTTGAATGGCTCTGTAAACGAACAATTCTCGTACCCAAATGACGATTGATATATGTGTACAACTCATTACATCAACTCTGTTACAATATATAGTGTTCTATCAACACAGTACAGATGTCTTATCTCATATAAATTTAGCTTGTCTTTCTATGTTAGTGATCTATATATATAACCCACTCGGTCTCATTGTAATCAGTCTCCCCGATATAGTAAACTTATACTAGGATTCTTCCACAGTAGCACGTCATATATCATGGTATTTGGCGTCCGTCTACACTATGTTATGAACATAATATCTGTAAATTCAGTAGCTATAATTATTTGTTGCCGCCGAGAAATACACTAAATCATAGCATGAAACGATTAGGTAATTCTGTCAACTGAATTACCTCTCTACTAGTCATTGGTGGTACTCTACGTGCACACTGCCTTGATGTCCGTGTGTAAAATTCGTGAATCCCGTTACAGCAACTGTACATGTACAGGGGATTGTACAGAGTGGCAATACATTTAAATATGGAGGAACACATATTAAAGTCTGTCCACAGTGAGTTTGCCGGGGATAGATCAAAGCAGTGAGCATTGATTTCACTACACATTGATTTAACAGTTGATGACTTTCTGTAGAGTTGAGTTTGATTTTTACTTAATACCAAACTAAACCTTTCGTGCATATTAACTGACATTTCACGATTCAACGAACAGCAAGTTTATGTGTTTATAGCATTAGCTATACCAAATATAATGTTATGTATGTATGTATGTATGTATGTATGTATGTATGTATGTGAGTGAGTGAGTGAGTGTGTGTGTGTGTGTGTGTGTGTGTGTGTGTGTGTGTGTGTGTGTGGAGGGGGGGGGGTGAATGTCATCAAACCGTGGACAGTAGAGTGATCAAACGTACACAGAAGTCTGAGTATGCGATATGCTGTGAAGGCACACAACCGCGAATAGCTACCACAACCAGGAGTTAGACAACATGAATTGGCATAGGCAAATACTTATGAAATATACTGTTTTGCTCAAACTATTTGAATAAGCTACTCGACTGATTTCACTCACTTATCAGTAGAACATGACTGTGACGTATGTCTGTACATTAGAATGCAACTATCAAAACTGTGAGAAGAAAATGATCTACTATGAAGGAACTCGGAATACACGGAGCACTAAGTTTGGGGCGATGACCGACACAGTATGCAACTTACCCACACTCACCCCATAATCATGATAGGCTATTCATTTCTATTACCAGGCGATCAATTAAACAACTAATTAACAAGAATTTTTAACAACCGGGATCCAATCTGAGTCATTTATATTCCACTTTGTAGATGATCCTGAACTTCTTTCACGAGAGAAAATAACATTTTAGATTTTTGTAATATATGTGCTCTATATGCCGTGATTCTATAAGCCATAGACGGAGAGATCATTCATGTCCACATGACTGCTGCTTTGCGACCGTAGTGGCTCCTATTCGGCAGGTGGTTGTTTTAATATATAAAGGAAATAGGATTGTCGTGATCGGATTAATATGATTTACTATTACCACTCTATTAATCATACTTGATGTCCTAGGTTCCCACAATGTCACTAATCCATGACTACCGTTATACTTTGCTGCGTTCAAATCACAGTCATTGACTACAAAGTCACAAACAGTATATATGATCACAACTGATAGCCAACAAAGAATCTTCATATAGCAATATATCAACCCAATGAGAATTTCTTGTAAAGTTCCTGTCATACTTAGCTATATAATTCCATAGGGTAATTTGTTACCGGAATAATTCAAACTTGCATTCAGCTTGTGGTCAAAGGTTGGACAATAACTTCAAGAAGATAATGGGGTAAGTTGACAAGTTGCTTCTCACCTCCCAATCTCACTAATAGTATTACACCGCAAGGTCAGGACATATCGACCGAACAACCCACGCGCCAACCCACCAACCAACAATATACATACATGCATATACATACATACATACATACATACATACATACATACATACATACATACATACATACATACATCCACACGTGGATACATGCATGCAAGCATGCGCGCGCGCACACACACACACACACACACACATACGTACACACAGACACATACACATACACATACACAGACACACACACATACATACATACATACATACACACATACATACACACACATAGACACATAACACACACTTAATGTATGCAGTCAGAGAAAGACTATACATGTAGGAAACAAATCAATAAACAAACCAAATATTAGTAAACATAAATAACAAATAGCATGTTTATCCTATTGCATGACATGTGTATGTTACAATGTCATGTGACATGTGTATGTTTGTGGATATTTGTACAGTATTCTTTACCTGCCTGCAGGCACACGCACACAAAACCTTACGTTTCTACTCATTCCCCTGGGTACCTTGATATGGACCTGCGATCAGTCCATGTAAAACTATCCATTTGAGAAGTCTGAACTCGTATAGTCGATGAATACAATTACACTTCATTAAGATTGCACACAGGAATTGGGTATATCCTGTTGTAAAAACGGTTAATGGTATACATGCAATTTGTATGTAATTATATCAACACATTACCAAACTAGTTGGATTGAATATTAACATACCTACATATATGACCTTACATTTGTCAATACATGGACGAGGGTTTTTACAAATTTAATACCCGCCTGTCTATGTTTCTAAAATCAAAATAGAGACCAAAAATGTATAATTATATTTTCATTTATAATTTAGATGTTGTTATATATTTTAATATAACAGAAAGGATATACATAGAAGTTTGTTATTTCTAGAATGGACAGTTTAGTATAGGAGTATACCCAAAATTCCTACCCCAAGAAGAACAATGACCTTTGTTTCTATCCCTAAACGATTTGAAATTTATCGTTTTTTACAGTTTGTTCATATCATATCCAGTCATGTTTGACGTCACAAATGTTGACAGGTGAAAATTGATAGCCTATATCATACCAAACTCAATAACTTAATTTCAACTCAGCAAAGTTACAGTACGTATGAACAGGTGCTTCATGCACGTCACTCTTTATATACAGTGTGAAGCCATAACACGAGGTTTCACAATAAAACATGGAAAGGTGACATTCACCATTTCTTTGATTTGAGATGAACATGACGGTTAACAGGACCTAAGTACTGATCACACGTATATATGATTACAGTCAAGAAACCCTTGACATATTCAAAAGTTACTAACTTGTCACATAATGTATTTGTATCTAACACACATAAAATCCATCAATATGGTAATTTAAATGTTAATTTGTCCGGATCCCTTGAAGTGAATACCATGTACAAAATCATACAAAAAGTTAACAAGTTTATGTGTTTTCACTTTCTCTACTATTCTGGCGCTGGCGTCATTAAATTTTAATGTACACCCAAAAATTGTGTCACCGAATTGTTCATTCAATTTACCTATATTCATTGATGCATATCTCCCAAGTACTAGCTATGACTCAATATGTTTAGAACTTTTTTATCTGGACTATGCCCTTCTTATGAACAAATCGAACTTGAGTGTGTTGTAGCGCCAACCCCCTCGAGTACAACTAGTTTGTTTACCTGCACGGTAAGTCATTCAACTTTATTCATGCATATTCTTAAAGTATGAATCATCTGACATTGTGTTCTCGATAACATTTATAAATCCTGTATTTTGTCTCTCTACATTTTCTGGCAGGAGTTATACCAAATCGGAAAAAAATATTTCGTCATTGCGGACTCAAAAAATTCGCATAGCACAAAATGTGCTTCTGGAAAGTTGATATTGACCTTTAGACGCTTGTGCAATACAATATTTCCAAACATCAGGAATACATATATAGACTACACTGTGAGTATGGATATGACAATATAGCCATCAAAGCACCGACAAACAAGATTCTGACGCTATCAAAACTAAATTAATGGACAGTTTTCCCACGACGGTGTCGATTACAAGTGTTTATATAATGCCGACTCGTTGTTAGATGGAAACAAAGCCAGACTTCACCCACCAGTCGAATTTCTGTACATAATGACGTCATCTAGTTTTCTTCTCCATAAGCCGTACCTAAGGCAAAAACTCAGCAGTTACGCTTTATCAGAAATCTGAGCCCTGTGCAAGGGACTGTTCAATAGAAATACACTAAAAGCTTTCCACTTGTAGCGGGGAATATCTCATTGAAACCGGTTTCACAACGGAGAAAGATGCAGAGAAAAAGTCCATACATTGGGAATATGCATTGTATTGGCAAGTTTTGAATTGGATGCCAAACTCTGTGATGCATCAAAGTTATTTAAACTTTATGGCATCTCAGATTCATTCGACTGACATTGCCAAAGTTTTACAAAGATAGGGATGTAACATCGAGTAATCGAACCCCACTGCAACATGATTTTCAAACTAATGTAAAAAAAAACCAAAACAGAACAACTAAAATGTATACGATATTAATCAATGAAGTCAATTGTACGACATAGCCTTTGCTGTTTAGGCCTAACAAAAAAATAATGAAAACATTGTGAAGTCTCGCATGAAATAATGGATGCGGAAACTGACGTCAACTTAAAAAGACAATATAAAACTGTTCTTCCAATCTGTAATGGCTGTACATCTGATGAGAAGAATCCAAAAACACAAAGACCATATGGAAAACAACTGAAGACCTAACTACTTGAACTAGACACTCACATATGAAAATACATATATATATATAAATCAAATAAACATACAATCTTCCTACCCCACCTATTCTAATATTGAGCGTAATCGGAACAACACATTTCTTTTTGTTAGGCCTTACTTTACAGTTATATATTTATACATATATCCACATATAAACACATTTATCAAAACACACTAATAGAGATAGATAGATAGATAGATAGATAGATAGATAGATAGATAGATAGATAGATAGATAGATAGATAGACTTCAAAATAAATTGTTACTAAAGATTGGCAAAATCAATTTCTGAGCCCCTGGAACTATTGAACATGAACATTATGCCTTTATACACTGTGCGTAGCACAAGTTTTAATAATACCTTAACGTTAGTTTAATGGCCTGTTGTCGATAGTTCATCAACTGGAAAGCAATTTTAAAATGCAACTAGACACACGGCAAATAAATCAGTATGTTACGGTTGGGGGATGACAAACGTGTCTTAATTAATGTTATTAGCATAAAGAGACAGTGGAGAAAAGGAAAACGAAGTGGCAACGACAAAGAGTTCACTTCTGGTTAACACCTTAAATGACTCCTTCAAAGAAACATGCATTTGTAGAATTGCAAGTGTGTTTTCTTTCATGACTGCATCGCGACAAACTTCAAGATACACTTTCAACTGTGTACACAAAATAAGAGTTCTCGAAATCTGGTTGCTATAGGAACATGTGCAGTGAATACAACAACCGAGTTTATGGTGATATCTATTCTTTCCTGAAAAATAATGAGACAACTTTGGCATGTCTGAAATTATTATATTAATCACATAATGTTGTGGGCAATGGCATAGCCATGGTATTAATAGAACAGACTGAATGGTACGTCAACGGCTATAATTTGAAATTCCTTAACTTATATGTCGAAGACAAAACAGAACTGTCTATCAGATTATGCTTGATATGAATGAACAACTCTTGATTATGATAGCGTATAGAGATATATTGTCAATAGATCTTCTGGCCGACTTTGTAAAGTACTTACTTTTACGATGAAAACAAATTCGTTGGTAATATTAGGCCATGATCTATATTATATTCTAATCATTATCATTAGTATTATTATAAATGAAGGCGTCTCTTTTATATATATGCGTGCAGGCGTGAAGTATGTATGTATGTATGTATGTATGTATGTATGTATGTATGTATGTATGTATGTATGTATGTATGTATGCATGCATGCATGCATGTATGTATGTATGTATGTATGTATGTATGTATGTATGTATGTATGTATGTATGCATGCATGCATGTTTGTGAGGGGTGGTGTTTATGCGTGTTCGATGAAAGGAGTTGTCGGTACAACTGATGATGTACCTATTTTGCTGTCTTCATGTTTGAATAATGGGGAATGAATTCAGTTACGATTTAAATATCAATTCAGGACTGAATCTTCGTAGATTTCTCTCGTCCCATGAACATACGTCATTGTATATCAAATTGAACAGAAAATCTATACGTTCTCAGCATTTGAACACACCTCATAACGACGTCCACGTTAACACATAGTCACGCATGGGAGACACTTAGTAATCTCTCTGGGCTAAATTATATTTTCAAGTACAAACTTGAAATCTTGTAACTACCTACAGAGATTTAACTAGCTAAATTAATGTATTATATTATGTCAGATGTTCTGTTTCATTCCTCAAACAGAGTTCACTGATCTGATTCTTCTAGCTAATGACTCGTACCCCGAATATTTAGAACAAGAGTAGATTCTCATATGTAATTAGAGTTGTAAACGAACATCTGAAGTCATTTTGAAGAAAGTAAGTAGCAAAATTGTTCTACTGATCGGACACAAAATCATCATTGGAAATCTGGTTCAAGAAACAAATGCCAGGTAAATAGTACGTACGAACCGATATTAACTGGAGCATGTGAGTACTACCAAGCAAGGTGTCAGACATTAATTTTTTTTATATGTTCGGACGAGTTTTAAAGAAACATCAATAATGAATGGAAAGTTACCATAAACTTCGATTTGAAAACCATCGACATTGTAAACAGTCACCTTTATACATTATTTAAGGTAGTGTCGAAGGTAGAAAATAACCTGTGATATGGCGCATCATATTTACGACAAACGTCACCACATTGTGCCGTCCAAGGTACATTTATTACTCGTTTTTCAAACAGACACACATGATAGCAAATGACGTCGAGTACTCCTTGCAATCGTTTTTATTAGCCTTTGCAATATGTGGTAAATTTTCAAGTTAGGGATGCTTTCCCAGACATGTAATATTTCTGTATGTACCACGCGATGAAGACATCATGAGGATGTTACTCATAACAAAGATGGTATCATTACGCTCACCGCTAATGAAATAAAAGAGTTCCATTACAATACATGTTGTAAATCGGTTATCACCTCATATTAGCTATCCGTTTGATCTAACCACCGTTCTTGTCTTGCTAGTCATATGGTACTGACAGCGATACTATCATGGTGTTCAAACGGTCAATAGTTGATACTAGGAACAGAAGGGTTAGGGTGAGGGGCAGGCTGGTGACGTTAGCGGCAGGCTGATACGGAATTAGAAAGACAACACAGTATGCTCAAACCTTTTAAAGTATATTGTACTGAACTTTCTAAATATGGCATAAACAAAGCACAGCTGACTCACTATAATGAGTCTATAATAATACATGTATAGCGAGTCAAACACACAATGCCTGTAACGTATCATAGGAAAGTGACGAACTTGTTTCAGTTTCCTTCTATTGTCGTTGTCAAAAATGTCTCCCACTGATTTGCCATCCAAAGCTAGGTGCTACCAAAATGAAGATATATACTACAGCCAGGCATATCGTGTAAACTAGTGTACACAACCGAGAAAATTATGTTTGCCATCAGTATGGAAACTTGTCATTGTTAGTAATACAACTGACAACAAAATCGATGTCATATATCATACTGTCCTTTCAAATTGAACTGGAATAAAAATACTCATAAATTCCTAACCTGTGGTAAGATTATTTATCTTTTTATAATCAGAAACTTCCATATCTTAAGGTTAATCTCAAGACTACCAGATAAACACTACAGAGGGTTTCTATTGTGGAGATTGGTCCATAGTTATACTTTGTGGGATGACTAATTCAAAGGATTTGACATTTCTTTACTTTACAAGTCTTAATATCTAATCACTCATGTCTTGCAATGCTGCTATTGAGGTTATGGTTAGAGTAGGGCATGTCTAGCTGGGACACGGTGACCCTCTTAAGGTATTTATCAGCAAGGCATGGAAGCTCCGTTAAACTGTGGGTGAATGGAAAGCCAACCCAAGAGATATACATTACAGCCTAGTATGGATTGGCAAATAGGGTCTGTGTTACCATTATTTCTACATTGGTCTCCTTTGAAAACAAAAAAAAACAATACTTAATTTTTCTCTCTGAGTAAATGTACTCCATTTGTATGCAATGGGGTGAGTCCTTAACACCTGAAATAAATGAACAAAACTAAAACATATTTTTATTACACCCGTGATAGTATTTTAATTTATTCTTTATTTTATTGTTTGCAGTGGACCGTTGATTAGCCCACGAATGCAAGGGTCTTGTTATTGTTTACTTTGGAGTGTTTACAATATAAAGACAAAGCACAAAACAAAAAAGCAACACAAAAATAGGAATAAATGACAAGCATTGGATTTACAAGAATTTGATTATATTTCCGATTGATAAGTGATTATATTAATCTTGAAGAGAATAATTGTTATATAATCCAACACACTCAATTGTAATGTCATCGAATTGTTTATGTCAGAGGGCGGTGATGGTAAAGGCTTAATATTAAATTAATCTATTAATAGCAGACACATGGTGTAGAAGAATGTGTAATTACAAGCATGTCTGTCAATTCCCTTGGAACTGTGTTAGATTTATTACAATAATGAATTCCAGTCTATTCGGAAGGGAAGCCAACTTCAGTTTTTATTGATCTGGTTAATACTAGCTGACAAATTTAAAGTAAAGATTGTATGTCTTAGGGGCATAACATGTATTCCCTTTTTGTTTGGGTCCCGGTAGCATAGGTCGTGTGAGGTCAATTCCAAGGTTAATCGTAAATAGTATTATTTCACGTACAAGTATTAAAAAACATGAAGCAAAGAGCAAATTAGTCAAATGTAATGAACCATTCACGTTTTACATTTTTCCCGTTGGGGTTTACTTGAGGCGTAGTAGATGATGGAGACATTTGAAATGGATGTGATAATCAAACCAAATGTGGACTCACGTCAGTCTTCTGTAGGTATAACCTGTATACTATGTCGAGTATCTTAGGGTATGGTATTTTGCCATCACCACGTTCTTCTATTTTATACAATTTCATTCTGCCCTAATGGAACTGACATTTGACCAAAAATCTAACATACTTAGACCATATGTTGTGAAATGGCATCTTTTAATTTGAAAGAAAGGGTACTAAGGAATTGTACAAAGAATAAAATGAGTTTCTATTTAATGAATATGGTGGACTACTCTTAATCCAAGCCAAGCGGAATTTTCGTGTCGCTCTGAATTAATGAAGGAACTAAAATCAGGAGTCAGATGCGTTTGGCAGGAAATTAAATCAATGCAATATCAAAACGTCAAGAATCTTTTCAGTCTCATGTAGTGATGTTGACATCTTACCAGTTTAACTGGCAGAAATGGCTTCCCGTATTTTAACAAGCCCTTAGACTTGTAAGGTGCAGACGTGACGGCTAATTGGCAAGGTGAATGGCTATTACCTAAAATAATTGTTAGGTATTGGGGTTGGTACATCCAGACTGATATTTACAGTTTTTAACACATCAACTATAAAACTACTTAGATCAAAATTACAGTAAGAGTCGTTCATACATGTTCAACTCACTATTGCATAATGCATTGTTAGTTTGTGCCACTCTAGGTACGTTTTCATATATAATTAAACAATAAAACAGACAGTCACTTCCTCGATATGTCTTGGCTTAACCATGTACAAATGTAGTATCTACTGGTATTAGAAAGTATATCGTTCTCGTATACAAAACTGACACTGTCACTTTGTTTTATGCCGAATAAGACCAATGGAAATGATAGTTTATCAAGACTTTGTGTATATTCGGGCATCAAATTTGGCACTAAAATGTTACCTGTGAAACTAAAATGTTACATGTAAAATCCCTTTGAAGTAGCAGTGGTATAGCATAGTAATTCATTATAGTGACATGCAGATTTAAGGAATAAATAAACATCTGTCCAGCCACTTCGGGCTTACAAGTCAATTTTTGCAAAATAATGAATGAATAAACAAACAGTCATATAAAATTACACACCGCCTGTAAACACAGAAGAAAAATCCATATGACACATCCAGTGATATATCTCTAAAAAAAAATTTTCAAAAGCAATATGCACAAATATAGCCTTACGACGTGAGCATTAAGGAAACGAACGTTTTCCTTAATATACAAATCAGAAAATTATCCAAATGTCTGTTTACATCTGCGAACATAGTAATAAATTATGGTGAATTACTTTGTATGTGGACTTCGGTGAAAATCTGTGACGATTAGCATTTCCTTACTTTAATTTAATAAAAATTTAGGCTAATCAAGATTAAAATGCCTTGGTTTCCATTACTTAAAGATCAACTGTAGCACCCCTGTGCTAAAATCGATTGCAACGCTCGACTTACGGCGTATGTTTACTACTCTGTGTAAATTCACTACATGACTATCTCTAGAAACTTCAGTATCAAGTTACGTATTCGGTGTATTGGCATTATATTTATTATAAGCTGCAATGAAACAAATTCGGATAATCCCATTAGCAATATACTACACATGATACTTTTTTTATTGCATTCCTCAATGTACACAAGCAATCTTGCCATTCAAACATCCGGGATACTTGGCGTGCAGGTGAAGCTCATATTGCCCATGGGCAACATGCTGGGAAAAAGTAGTTCTTCGTTTAAATTGTGATGCTCTCAAGTTTTGGATAAAGATCCTAACTAAAATTATTATACTTTGCCGTAATGTCCCAATCATATGTCAATGAATGTTCACTCTGAATGTTTAAATAGAAATACTGCAACCTAAATATTGATGCATACGCCTTCGTATTTGGATGTCACGGCCATCCTCCTGTCGGGCAGGTTACTGTCCAATCTTTATGCGCTGATATAATCCATATTGAGGCAGTACTGTTAAAATGTACAGTACGTCCTACCCAGTGCACGTACCATGGATTACAATTATACAATACAATATGAATAACTTATCAAGACAACATTCATTGTCGGATTTGATTTGATACGTTGCGTTACCAATGAGCAATTGCATCTTATACCGAGTATGTTATGCTTCAATAACAGTAATCAAAGTCTCACTAGCACGTTTCATTGCTAGCTAGAATAGTCATTCAATCAACGTTTCTGCAATTTTACGACAATTTGAAAAAAAGATAAAGTTACGAAGAACAGATTTATTTCAACGACAAGGATCGCATTCATCAAAATAAGGAGAGTTTTATACGATCATAACCAGTATTTATGTTATCAAGTGGTAGTGGATGGAAAATGTACGCGGTAATTAAAACTCAGTATCCTTACCATTTATGCACTTCCACTTCAGAAGACGTTCACTGGTGTGGATGATGTAGCAAGACGTTTCGTATTTGCTTCATTCGATTCATTCATCTGGAATTTTACGAAGGTAAAGCTCACTCTGTGATCATACCCACCATAACACTTTAAATTCAAGTGTCTCCAAAAAATTGAACAAAAAATTAACCTACATTTAGTCTTAAACTATTAGTAATAAATTGAAGCAACTCGTTTTCTGAATTCTCTCGGAGTAGGAAATCATATACTTAAAGACTTTGAGTAGCCGTTCAGACACTTGACTATGTTTTGAGATACTGCAACAGTCTAATATGTTACAGTGAATAGCGACTGGAATATGCTGAAGTGTAAAGCTTGGTTGGGTGTTTGCCTTGGTCGTAGATATATTCAGATTTTGGCGCTCGCCGCGTTTTGGTCCAGGTAAATCGAGAATAAGTACAACAGCTCTATGTCCACATACATGTACTTACTTGTTCATGTTAATAAGACTTTCCTCGAAATATATGTTGTAAACACAGGTGATAATTCCACCATCGAACAAATTTAATGTGTTTAGTGTGCGTGTTTATTTTATTTATTTATTTATTTATTTATTTATTTATTTATTTATTTATTTATTTATTTATTTATTTTTTATTTATTTTTTTTATTTTTTATTTTTTTTGGGGGGCACTAAAATAGCAGTTTAAATAGTCGTTACAGCACACGTCAAAGTTCAAATATTCAAATATTGCTATAATTCCACCGCATGTTTTCCCGTACATTAGTTTCAGTCGATTTATTGACAGATCCCCCTATATCCTAGTTTCCGTAAGACTTAGTATTCTACTAAATATACTGCAGATAGCTTAGTTTTAAATCTAATTTACTATGATAATTTTGGGACTTTCTTGAGTTTAGCCATATATCTTGGAGTCGAACCTCTATGGTTTATGGGTTACAAATACACCGCAGGGATGTGCAATATGCAAATAACTGTCTCTTGATATTTTTCCTTAGATAGTTTCAACGTATCACACAATTATTCCAGTCTCTTCGACTGAATATAATGCACATGGAAACATTTCTATGCCGAATTACTGATCCTAACATACACAGTTTAACACGTGATCCTAACATACACAATTTAACACGAAATACTATGCAATATCACCACTGACTGCATGCAAAGTCAAACTTAGTAACTCATCATTGAGCAAAAACTGTATTTTGGCGCCATGTTGTTATGGAAGTGAACACTGACATATCATTGATGGGTACAACATGTTTCAAGATGCTTTGAAAATCATCGTTCTTCGATCCGATCACTATACGATATGTCAACAGGGTTGTATTATTCTAGTTCATTGACCTAAACAGATGTTTATTTCTTTCACCATTTTGTGACACTTGTTATAAATTCTGTGTACATGACAAAATAAGCAAGGTAATGCCCGTCTTAAGAGAAAGATCCACTTGATAACATTAGTCAATATAAGTACTAAATGTTTAACCATACACACAACACGCTTTTGATAAGCTGAGAGCTTTCGACTGCCAACAGCCAGTCTTGTTTACTTGAAGGTTTATTTCCAATATAAAACATTTATCTTTGACTAATATTTCAAAATATTATATCTATTCTGACATACAGGTAGATACTTACAAATGATCATAAATAGTTTTCTTTAGACAAAACAAACAACCTCTTACACTGTAACGTTTATGAAAGGAAGTAGACAGGAAATGATAGAGATTACAAATGAATACAAATGCAATTTTAAGCACCATGAAAGAAGAATTTGCCTAAATATGAATATATTGATGGATATACATCAAGCAAATCTTTATGTGAAAGTGGCCTAAATGCACACACGTAGAGTCATTTTTACTTATTTACATCCCTATTTCACATTTACATGTATTATATATTGGTCTCTATCTAGCCCTTGTTCTGTGTATTACACCACGTTACAGCTACGACGTATAGACCCATAGGGGCAACACATTTAGTTTCTCAATCCAGACTGAGCATGCTCAGATGCAAAGGACTATGGGATTATATGTGGTTATCGTAATACCTAATCTGGAGCTACTGATAAAATAAACCTCCCACAATGGCCAGGGTAACTTTGAATTGATTATTTGTGGTTGCAAACAATGTAACAGTATAATTGTTTACAATACCAATTCATTAGTATTTATAATCATATTTCCCATGATGCAACATTCAACATGGCGGGTTTGCAAGTTCCCTATTCAATCTACAAGCTCAGTATACTGAACTGCAAATAGTAGATTTCTATCTGGGTTACGTAGTGTTTGTTGCATGGATCACTGAATTGTTCTTTCTACACACAAATGTACATCAACCGTAAGTGGCTATGTCAAGGTTAAGAGATCGATCAGGAATTGAACCAAATCCAGATTATATGTTAACACAATAATTACAATTACTTGAGTCTATCATGAACGCAGACCAAATATTGATCCACAACTTTCAATGCAAATATTTGCATGTCAAAATACTGGACAAACTCGTTAGCACCTTCTCAGGGGATCACTTGAGTCAGTTCCTGTTTCATAGTCGTGTAATGTGTGAGACGTGATACCCGCAATAAATGGCAGCTGCAACATCCAGCAATCGATTCCATAGTAACATTGGCGTTATCTTGGAAACATTCAGGCACTGATGAGCACTGTATATTCACTTGGTCTGTCAAAGATGGATGATGCAAGTGATAAAAGATGTTATCCATTTGTGCGACAAAAAACATGACTGTCTGTGACCATCCATTAGTAACTTGATACATGCATTTTTTACTCAATGTTTCGTATTATTATTTAAGTTAGTAACTAAAGCTTAATGTACAGTGCCAGGCAGACAAACTCAAACTCTTCCAGGCTGTTTTATGATCTGTGACAATCCTCCATTCTTTAAACACGCCACATACACATACACATACACGTACACATACACATACACATACACATACAAATACACATACACATACATGCACAGACACAAACACAGACACTTAAGTCCACAGAAAGATATTGGCTGATAGACACACACATACACACACACACACACACACACACACACGCACGAACGCACGCACGCAGTAAGCAGAAAGCAAAACAGACAGACGAACTTCCTGATACAACCCTTACATACCGTTGTTTTTATGTCTGTTACACAGAGATTGAACAGATGAGAAAGAATACATCAAGGAAATAATTCTCCAACGTCTATGTGTAACAGCAAAACACATCTATAAGTTATGTCATTGGTCATTCATCATGTTATATACGTACAAGGCATGGTTATCAAACTGTGTTTTTGTACAGATTGTTTATATGTTTAATTTTAATTTTGTTATTTTTACTCTACCAAAAGGTTTTTAATAGATATGCGTTATGAAGTTTTCGTGATAAGACACATTCATCACTATATATACAGTGTATTATTGCATTAATCTGTTGATAAAAAATGCGTCTGTCTGTCTCCCCCACTCTGTCTATCCCTGTCTGTCTGTCTGCCTGCCTGACTGTCTGTCTGTCTGTCTGTCTGTCTGACTCTAGCTCTCTCTCTCTCCCTCTCTGACTCTGTTGCTCTCTCTCTCTCTCTCACTCACTCTCTCTCTCTCTCTCTCTCTCTCTCTCTCTCTCTCTCTCTCTCTCTCTCTCTCTCTCTCTCAAATGCTGAGATAAACTGCCTTTTCAAACATTCATAAGATTTTATACCTGTTGTCTGAAACATGTATCTTTCCCTATTTGATATATATCGACTTCACCGTACATCAATGAAAGATGGAGTATCATGCTACATTCACTATTCCTTGTAGCTATAGCAACCCAATATCTCTGAATGTCAAAGTACTATATTACTTGTAAGTGGTAGGTCATTTGAGAAGAGTAATGGACTTTCATTTGGAACAGGTTTACAAGACCTATCTTATCAATATATTTGAGTGTGTAACCCCGGAAATGACTGTCTAATCACACTGTTTGCTATCGATGAGTATAACGGAAACATAAGAAGTAATTGAGGGGGCATCGTGTGTATTGCCTGGAAACGATTGCGATATCTCTGTGCTAATTATTACCATTTAGCCGTAAAAGAGTTGTAGCAAATATGTGGTCTTTGGATGCTTTGTAGAATTGAAAGTGTGGGCGAGGCGAGACATGTATGTATGTATGTATGTATGTATGTATGTATGTATGTATGTATGTATGTATGTGTGTGTGTGTGTGTGTGTGCGTGCGTATGTACGTACGTATGTATGTATGTATGTATGTATGTATGTATGTATGTATGTATGTATGTAGGTGGGTAGGTAGGTAGGTAGGTAGGTTGGTAGGTATGTGCGTGTGCGTACGTGCGTGTGTGCTTGTGTGTGTGTGTGTTTGTGTGTGTGTGTGTGTGTGTGTGTGTGTGTGTGTGTGTGTGTGTGTGTGTGTGTGTGTGTGTGTGTGTGTGTGTGTGTGTGTGTTGATTGATGCCTGTATTTACAGGCATGTGTATTGCAGAAATACTGACACTGTGACTTCACTTGTTAAAAAATAATTTGGCTCATGTCACCACTCTACACCTAAACATTTGTCACTGTATGTATTGATAGGTGTTATATTTTTTATTGCTGCCAAAAAGTGAGAAAATATGCTAAAAGCTTTTTAAAAAGTGATTTTTTGTCTAAATGACTTGGAGGGAAATTAAAACTTTCTGTTGGGTATGCCGGTAAACTTACGTAAAAGCAAACGAACAGTGTGTTGTATTTCAAATGTTTACATCTGGCACTGTAACACTTCCATTCATGCATCATCCGTATAAAGCCAAGTTTGTTTTGGATCCTTTACAAATACAACTACTACAAGGACATATACGATAACTTACACCAACTCTGATCTAACGGATTTGATGAAAGTGTCTGACAAGTTTACATTGAATAATGAATACACAAATCCCCTTAGACAACAGTGTACCCAGCGACAAATGTCTTAATAGACATTCAACTAAATTTCTTAGATATTAGCTCTGTTGTCATTTAGGGTTTTGCTATTTCAAAATCAAATGGCACTTTAAATAATATCTAAAGAGATATAGACTGTAACTTTATGGGGTTTAGTGGTTACTATGTCCGTAAATATCCTAATGTTATTCCAAGTACTAAAATGTGTTGAATATTACGTCTATCAACTGGTAAACTCCAAACAGGAACTCGGATATGATGTTAGAATTAACATTTCAATAATAAAATAAATTACTTTGGAGAACAAGAGTTCGTCAGTCTTGGTTACCAGACATCTTTGTACACACTCACCCTCCTTATACTCATTTGCTCCTTGTGTAAAGGTACGTGTACATAATTATGTGTATGCATTTTGTACACTGATTGTAGCAGAAAACATGATCTAAGGTACTCACTGTGTCACTTAAACACGACTATAAAGCTAGCAGCAACTTAGGTTTGCCAAAGCCCCCATGGCATTAACATTCAATATTGATTAAACTTTACCTTCTCTGAGGATGCAACTATGCCCAAATCAATTTTAGGTATTTTCTGTATATACTCTATATTGTCAGATTCATACTGTGTTTTATAATACTTTAATTACACAGTTTGGACAGGAGCTTATATCGTGACTTAATGGCACATAACAACATTTGGTGCAGATCGCGAATGATTATTTGTGTGTTACTTGTTTACACAATGCAATCGATACTAAGTAACACAGGAAAGGAGTTGAGGTTTGGAACACCATCTTTCTAGATCTGTAGCCGCCAGCACGCTGTAATAAGTTCATTTGAATTATAGATATTTTCGACTTCCTTTCCACAACGATTCATGCCCCCATGCTATGATATCCATGAGATTTGTGACAGTATCTGTCTTACACGACAAAGAATTCGTTTATATTAAATACGAATACGAGAATTTCACAGACGCCAAAAAATATATATCTCGCAATAAGGTAATCGAAGCATGCAACAATCTAAAAAACACTACACTACATAAATATGTACGAAACAACACCTCTTTGTCTTTTGGCTTTGAATACCACACACACTACACACCGTTATTTGATGATGTCCAAATGTCAAATAATAGTAGAGAGGCCAAAAGGCCCTGCATAAAAATAGACTCTTCCAAACGGTGTTGTCACACTTCACAACTTCACAGCCGATTATTGTAAGGTTTAACACGAGCCTGTATAGCCGATGCTGGGATATATAGTTATATCGGTTTAATAGGTGCAATATTTTAGATCAATTAGCGGTTGGAAATCAAAAGCATTTTGGAGTTACGCGTAACCAATTCATGAATCTACCTGTTTGCTATACCGGACTTAATTTTGTACAGATTTTCGACAAAATTACGACTGATACACAATTGTTGGCACAAGGTGAGTGTATGTTGTTTGCTCTTGCGCATGTTCCATTCATTGTTACATCAGAAATATTTCAGACTGAAAGACACTGCTTGGTCAAACCTGACTAATAGTTTTTTGCTTTTTCCCGAAAGTTTTACGAATTGAAACCGAGCTCTTCGATTTAGAGAATAACGCCCGTTCTTTTCAGTCTAAGAGGAGACTAATAGTTTGTTTTCGCTAAAATTGTATTTTAACGGACTAGTAATCGAGTGTGATACTACGCAATATAGCTTGATCTGTTGCTACAATATGGCATATATACAATTACTTTGTTAATGGTATAGGTGTCCAAATGCTAACTTTGGAATACATGATACACGATAGCTTCTAGATTGTAGAAGGGAAATTAGACAAATACATGAAGATTAGGTCAAGAAAGAATGGCAAGTACCGTGTGCAGAGGTACACAGGCCTTGAGTTTTTTGAACGAATGATCAGGACAAATTGTTTTGTTTTCAACAAATGTTACATTTTGTCTGTTATCGCCCTTTCAAACAAGAACATTAGATTGAATGTATACACCAGCAGTGGATACTCATCCGTATTCCTGTTGAGCAGTAGTTGAAATAATTGAATTGTAAATAGAGTTGATTTATCATACTAGGACCTGTAACTTCAGAATGATGTGAATCTTGGTTATGTGTTGTAATGAAGTAATTCTAAGAACGGGCATTACACAGTAGCTAACCGTGTAACATTGTTGTGAAGCTTTCTGTATCGACAAAGTGATGAATTGTATACATCTTGTAAGAATGTTAGATTCTCTTGTCATTTTCTGCAGCCCTACAGCAATAGGCTGCACGGCACTCTAATACAGAGAAATGTATTCAGCCGCCCGCATTAAGGGACGACTCCTAAAGATACCTATGAACATGCGCAAAGAGATATCCCATGTGTCATAATCGTAATCGTTGGGTTCATACTGGCGTCAGACCGGTTCTTTGTGATACCCTCATAAACTACACTACACCGTATAACTGTCACTAGGGGAAGATTTGCCGTCACCTCTTAGTTAATGCAATCAATTCATCTCCATCTACAGGGAAGGTTGTTTGGTGGACGCCATTCCACCTGAAATAATACCAAGTAACAGAGGCATCTCAAACCAATGAATGTCTAGTAATATCGTTTGTTTGTTTGTTTGTTTGTTTGTTTGTTTGTTTGGTAGTTATTATACGGTTTTGATGATGATGATGATGATGATGATGATGATGATGATGATGATGTCATAAACACCGTTCAATATAGACATACATAACCACACGTACAAACATTTTATAGTGCAATATTTTAGTACAACGTATACTGGTTGCCAAGGTGGTCTTTTTTATTAACATGTATTGATGAATCCTTGAAGACTGTTTTGTTCTGAGCTTTTATCAGGAGTAGCGTAATTGTGCCGGTACTGTAGTACCAGTAACTGTCTCTTGGCAAAATGTAAATGAAACACCGTGATGTTCGCGTTATGATAATGAAAGCAATGCTTTCATATACAAACATATCACACAAGAAAAAAATGTAGGGATGAATTAATTAATATTGTAACTGGTAATGTCAAATTCAATTTACAAAATCTTAATGTCGATAACTTACACTTGGAGTTCTCGAGGGTAAAATAAAAGTATTAGTGACAAATGAACATTAACCGAGTTACACGAATTGTGAGGCGCTAACGACGGTAACGTCTGACAGCTCGGAATAACACATCAAACAAGGTACATAATAATCAGGTTATCTTCCTTCGGAGATTAGTGAGAGGATATTGATGGATCCCTGTAGCCGTTGTAACCAGGGAGAACTTGTCATTAATAGAAATACTTCATCTCAAGAAGGTTGCTGTTCACCTGGGCTTTGTCGGCTTTATTGGCTTTCTGTAGGCACACGGTATATAGGCGCACACATCGACGCCACTTAGAAAGCAAGAACAGCGTGCCACCTAATTGTCATAAAACTAATATTGATAAATTAAATCTTAAGCACCTATTGTTCAGATTTACTTTTTGAAATATGGTATGACAGTAATATGAATATGCATATGTACTTTATTAAATTTATCAATAGTACTTAACTCTACTAACAGCTGTGTTGGATTCTGTCACTGTAAGCATTATAAAAAAACATTAATTGCGTCGTCACAGAAAATAAGCATTTTTTTGTTCTCCAATATGGTATTATCGACAGAAAACAGATATGTTTTAGGTTGCTATTACTGTATATGCACACCTTCGATGTAAAACCTATATAGCTACGTGATGTCTATTATACGTAATTTGATATCGTCGGTTATTAATTCTTGTACATGTGGTAATTGTGTATATGCAGAGATGCTGGTTCATTTAGCCTTGGATTCATGATATAAACAAGCCACTTAATGTTGAATATTTAGCATGGTATTATTAGTTGAAAGTAATATCGCGTTTTGGGGATGGCATACGTTCTAATCGTGACGTAATAAGGGACAGTCACGTGGTTTAAATATATGAATATTAACGTAGTACTCTCCTCGGCAATAATTCTTAACTTTTGTTGTTACTCAGCTCAATAACCTCCAACCCATTCTTTGTTATACTAAAGAAAAAAATCATCAGGGGTCACTATGAATATCTTTGAAATAGAGGCCAACATTATATTAGAATGACTCCATTTTAGAATTCAATATGGCCGCCAAGTACTGGATAGATAACTTTGAGATTTAGGGAGATTGGTCCCCATGGCACATTCTACCTTAACGTCATAAGATTAAACTCGAGAACAAGCGAACCAATATTTCAAATTTTATGAAAAGCATAGGACATGTTCTTCTGAAAATCCCAAAATGAAAACGACTGACGTACAGCATTAGCTTTTGCTAAAGAAAGGAATTAGTTGAACCAAGAGCTTCTCACACAACTCATAAATCCATTCAAGTCTAACAACTGTACATTATTAACCTATGCACCTGCAAGAAACACGACAGCCTAAATATCGAACTTAGAATTTGCATATCATGCAAAATATATATTAGATGACAAAGTTGCTCCACCCTACCGACACGAGAGAAAGTGATATGGCAAATAGAATCACTGCACTTCAACAGTATGTTAAAATTAGTTTGTGTGATGAAATTTAAAACGGAAACAGAAAAAAGAACACCATCTGTGTTATCAATTATATAGTTTCATGTAATGTCAATTGATATATGAGTGAGGAAAGGAAATAGTGGAATCAACCTATCAGAACTTGAGACTTGTAATGATACCAATTTAGATGGATTTCAGATAACTACAGTCTCCGATTTATTTGTACACGTGGGTTTTATTTTCCCGCCATGACTATTAAGTCAATGAACAAGTAGTAGTGAATGACTCAGTTCTGCACAAGTCACTTCCCCACCCAAATAATGTGTGAAAAAAGTGGTTACTTTTTAGCATGTTTCAACTTCATTTTAGACATATCAATACGATCTAATTATCTTTACATTATACAAAAATGGTTTCATAATATTAAAACTTCACATAAAATGCTCATATCATGCAAAAGTCCAATCTTGTACACTAGTCATGTTCAAAACATGCAAATAAATAGTGTGTCGTCTGGTATGTTTCTGGTATTTTATGGTTACATTCGCGAACCATTTATTGATTGTTATCAACTGTTGCTTTTAAAAGCATAATTGATTTTTGTTTGCAATTTTCTAAAATTGATGGTATGATAACTAATGTAGTGTAATTCTTGTCCCTGTATGGTTGACTTATGAACGAGAAATTCTCAGCGGGTACCCTCTCCATTTCACTAATGCTTCGTGGCAAGCTCTCAGGGAAGGTCGACACTTCAAGCACTGAAATAACCAACACATTATCTGCCATTAACTTATTCTTACATTTCATTGGTCCAGAATATTAATTTGCAAACATATTAACATGACAATGGCTTTAATATACAATGTAGATATGAACCCGGTTTAAACTATTTGCTATCATTCTACTGACAGTGCTGTTCAAATAATGATTTATTAAGCTGTTACAGGGTTAATGGACCAAAAATGTCCCTACATAAAATGGACCAAAATGTTTAATAACAAACACTGGAGATGCTGCTATTGTACGTATTAACAGTTTGTACCTATGCAACAATATATAAAACGAAATTAACATATGTTATATGGAATAAGCATGTTTGTTTTACTGTAATAAATTGTTATTAATCAACTAAAGTTTAGAAAATATGAAACTAATATGTAGTAGATATGTCGTAGATGCTTTTGTAACTGTGGGAATGAAAGTTATCCAATTTTATTTGTAAAATCAATAAGAAGTAAGGGTCCTCCGAAACGAGAACTACTCACAGTATAAGAAGCTGTATGCCACGTTATACTTGCAATCTTTTCGTGCAAACATTTCTTTTTCTGTACATTTATTGTACTGCATGGCGTGAGTTGAAACATCGAAATGGTGCAAAATATCGAGGGACATTATATTTTTGTATGAATAACAGTTGAATTTCGCTTATAGTTCGTCGCTCATGTAAATGTTGAATTGATAAATGTGCATAGTACGTGATTTAGCAAAACTACTGACATGAATACAAGCACGTTCTTTCCATCGTGATAAACAGGTACTGCGTGAAGCCTATACATGTTGTAATCGTTTGCCCATTTACCTGTCAAATATCAAAATTTTGAAAGTCACATACAAGCGTACACGTGACGATGCATATGTGCAGTATGTCAAAAACCATGAATTTATGTACAAAATAAATGCAAATAACAAGATTACAAGCACTGTGTGTGCCTTTCACAATTAACAATAAAAGTAGCAGGCAATGACGAGTTTTGAAACTCTACATTATCAATTCAATGAATGGCCATGCAGATGGTCATATCAGAAAGCATTCACCTGCTGTTGTAACAATGGGTATATACCAGTTTCGATTTAGGCCGACAGAATGCTTAAAATTGAGAGTCGGTAATTGGCGATGACACAGTGAACCGCCTCGTGGTGTTATCGATTGAAGTACAGTATCAATGTGTGACTGTGACAGAACACACGACAGGTAATTCCAGGAAACCTCGATCAAAGATCACTATTTCCGGCATGTGCTGACTAGATTGACTCCATATTTCATAATATATATTACATTTTCTAGGTCGAAGATTGGTAGATTTGGGTAAGACATTTGTACATAGACACATTTGAAACTACCTTATTCTGTAATATTATTTCAGATAAAAACTCAAATGCAAGAAGATTTATACACTTTTTATGGCATTTGTGTGGCTATATTGGGAACATAATACGAGATTTGAAGAACCTACACGTTAATTATTACATGTAGTAATCAATGTTACCAGAAGAAGACGATACGTTTTGACTTGCATGGGACAACGTATAGTAAGGAAATAATACCATTTTCATGGCTAGCTATCTTTTAGAAGGTAACATATCGTAAATAAATAACTTAGTAGATGTGAATACCCCACTCTCTACTGTAATATTTAGTTTCGCCTTAATACTATATCTACATCATCATTTTGGCGACGAGTCTTGATCAGTACGTGCTCTTCGTGTTGTACGCAACGCTTTCAAATTAGTCCATTGACAGTAACCAATCTTACTCCTAATGTGAGTGATAGGAAATCAGTGTAATCCCGAGATTATATCACACGGAAATATCTGTGGAGTTTAATTGGATTAAGCAATCAATGACAAATTTATCAGGCGGGATTGTCAGGCGTCTTTGCATCTTACTGATACACATCTCAGGAGAAATGATAAGACTAGATATCCCACTGCACCGGATTTATGATAACAGTTATCTGGTGAAGTACAAAACAGACTACAGCACAAATTATTGATCTATGTCCTTTTAGCGGCATGAGATGGGCTTAAAACTCCGCTGAGAAATGTCAGTACTTGTCCGTATTGTGTGTTACGTTTATAACAGCACAACACAAAGCATCGCACTTTACTCTAACAGTTTCCACCAGCTTTAATTTTAACATGAAAATTTAAAGGGGAGTTTTGGAATTCGGAACAAGTTCAGAATTTTACCAAATATTACAGATAGGCTGATTACACAGAGACATAGACATAGAGAGAGAGAGAGAGAGAGAGAGAGAGAGAGAGAGAGAGAGAGAGAGAGAGAGAGAGAGAGAGAGAGAGAGACACACACACACACACAAACACACACACACACACACACACACACATGATATGATGTGAGAGAAAAAAATTACATTGAAAGCATCCAATACCCACACTATGTGCAAAATTGTATTAGAGCGGGCGAGAGGCTAGAAAATAGATACTAATTAAGTAATGTGTGTGTGTGTGTGTGTGTGTGTGTGTACTCATTAAAGACAGAAGATTATTAATTCCATAATTGACGTGTCAAGAGTTATATAAGGGTTATTTAAAACGCGAGAGAGAGAGAGATTTAAAACGCGAGAGAGAGAGAGCGAGAGAGAGAGAGAGAGAGAGAGAGAGAGAGAGAGAGAGAGAGAGAGAGAGAGAGAGAGAGAGAGAGAGAGAGAGAGAGAGAGAGAGAGAGAGAGAGAGAGAGAGAGAGAGAGAGAGAGAGAGAGAGAGAGAGAATTATAGAAAATTTTGATGATTCAGCTATGTCGTTCCAATGCAATAATAAGATGTATTTTTCATGGTCATGTTTCACGATATATTTGTATATGAACCTTTCCAAACCTCTCATAGAAATTATGTATTTCGAACTTTACTGTCTCAGGGATGTTCAAAGGTTAATCTAAATGTATTAGTTAAGTGTTTGTAGGAAGTGAGTATAAAATGATCAGGGTATGAATATTGAATGTGATTGTCCAGTTTACTGTTTCATCGGCTTTCTGACGACCTCAAGACTGTTGTAAAATAGGCCATCACTAACCTGAGTTTCAATTTATTAACTACTGTTAAAAGAATGTCAATCAGAGCGACACACTTAAACCGGTTAGTAAGTGTATTAAACTTAATGTTAATGGTGACACGGACCATTAAATCAGAATCTAAGTTTGACTGTTTAGTGTTTCTCATTACTGTTTATTAGCGCCACCTAAGAGAATTTCATTGTATATACCATTATTTGATAACGAACTAAATAGTTGGACATACTGTGATAAATTATCCTTAATGAATTCGAAGCGCACCAGATGGCGGTCGAGTTAAATGCTTTAGCAAATGAGACAAAAGCTATGTACCTAGTGAAGCTAACATACATGATATATTGTTTGACTAAACGTACCATGATATGGGTCAATTGAGTCTAGTTTCCATGGAAACTGGTTTACCTCCTGCACTATATCTCAGGTGTGTGATTCGGTATTTGTTTGCGAATACGCCCTCTATCTTGGAGTGCAAGTGCAATCCCTGTCAGAAAGATCACAAGAAACGCACATGCATGTTTTCCACAGCAGTACATGTTGAAAAGAGTGTTAACTGATAGTAATTGCTACACGTTTGGCCTTCTGTATAGTTTCTAACACATAATTGGGGTTTGTTATCTAGAGAAAGGTCAATCCTATAGATGGTATTCGAGTACCATAAGATGTATTTGATCGAGAAAGACTAGTGACACATTCCAAATGCACATTAATGAAGAGGAGAATGTTTTACTCAAATTAAAAAGTTATCTACGGAGTAATATCTTTTGGAGACAAAATGGAGATATATGTATATTGTCAATATTGACGTCTAAATCACTCAACTTATCAGTGTTCGTGTTTTTATAAAATGAAATAGAATGATTTTTTTAAACAGAAAAGTTTAAAAGGTGACGCCAATGGGCCATGACAACTTGTTTTGTCATTGTATGAAGATAATTTTTCAACATAATGCACATGAAAAACTTGCATGAAACACATCCCCTCTACAGTTATAATACAACCTTCCCCCCAAAGGCCAAACGCTCTTCAAAGATATTGCCGCCTATCATCCAAAAATGAAGCGAGTGACGTCATTGTTCATTGTCTCCTTGTGTCGTCAGAAAAGAGACTTAGTAAAGTAGTCATCGATGTCAATTTTGATGAAGTAATTTTGTCATATCTACACTGTATACACATTGGGGCCATCTTATCTAACGCCTGTGCAAATATCGCTGTCAAGCAAATGAGTTTATTGATAAATGATCAATCATTCTGTGAGCGGCATTTGTCGAGTAATGCATCTGGCAAAGGTCTAATTAACCGTGGAGAATGATAAATTCCTGTCCTAGAGAATATTGCAATACAAACCTATAGTTCACCTAGGGTCAATATACTTACTTATGAACACAATGATGTAAACACGTTATCATCAGGGTTCTAGCTGAGCAAGTTGATACAAGTTACAATCATCAATAAACCCATCTATTGTATAAATGTGATCTGTTTGTTCAAGAAGTCATAAAAACAACCATCATGGGACATTTAGAGATTAGATAGTAATTCTACGCATGTGCAGTATGGGCATCTTGGTCTTTATGAAGGGTTAACTGGACCAAACTTTACATATTCAAATTCACTGGATCCTAGTGTCATCATTATGCAATTTTAGAATCACTTGTATTCATCCGCAGTGCAGATTATTAGCTGTAAGTTGACGTTCTATTTTCTGAATATAAATGTGACATAGGTCACTGAAGAATTATTCAAATGTTGGTAGTTCTGGTGCAATAACGTCGTTACTTTGTTATCAGTATTATCCGGGGTATCTTCGAATATAAGCTTGGCATTATATGGTTGTTTTTTTTGAACCCATGGATGCAAAACGTGTATTGTGGTAAGTTCTGACACAATTACTTCACATTCTAACATTGTTGTTATTGATTAAAATGACATGTTACACTCTGTTAACATTTTTGAACGAATGGTAGCGACAGTTACACTCCTAGGGTATCGTCTCGCTTGCTCTCTCAGAATAACTTTCACAAAGAAAACCATGTTTCATGTCGTCTTCTGTTGTAAATTAAGTTACATACATTTTTTGACAATAATCATATTCTTTGAATGATTTGTATGTTTAATATTCAAATTTCCTTCATGTATACATCGACATGATATCACTGTACATTATATTATTAATGATGGAAAAAGAACTTCCAAAATAAGATAGTTCAAAACAGTGGAGGGGAACCCATTGACGTTTTCTATGTTTTAACGATAGACATCACACCTGAAACCGATACCCGCGAATTCCTGAGCTCAGAGTGGGTAGGGCCATATCAATGACACTAAATGCTATTTAATATGAATTCAAAGTCCTAGCTTTTCGATATATTCTTTACATGCTATAAATTAATATACATATTGCCATCCATATAGATACAGTACCAGGCTTTGCAATTTGAAAATCTGATATAACTGAAGAACAAAAGAACCGAGTAATTATGCATATGTGTATTGTCTATATGTATGTCAATAGTAACAGATCAAAGAACGCACTTAGAAAGACATGGTTACCTTGACTAAGTTAACGTATGCATCAATCTGCTGTTGGAACAATGGGATAATATACATTGTATAGTACCAATTTGTACCAATTGTACCAATTTGGATACACATGAACGTTTTCATACATCCATCAATCCATTCATTTATTTATTCATTTCCATTTATTTATTTATATTCAGATATATATATATATATATATTCATCAGATAGTCATACTTTCATCCAACCATTTTCATACATATCCTTTTTGATACTAGTCATAATGCTCTTGGAGCTCATCCATTTTGTAATTCTTCTTTTCATCCATCCCTTCTTTTATCTCATTCCGCTTCCCTTTTTACGCAACATCGCATTTTTTTTCTTACTTTAGTGTGCATGCTATTTAATAGTCTTTGCAGAGATGGCATTATGATCAATAACTGTCAGGACTTGTCACGGTGAATTGGACCAATTCCTCATCACAACTCATCCGTACCATGCCATATTTTACCGATGGGTAGTGATGAGGTAATGTTTAGATGTTATTCCCCAATATTTTTCTTCGTTCAGTCATGGAAAATACAAGTGACCTAAGGGGCCTTTGTCACTACGAGTCGCTAGATGAGTATTGACAACCCTTAGGTCACGACTATTTTCCAGCTAAATGAAGAAAAATATTGAAGAATAACATAATTATACCAGCGTCAGTAATATCAAAGAAAACTCTCATATTACGAACACAGCAGAACCAGTGATGTAGACACGTGTTGTCACGACGTAGAACGACCAGAGTATACTTCAAATTCAACTTGGCTCATACATGGTATAAAATATAACATTATTAATTGTTACATACAGTATTTACAAACGTTGACACGAAACGAGAATTCAGACACATTACTCCAGCTAATCTGATGAACACATTTAAGAGCAGATATCCATCTGGCGGATTATTTGACGTGTACAGCCTTTGGCTTTAAATAACCGACCAAATTAGAAAACGACACCACGTACTGCTTTGTTGTCTTTCGTGTGTCTTTGCGTTTCGAAGTGTTCAACACATTTCATACTCCCTAGCATGGAGAGCGCAGTAACGACTCGATCGGATGAATATTTCAAATTATAACAAAACATATGTTGTCTTGGGAGCGAAAAAATACTCTTCTATGTATTCATGCCAATTTCATATTGATACGTTTAGTATAATTTGGAAGGCTGTTGCAAACACAATTTTACTACTCAGAGTCTCAATCAACATCCTCGTATAAGTGTTATCCCACTCCTCGCCACATGACGGTAACTGTGATGCATTAGAGATACGTAGGCCCACCCAAAAGTTAAGTTCAGAGTGATTCTGTGGGAGTTTCCATCAATATCTTTGGCAAGGATTGGTCAATAAACAAATTTATAGATACTGCAGTCGAGGCTCGGTGTTCTCATGTCGCGATTATAGCATTTACGCACATCAAACAACCTTTGCTTCTATGTTAAAGTAAGCCGAACGCTGACTTCATTCTTACCTATGTCTCCATGTTGCTTTTCAAATTTAAACACCATCGACAATTTCTGTTCATGGATTTACGCAAATAATTCAAAACAACACTTTCGATACAACGTACAAGAAATCCCTCAACGTGTTTTAGTATCACTTTCATTATTTTTAACATTCAAATACAGGATCAGACCAATATTATGGTATTTGACACCGGGTATAGAATGGTATCGTTTATCGTACTGAGAAATGAGATAACAAATTCCCTACATTTTTGTAATTACCAGGTGAGGCGTATACCTCTAATTAGACTGCAATATACTATTTTTGCAAACCCATTAATCCTTACGGATCATTTTATTATTGGGAATATAATCTCAACCATATGTACATGTATGAGTGTTGACGATTTAGCTAGATAATAAATAAAAAACCACTGCCCACCTCTAACAGATGTTGGAGATCACGGTCAATTTTGTGTTAATAGTTAATCGTCAAGAGTGCATATTAAATGTGTTTAATTATTCAGGTCCTACCGCGCACAAAGCGTAATAAAATTTTAGTAGAAAGAAAGAGAGAAATGGACAGATATTTACCAACATAGGCAAGAACTCATCATGTCTGTCTGTATGTATGTATGTATGTATGTATGTCTGTCTGTCTGTCTGTCTGTCTGTCTGTCTGTCTGTCTGTCTGTCTGTCTGTCTGTCTGTCTGTCTGTATGTATGTCTGTCTGTCTGTCTGTCTGTCTGTCTGTCTGTCTGTCTGTCTGTCTGTCTGTCTGTCTGTCTGTACGTACGTACGTACGTCCGCACGCACGCACGCATACACGTAGGTCGGTACGTACATACGTACGTACGTACGTATGTATGTATGTATGTATGTATGTATGTATGTATGTATGTATGTATGTATGTATGTATGGATGGATGTATGTATGTATGTGTGTGTGTATGTATGTATGTATGTATGTATGTATGTGTGTATGTGTGTGTGTGTGTGTGTGTGTATGTATGTATGTATGTATGTATGTATGTATGTATGTATGTATGTATGGATGGATGGATGAGTGGATGGATGGATGGATGGATGGATGTATGTATGTATGTATGTATGTACGTATGTATGTATGTATGTATGTATGTATGTACGTATGTATGTATGTATGTATGTATGTATGTATGTATGTATGTATGTATGTATGTATGTATGTATGTATGTATGTATGGATGAGTGGATGGATGGATGGATGGATGAGTGGATGGATCAATGAATGGATGGATTGATGGATGGCCATGGAATGATGGATGGAATGGTGAATAGATAGATCTATGGGTGAGTGTTTTATTGTTGTATTTATGTAGTACCAATTCATCATCTTTATACATAGGTTTACTTTACAGTCATTCTATTATGATGTATGATGTGACACTATTCAACAAGTCTAACTGTCAGGATTAAAGTTAACATCCCACAGATGTCATCTTTTTTTTATTTTTGGAAAAACAAACTAACAGGTCACAACAGATGAAACTGATATCATGAAAAGTAACACGTCGTTTTGTATTCCACGTTTCCTCGCTTCATCTGCTGTGCCTAGATCATGTTTTGATGAATATTTAATAATAGAAAATTACATGCAGTTAAAAGAGTGTTAATTATAGATTGGATTGGTGGAAAGGTTCTATGTATGTTATTACAAACAACCTAATTCTGTAGAAACGACGATGTTAATCGTAGAGATAGTGGAAAGTCGTAAAATGTTCACAATTTAGTATTGATGGATGAGTGACGAATAAACAGAGTTTTGGTCAATTACTAGTCGATTTCATATCTCCTATCTATATAAAATGTTGATTAATAAACTTCTTATAAAAATGCCACGTTTGCCTTTCGCATTATGCTGGACATTTTCCATTTTTTTCAGTCCTTTTCAAGTTTTGACATAACAATGCCATGTAAACTAATGACACATCAGTGATGAAAATGTTTTTGCACAATCGAATTATTATTATTTTTAGTTTTAGAAATTTGATATTCATAAACTGACATTGTTGATATTTAATCATGTGTTATTGGTTCTAAGCTACTGTGTTGAACATTCCAGACAAGTTGTATGAAAACACGAAAATTGATGGCCTGGTTTTGGCAGTGTAAGATAACAGTGTAAGATAAATCATAATGTACATGAGAACAATACTACTTAAAACACATATGAGATGGGTTTTATATGAGGCCATGTGATGCCCAATGTCCCATCCATCAATTCCATTTAACAATGAATTAGAAATAAGAACAAATAAAGACACGTACACGCGGGTTGGTATTCGTACAGACTGTAACAACAACATATGGCTTCTCAAACCAACAACCGTTTCCCTTTAGCTGATGACATTTCATAAAAATATAAAGAGGAAGACAGATTGGTTTTGATGTACTAATAGAGTTGTAGTGCTTCTGCATTGGCCGTTGTAATAGACTTATCACACCACTAACTAACTAACTAACTAACTAACGAACTAACTTATTAAAAAAGCTATCTATTTAACGAAGAAGCGAAGGAACAAATCGAGGAACATACACACACACACACACATACATACACACATACATACATACATACATACATACATACATACATACATACATACATACATACATACATACATACATACATACATACATACATGCATACATGCATACATGCACACACACATACATACATACATACATACATACATACATACATACATACATACATACACACCCAAACACACCCACATACAGACCTACAGACATACCTACATACATACATACATACATACATACATACAAACACCTACATACATACATACATACATCCATCCATCCATCCATCCATCCATCCATCCATCCATCCATCCATCCATCCATCCATCCATCCATCCATCCATCCATACATACATACATACATACATACATACATACATACATACATACATACATACATACATACATACATACATACATACATACATACATACATACATACATACATACATACATACATACATACATACATACATACATACATACATACATACATACATACATACATACATACATACATACATACATACATACATACATACATACAGGCGGAAGACATACCTATCTAAAGCAGTCTTTTATTCCAATAATAAGTATCACAAAATGAATGGATATCTTTAACTATGTAATGATAATGACAAGTAGATGTGTTATCCTATTTCATATGTACAATTGGTCTTATCTGTGCGATCAATACGTGGTATGTCTAGCAATTGAAAATAAAATAATCAATATTTCAAATTTCAATTAGCATGTATATAGCGTATGTAATAAAACGAAACATGGAAACACGTAAGTGAACTGAGAGTAAACATTATACCATGACTGATAGTTGTTTTAAAACGGTAAATCATATTCTTTAGTATCAGCTCATTGCGTTGTAAACACATTGTTCACACATAATCATGGTTGTGTGTTTTATAACGTAATCTGAAGTCGTGATCAAATACACTAAACAGGGTATTCGGAATTCTATAGTGTTATTTACTAGAATCAGGCAGGTATTAAAGGAATGTTCAGAATAAAATGTGAAGGTATTAAAACTTGATCAACTGGGTTTGTTGTTGGGAATGAAATAATTTATGACATGTGTCATATGTTGTAATTGCGTCAGGTTTTATACATTATGACTGGCGTTATTTCACATTAAATCGTAATTTCGTAAACGTGTCTAAACTGTTAATTGATGAAAGCCGTGCTTCAGTCAGCAACTCGTCACATACGAAGTGTTGCTTTGACGTATAACTTGTCTCTCAGCAGTGTATCGTGAATTGATCACCATAGATGGAGGAATTTATCTTATATATCAAACTTTTGATGATTTATTTACAAAGTGATGATTAAGCCTTGGATATTAATGGGATATCTGAATGTGAAGGTATGTACAAAAGAATTGGGAACATTAGAAAGACTGACATGCATTGTCCTCGTCATTATCTTTTATAGTTAGATTTCAGATTTCTAGCTATATACTTCAATGTCTCAATAGCTATCTAGTTATCATAGTCGTCCCAAGTACAGTACACGTGTTTGTACCATAAACCAATGGTCTACATAAGTCTGACTATGTAAATTAGAAAGACAGAGATAGAGAGGCTCGGAAGACAAGTATAAAGCTGGCGTGTTATGTCAGGAAATAGAGACACACGATTTTACATTCATATATAATCAGAGAGTTTAATATTGAGTTTGATTGGATGTGAGGGTCTTTTATACCCGGCAAGTATAACATAGACCGCGAAAATAATGACCAACCGAACCGGGGGGGGGGGGGGTTATCATCAATATTTATGCCAACTTCACTATCATCTTCCATACTATATAAGACATGTATCCTGGCAATACTCGTATCAAGCTACGTCATTCGAAAATGTAATTTGCTTCTCATGGTATTTAATAACAGAGACACCACATGCTGCTTTGATATTTAAAAAAAACAACATCAAATTGAATTAAAATATATGGGTTTTTCAGACTATAGAACGTTTCAGTTTCACATAATTACCATTGATTTTCACTTTCATTTAAAATTTGAAATATAATTTGATGACATATCTGTTGTCTTGTTTCGCTATTTCTTTTTAAAATATGTCTTGTAAAGAGTAAAATTTACAAATATAAGCAAACCAAGAAGTCTACATACGAAGTAAAAAAAATCCACCACAAAAATCTCACTATTTTGTTCTACCATGCTGGTGTCACAGTTCACCTTTTTGGTATTTTCTACAAAATAAATGTTATTGACAACTTAGTGTTCACTTCAAAGGAATGCCTAACATGTAATTCATGAAGAAATCTAGTGGATTGGAAGAGAATGTGTATACTTTCCTATTTCAACTATATGGCATGTCTTCATTATATCCTAATGGACATTTATTAGTTTATTCATTCCCATTACTGCACCGACTGTCTTTGGCTATCCAAATTTATTTTGAATTATAAAGACAGGCAGACGTAGACTCGCTTTTTATAAATCAAAGTGGAGCTTATACTCGAGTGAAAGATGTATTTGCATTGTATTGTATATTTACACTCCTTTAATAAAAGCTTGGCGTTTTTGGAGTTCAACACTGACAAATGGACTTACTAACAATACAGACTACATTAAAGTAGGACACGTCAATTATTGAGTTGTCGACAATACAGACAGTCTTGGCGACAGATTGGTTTTATTTTTTGTTGACAACTTCAAGACTAGAAATACGTCGATGGACGCAATGCACGATGCTGTCTGTCTGTCTGACTGACTACATATGTA
The DNA here is from genome assembly GCF_964340395.1 of Glandiceps talaboti. Taxonomy (NCBI): domain Eukaryota; kingdom Metazoa; phylum Hemichordata; class Enteropneusta; family Spengelidae; genus Glandiceps; species Glandiceps talaboti. The sequence continues at coordinate 2,832,018 of NC_135566.1, forward strand.
TCGATCTGTGTGTATGTAGCAGGAAGGGGGTATAGGTAGGTAGGCAGATATGCATGTGCATGCATGTATGTATGTATGTATGCCTATGTGCAAACTTGTGTACGATATGTTGTCTTTAATCTTGTGGGCGTACTTGTGTACGTGTATGTATTAATAGTGCCAGGTGTGCCATCATGGGAGGTATATGTATGGAACTCAATGTACTATAAAGTTAGGAAAGTAAGACTCACATCATGTAGAACGAGTTCGATATACTCTTCCCTGTTGATCACTCATTCTCAGACGGGTTTGTTGTTATAGTAACGATTTCATTAACAGATCATTTCCTTGTCGTTTGAGGGCGCTATGCTGGTATGAAAATATTGGTTAAATATACATGTCACTTGAGTTTTGTATGATTGCTTAGACTACTTATTCAATTACTTGTATTTTTTTCTGCTGGATTAAATATCCTCTAGACAGTAGGAACCTAGTCAAATTACTTGAAGGCGAAACAATCAAAACTAATACACCAATTTGGCACGATTGTTTTAACTTTTGGTTTTTGCCTATTCGCTTAAAGCAGGGTAGACATCATAAATATGTTTACCTATTTTGTTTCTTAGTAACTCTAACACGTTTTTATACATCGCTTGCACTTTCCTAAATCTTGTAATTCTACATGTAACCCAGTAATCCGCGCGAAGTGAGAAAGATAACTAAGGGAATTGTTGCTAATTTTGTATTTTTCTCGCCTAATACATTTCATGATAAGTGTATTGATACATAAAGTTACTTCACTTTTATCTTCTTTTCGAACACATGTTGGCAGCTGACATGACGTAGTTTTCCATTGTTTGGTCTCCCAGTAGAATCTATCTCTATCTAGACACGCACTAAGTGGACCAATTTCCGTGTACACTCGTGAAAACATCAATGACACCCCAAGAGTATACAATCGACCTACAACATTCTTCCTATCTACACAAAGATATGTCAGTTGTCCATTTCGTTGCACGTGGCACCTGTCTCCGACTAACTTCCTACACATTGATTGATGGATTGATATAATCAGACGATGGTGACAACTTAACCCCAGCACTGCAACAATATATTAAATATCTATTTTTGATATATTTTAACATAGATATATAAAACAGGTTTCACTGATGACACTATTGAAACATATGTCACAAAGCGGCCTTGGAATTGATATAATTGAACATGACATGACACAACACAACACAACACAACACAACACAACATGTACATGACACGACACAACACAACACAACACAATACAATACAGAACAACATAACACAAGACACGACACAACACAGCGCAACGCGACAAGACACGACACGACACAACGTAACCCGACACGACACGACATAATGCAACACGTCATAACTTTTCGATCAAAGTTTCAGAATCAATTGATGAGTCGAGCCAAGTCAGAGAACTACTAGGATTCTGTTCGAAAATACTAGTAATTCTAAAAATAATAATAGTAAAAAAAAACCCCAAAAAACATTTTGGTCAAATAATTGTTTAGGCCTAATAAAAAAATTTGTGTGGTTCCGATTACGCTCAATTTTAGACTAGGTGGGGTAGGTAGATTTTTTATTTTATTTTATCATATATTTTTTTTCTGTGTGAGTGTCTAGTTCAGGTTTTCCATTGTTTTCCAAATGGTCTCTGTGTCGTTTATTTCTTCCAATCAGATGTACAGCCATTACATATTGAAAATGGTTTTATTTTGTCTTTTGAAGTTAATGTCAGTTTCCGCATCCACTATTTCACGTGAAACTTCGCAATTTTTGTGATTTTATAAATTTTTCTCGAATGCGTAAATAAAAGTTTAGGGTCGGCAGTGAAAGGTAGGTGAGTCAGGTAACCGGAACCAAACTATTATTTGTTAGGCCTATACCTAAAATATTTTTAAAAGATTGTTTTGATGATATTTTATTTCAATAGAGAAACATGAAATATAACCATCATCACATATTTGTCAGAAGAATCGTGTTCTGACATTTTTTAAACAACTTCCGAAATATATATGACACTCATCTTTTTTCCGATAAAATATGTGATATATCACTAATAATATAAAGTTTGACTCTAAAATGCATTCGTCATTAAGAAGGATATATAATCGTCAAATTACAAAATATAACTGACATAAATTTTACAATTTAATCCCCACAGGACGACATAAGGTGGTGTTACTAATGTGCGGTCATTTGAAAACACAATTTTCATATATTAGTAGAGCTAACTGTACCATGTACAATTCGGTTTGCGCCATTGATAGTAGATACCATTCTTAAAACAGAAAGCATTCTTGTTCCCTAGAGACTCCGATTCGTAAAACCGATACAGTTTCTACATAGTAGATGAATATCTGTCTTATCCTCCTCTGAGAATTATTCGATGCTTTCAGTATTATTCATGCATTAATTGCAGCTTTGGAGTTTTAGTCCGAATTACTAGCTAGCAGAAAGTTACAACTAATGTATCATTTCTTGTCAGTTTCAACTGTTGTCACTTCGCTGTTTACCATGGCGTCTTTACAGAAGTACACAGAATATGACATATCGTTACCATGACGGTCCTAGTTACATAAACACGGCGCACTTCGAGATGCAAAAAACAAATCAAATATCGAAAACATTAAGAACTCAATTAAATATACAATCTAGCAGTTTAACGTAAAGGTGAAAAGGACTCATTTTAGAACGATGAAGTAACTTTTAGAGGAATTGTTTTAAGCCTAACAACATCAGAAAACAAATACCTTCGAACATTTAAAAGTTCGAGTCCTTCAAGTGCCATAGGTAAATGCGATGAAGGAACTAGGAAACACGTACTGGTAACATTTGAGAAGTAAATTAGCTTAAGTAATGTGTCCTGACAAGTTAAAATCAATACAGACTCGAGTAATTGAAAACTGAACGGAAAATAGTGATACAAAATACGAGTGCAGCCCATGAGGGAGGTCAGAGGGCAACCAAAAATGATGGCGCGACATTTCAAGTAATATTGGCTGCTTACACTCTAACACTAATGCTAAGTAACTCGGGAATACAAACATTCACAAAACCATATCAATACAACATGAAATTATCAAAAATATCAGAAAAGGTTGATTAGTAATACTGAATCATATGCATGTAAGTTGCTTTATGGCCCAGACTGAGTTTATGGCAAGCTTATACATCGATACCCACTTTGGATGTGCACGAGTACTGAACTTTATCAATGGCTTCTGCATTCAAGGGTTACCTCAAATGATCCGGAAGACACAGTCAAGTAGAACAATTTAAATAATGTTTATTCTGCAGCAACTGGGTTGAAACTAAGGGTATGCAATACTTTGTTTTGTTCGATGCAATAAATATCTGTACTTCTGGAAGGTAAAGGATTCGATGAACTGTTCACTTTACCAGCGAGTTAACTCCTTAGACATCGAGCACAAATAGCGGATTATGTCTGAACTATATTGTAAATAGACTCAGCAAAGTCTAAATATCTTCTTTACAAACTTTTGTGGAATGTGTGACACATAAAACTGATCGCATTGCTTTAAAGAATCTTCATTTTATTAGGAAAACGGAGTATTCATAAAAAGTTGATTTTGAATTCCACTACAACATTCCACTAAATTTTCAGTAATTAATAAATTCACTTCTGTTCAAGACTATATTGGGAATTTTGAGAACACTGCCAAAGCAATGTGATCATTCTCTTAAAGTGAACATATGACAAACAAACAAACAAACAGACAGACAGACAGACAGACAGACAGACAGACACACACACACACACACATATATGCAAGCAGGCAGGCAGACAGACAGACAGACGGAAAGACAGACAGACAGACAGACAGGCAGGCAGAGACAAACAGACAGACAGACAGACACAGACAGACAGACAGACAGACAGACAGACAGACAGACAGACGGACGGACGGACGGACGGACGGGCAGGCGGGCGGGCGGGCGGACGGACGGACGGGCGGGCGGGCGGGCGGACGGACGGACGGACGGACGGACGGACGGACGGACGGACAGACAGACAGACGTCACGCCTTATTTTTTTTTTAGCTATTACAGTGTTTCAGGGTTGTTGAATATCAATATATCCATATTACATGTCCCAGCGTATAATACATCTCTAGCAGCAATATTACTCCTATAAATAATTTATCTCTACACATATATTGTACTTGTTTACCACTGCAAGTATTTTTGCATAGACGACAAACATGTTTATGCCATATCATTTTTTACAACCGCAAATGGACACGACGAAGGTCGTATTGCTATGTGGTAAAGATGATATCACTTTTTTGTTTTGGATGGTAGCTTTTAAATCAATTGCTGGGACGAGAGTTGGGCCAATTGGGTTCAAGGGCATTGACGATTGGAAATAATGGACTGTCATGGAGTAGTCAATTCTAAGGGTAATACATATGTTAAGTTGAAAACACGTGTACATCTCAACCTTGTACACGTTTGACATCGGTCCATAGATGTTGGTACACTTTCGTTCAAACCTCTCCTGATATGCTATATAACTGAATGCATTCTCTCCGAGAGATAAATGAATGAATGATGAAACTAATAAACTTAAAAAACAACCAGTAATTTCAATTATGAATTGACAAAATTTCCCTCAAGGTGCTTATTCTAGGTTGCATTCGCAAATACAGATATATTTGTTTAGGTAATCTTCAAATAAAGGCTACAATATTTAACTGGTACGTTGTATTGTTTACAGTTTGTTGTTTTGACGATTTCAAAGAATCTATTGTACGACGACAAAAGCTCGGTCCGTGAGAGTCATAGCTGTAAGGCTTGTTTTGAGTAGATGGTATTTCTGTGAGCGGCGAGTCATTGATAACACTTTGACTTCAGATTGTACACGGTTTTACGTGTTCAAAAAATTGACAGTCATGTTTGTTAAATAACATTTTCACATAGATACATTCAAGGGGTGTTCCCATGAATTTGTTGCATACATTTTTGCTCATTAAACTCGCGAGCCACTAACTATAAAACCGACCATTGAAATTGTACGATCTCAATCGCCAGCAACTTTAACCACTTGGTAGCCGCTGATATTTTTATTTTTAAGTTATGGACATATTGCGCATGCGTGATGCAATGCCTACTAAACCTCCTATTCGAGTTTCAACAAAGTTAGAGTGGTTCGTACGTTCGTTCAGTGGTTTAGCATTTCAAGTATACAATGTGTGTGTGACACAGACAGTGAAGAAAATTGACAATGTGTCGCTACTTCATAACCATGTAAGTTTTACAGATGTGAACATTCCCGCACATATCGTCTGCCTCTGTGGATTCACACATTTAATTCGATGTCATTTTTGCTCATTCTACCAGGTTGTGATGTCGATAAAGAAGTCGATTGTAGGCCAGTGACAGTTTTACGTGTAAATGTGAGCAGACCATCGCTGCTGTCTATGAGAATTCGTCAT